>NW_015505344.1:1121012-1310401 GCF_001515645.1 Sinocyclocheilus grahami | reverse complement strand
TTTGTAAAAGCCTAAATCCCCCCCCCCCCCCCCCCAGGATTCTTTGATGAATAGAAAGTTCAAAAGAGCAGCATTTATTTGTAACAGTGTAAATGTCTTCACTATGACTTTATCAATTTAATGCATCCTTGCTGAATAAAGTATTATTGCTGATTTCTTACTAAAAACTTTTTGACTCCAAACTTTTTGTACCAACACTAAAAATAGAATTCATACATATAATGACTTATGAAGAATATGTGACCCTGAACCACAAAACCAATCATAAGGGTCAATTTTTTTTTTATTGAGATTTATACATCATCTGAAAGCTGAATAAATAAGATTTCCATTGATGTATGGTTTGTTAGGATAGGATAGGATATTTGGCTGAGATAACACTATTTGAAAATCTGGAATCTGAGGGTGCAAAAAAATCGCCTTTAAATAAAGTTGTCCAAATGAAGTTCTTAGCAATGCATATTACTCATCAAAAATTAAGTTTTGATATATTGACGGTAGGAAATTTACAAAATATCTTCATGGAACATGATCTTTGCTTAATTTCCTAATGATTTTTGGCATACAAGAAAAATCGATAATTTCGACCCATACAATGTATTGTTGGTTATTGCTACAAATATACTCGTGCTTCTTATGACAGGTTTTGTGGTCCAGGGTCACATATATGATATTAATTTTGTATGATGAGCATGTTTTGAATGTCTGAATTAAAATGTATTTTGATGTAAATTATTTTCATTTGGGCAAAGTAAAAATGTCAAGGTGATACAACTCCCCTGATGATAAATCCTTGTTAAAAATCCTTCAAAAAGTTGGAAAATATTATTAATAATTATACTAAAATGTACAATACAATAATAATATTAAAACACGTTATTTATGTATTAATTGTGTTGACATTTTTACCTTAAAAATATACTTAAAAAAACATTTATAAAAATAATGATTAAGATGTATAAGCTCACATATATTTAAGGTGCAAGGGAAATATTGTATTTTATATTAATGGTAATACCATATGTCACCCTGGACCACAAAACCAGTCATAAGGGTCAATTTCTCAAAATTGAGATGCATACATAATCTCAAAGCTGAATAAATAAGCTTTCCATTGATGTATGGTTTGTTATGATAGGACAATATTTGGCTGAGATATAACTATTTGAAAATCTGGAATCTGAGGGTGCAAGAAAATCCAAATACTGAGAAAATCGCCTTTAAAGTTGTCCAAATGAAGTTCTTAGCAATGCATATTACTAATCAAAAATTACGTTTTGATACATTTACGGTAGGAAATGTAATAAATAGCTTCATGGAACATGGTGTTTACTTAATATCCTAATGATTTTTGGCATAAAAGAAAATAATCGATAATTTTGACCCATACAATGTTTTTTTGGCTATTGCTACAAATATACCCAAGCGACTTAAGACTGGTTTTGGGTCACATATGACATTTTTAGTCTCCGAGTTGTTTATCAAAGTTTAAGCAGGTCCACCTGATGACACAAACACAGAAGATTTTGAGCCAGACAACCCAACACAGTTTACTTATGTCTCAATCCGAGGATCTCCTTCAACGTTTCATCCACTAGATCATCAAGGCTGAGCAGAGCAACCAGTTTCTTTGACCATGTCTATTTCATCTCAGAGAGCTCTGACAGATGCGTTGGCCTCTGTTTTAGCAGAGCAGTACTGGTCAGGGGAGAGAAAAACTAAGTGAGGCAGAGAAATAGACAGGAATAGGCTCGGTCCAAGCAGCGGTCTTCCCTTCCCCTTCCTCCCCCACATCCTGCCCTGTAGACTCTAATAGACTATTGATTTTCCATCTGCCGTAGGATCAGTCTCCACTTTTACCATTCACTCATGATATTAGCTGTCCATTAGGTGCAGAGCTCTCAGCCCTAACAGCTTGTCAGCACAGAGGCAACACTCCACCTCCAGCACAATACAATCAGCTGATTAGTCTCGAGACTCAAGCAGCACAGAGCAGCCCTCCAATGCACTACAAGAGGCGTCTTTAAGCTGATAACATAAAGGTGAGTAGCTGGGGGGTCACAGGTGAACTCTAACACCCGAATGCACATCAGCCAGAGTGGGAAGTTACTAAGTGGATTAAAGCAGGTCGGACGCACTCAGGACAGTCTCTGTTCGCAGCTTATCACCAGATGCATTGTTTTAAAAGTTGGAGAACTGCCACACGAGCCTCCTTGGAAGCTCTGCCGAGATTTCCAATCGCTCGATCGCGCAAGATGGCATGCTGGTGCCTGGAAGGAATTTTATCAGGCTGATTTCTGTTACCTCATATGTTGGAGATTGGATATGATTGAAAAATAAAATAAAATAAATAAAAATGGAAACAAACATCAGAATTTAGAGGATATAAAACTGAACCCTGCATTTGAGCCATTTGGCCTAGTCGATACTACTGTACATGTGTCTCAAATATGGAGCCTTGGTGCTCATGAGGATAAGACAAGTTCAAGTCTGGCTTGCAACATTTCTCTTTCTAAAATAATTTGCATTATAATGTGAATAAATAGCAATGGCAGCATAGCAAACGCTACTGTTCAAAAGTTTGGGGTCAGTAGGAAAAGTATTAATTTATTTATTGGAAGAAATTAATACTTTTATTCATATGTTAATTTGATCAAAGTTGACAGTAAAGACATTTATAATGTTACAAAACATTCCTATTTCTAATAAATGCCTTTCTTTTGCACTTTCTAATCATCAAAGATTCTTAAAAAAAAAGCTTCCACAAAATATTAAGCAGCACAACGGTTTTCAACATTAATAACAGTTTAATAAATGTTTCTTGAGCAGCAAATAAGCATTTTAGAATGATTTCATGTGACACTGAAAACTGAAGTAGTGGCTGATGAAAATTCAGCTTTTTAAAATATGTTTTAAAATGTTAAAACAGAAAACATTTCTTTTATATTGTATTAATATTTCACAATATTACTGTTTTTACTGTATTTTTGATCATATAAATGCAGCCTTGGTAAGCATTTAAGAGACTTCTTCTTAAGATATCTTATACCGGTAGTGTATATAAAATTCAGGAAGAAAAATGTTCAGAAATCAATTTATATCAATATAACATTTGAGTTCTCTGCTGGAAATCTTTATTGTTAATAGTGGAGCTGAAATTATAAGCTTCAGTAATTTTAGCAGAGCAGTACTGGTCAGGGGAGAGAAAAACTAAGTGAGGCAGAGAAATAGACAGGAATAGGCTCGGTCCAAGCAGCGGTCTTCCCTTCCCCTTCCTCCCCCACATCCTGCCCTGTAGACTCTAATAGACTATTGATTTTCCATCTGCCGTAGGATCAGTCTCCACTTTTACCATTCACTCATGATATTAGCTGTCCATTAGGTGCAGAGCTCTCAGCCCTAACAGCTTGTCAGCACAGAGGCAACACTCCACCTCCAGCACAATACAATCAGCTGATTAGTCTCGAGACTCAAGCAGCACAGAGCAGCCCTCCAATGCACTACAAGAGGCGTCTTTAAGCTGATAACATAAAGGTGAGTAGCTGGGGGGTCACAGGTGAACTCTAACACCCGAATGCACATCAGCCAGAGTGGGAAGTTACTAAGTGGATTAAAGCAGGTCGGACGCACTCAGGACAGTCTCTGTTCGCAGCTTATCACCAGATGCATTGTTTTAAAAGTTGGAGAACTGCCACACGAGCCTCCTTGGAAGCTCTGCCGAGATTTCCAATCGCTCGATCGCGCAAGATGGCATGCTGGTGCCTGGAAGGAATTTTATCAGGCTGATTTCTGTTACCTCATATGTTGGAGATTGGATATGATTGAAAAATAAAATAAAATAAATAAAAATGGAAACAAACATCAGAATTTAGAGGATATAAAACTGAACCCTGCATTTGAGCCATTTGGCCTAGTCGATACTACTGTACATGTGTCTCAAATATGGAGCCTTGGTGCTCATGAGGATAAGACAAGTTCAAGTCTGGCTTGCAACATTTCTCTTTCTAAAATAATTTGCATTATAATGTGAATAAATAGCAATGGCAGCATAGCAAACGCTACTGTTCAAAAGTTTGGGGTCAGTAGGAAAAGTATTAATTTATTTATTGGAAGAAATTAATACTTTTATTCATATGTTAATTTGATCAAAGTTGACAGTAAAGACATTTATAATGTTACAAAACATTCCTATTTCTAATAAATGCCTTTCTTTTGCACTTTCTAATCATCAAAGATTCTTAAAAAAAAAGCTTCCACAAAATATTAAGCAGCACAACGGTTTTCAACATTAATAACAGTTTAATAAATGTTTCTTGAGCAGCAAATAAGCATTTTAGAATGATTTCATGTGACACTGAAAACTGAAGTAGTGGCTGATGAAAATTCAGCTTTTTAAAATATGTTTTAAAATGTTAAAACAGAAAACATTTCTTTTATATTGTATTAATATTTCACAATATTACTGTTTTTACTGTATTTTTGATCATATAAATGCAGCCTTGGTAAGCATTTAAGAGACTTCTTCTTAAGATATCTTATACCGGTAGTGTATATAAAATTCAGGAAGAAAAATGTTCAGAAATCAATTTATATCAATATAACATTTGAGTTCTCTGCTGGAAATCTTTATTGTTAATAGTGGAGCTGAAATTATAAGCTTCAGTAACTTTGTTTGCATCATGAGGGGTGCTAACTATCATCCTGTGAAAATAATGAAAGTTCGATGTGGAGTGTTTGTGAGGAAAAAGCATTATTTAATAACAACAAGATGATCAACCTCAGATTAAAAAAAAAACACAACATTTCTATAACACATCACTGCTGAGTCCATTTCTCCCTTATTGTTTTTCCAGAAAGAAAACGACAGCACAGCAGACGTTCTTGTCCTGACCTCTGGTTCTACACATCTGTAGGGTCAGTGTGCGTCTCAAAGGAGGTCACTGGATGAGCAAGTGGACGCTGTTAATTGTACAGAGACCTTCAATGACAGTTTCTCCTGCAGTAACACTCCAAAACATCTTAGGACAATCTAACTCTTCTCCTTGTAGTGAAAAATGTTATGGGTTTGTGTGAGAAACTGGATCATTCTTATTTAACAACGGAAAATAGGATAAATGGATTTATAAAAAAATAAGACAAAAAAAAAATTATGAAAAATGAAAGAATGAAAATTGTGTATAGTTAATTAATCTCTTCAACTTTGAAGGATTTAGTGAATAATCACTTAAATTCCATTTTGTTTCCCACACAAAACTATTGTATAGCTTTAAAGTCATACGAACCACTTTTATATCGCTTTTGTGTCATTTTTGAAGTTTCAGTGTTCAAGATCATGGAAAACAGTCATTAAATTTTCTCTTTGAAAGTCACGAAAGTCAAGTGGATCAATATTAGGGTGAATAAATGATAAGAGAATTTCTATTTTTGTATGAACTATCCCTTTAAAATCTTGGAGACCGGAGGACTTCTTTACTCAAAGCAGATTTCCTAAGGATGGGGCCTAATATTTCAGAATATGAAGGGGATGCTATTTTCAAAGTCATCCCCAATCCAGAGCACCCAAAGGAGGCTGTCAAATCCATGGTTTGGTCTCAATATGAATCACATAACCTCTGCCATCCTTCTTGTGAACCCCTCAGGCACAGGGCTCAGGAGATGGATTCAGACACAAGCCTTCACTGTGGGATCCTGGACAGAAATCCAGCCAGATTTAGAAACTTCATGTAGGTTTACCTACAGACTGTCAAAGAAGTGTGCTTTTCATAGAAGCTTTTTTTTTTTTTTGCTTTCATGGGCATGAGTCACTGCGAATATGGAAATAAAGAATTATGGTAAACAATAAATTAAAATTAGGAGACATACTCCTGAAAATGCTACTTTAACTGCTTGGAGAGAAATACTAACGTATTTTGTGAAAGATTTATTTGAGAAGTCTGTCAGTTCACGGCGGACTGAGTGTGTACATGAATCTTGCAATGACAGAGTCAAATCCACTTCCATTTCTTTCCCGTGTCCGATAATATCTCTGACCTTGTGTCCAACTGCACCTCTACAGAAATGCAATGCTGCTGCCGATCGATTTTTCAGGATGGCCTCCCCGAGTTCTCAGCTCCTCTGTGAATGAGCATAAAGAATGTCCTCAGCTTAACCTTAATCTTTCCAGTGTAAAACAAGAGTCCTCCAATTCTGAAGACACAAGGCCTAACAGACACAAATGATGCAGACTGGTAATAAATTGGAAAATATTGTGTATGCAAAGAAGACTATCAGGGGCCAGCCCAAAATTCTAAAATTTGATTGGCTGTCTCCCATGACAGAGGTGGGGCCATAAAACTAGATATAAGAAGTACAACTACTACTTTAATAATAATAATAACAATATATTTATAATAAATTACAGTAATATATTTTACCATATCAGAGTACCAACTGATACCACTACTGTAAACGAATTAAGTTAATAAATAAATACATTCAAATTATTAATATATAAATATTAGACAGCTTGTCAACATCCATGTTGCACAAGGGTTTTCTATAACAGTGCAGAACTGTTAGATTTCAGCAGTGCAATTTCAATCTGTTTAGCAACCTGCTTTTTTTCTTATTTTAAAAAAGAGACTGAACAACACATGACTAGTACACAGCAATGACATGCCAAGAACACTGTGACATGAACTGCAAACTACAGGCACAAAAAAAAAGCGGGTGTTCCTTCCATCTGCCACTGTACAACCCAGGACAAAGCAGCATTAAGCTAAAATGGTACTTATCAATCTTCTCTTCCTGGCAGCCAGTGGAGGGGAAGAAAAGTGAAGAGAAAAAAAAAACAGGGCAGTCTGTCTTGCTGACAGAACAACTTCATTTATAACACAGCTGATTGGGCACCGGCAGGTAGGCCTCACGTAGCAGTGATGCCGACAGAAAGAGAAGAAAAGAGAAGACAGTAATGCTCTGACTGCATTCAGTTTCCACATAAGAGAACAGCTGCATCAAGCTTGCGATAACAAAAGCCCCCTCGCCGTTTCACGGAGCGTCTTCCTCATTAATTATCCTCTATCTTGGGAAAGAGGAGGCATGTGCTAGTCTAGGCATTCAGAAGTGATCAACTGATAAACGGCTTGCTTAACGGACCCAGTCCATTAAACTCCCAGAGCATAAAACACTTTGTACAGGCCGCATTGGTGCCTTCGCCTCAGTCAGAACCTAAACAACTTTTCGTTTTGCATCATTAGTTGGGAAGGAGTTGATGCCGCCTGAAAAGGTACCAAAGGTAGGCAGCCACGCGCCAGTTCTCTGCAAGTCTTTCGCAGAGCAGGCTGGTGGTCTAGACTGGCTTTATGAGGACCTTCAAAGGCACTTAGGAATGGAAGGACGTGGCTCCATTCCATGCCAAGCCTAATTAGGTACACATCAGAGGGCCGGTGTGAGAAGGTGGGCCCTTACACATGGACCCCTTGCAACACCATTGAATGCACGGACTCTGGAGACAGGCACTCAAACAAAACACAATCTGGGCAATACACACACTGGGTCCAAAAACGCAGCCAAGCCACAAACTCAAACCGGGCAGGAGCAGAGCTATCGTCCCTGGCCTAGTCTATTACTCCCCAGATCACCTAGCTCATAGACGCAGAAGGTGACCGGGAAGTGGAAGGAATTAGCCGTTTAAAGTGAGCAGGGATGACAAACAGTAACTGGCAGGTCAAATAGCTTCTCTTGCCCAAAAATGCAATCAAACCTTACAAATGTGGGTAATGCCTCAGTACACTCCCTCTGCATGCCACTCCAAAAACTGGCTTGGTAACAGAACACGGCTGTATAAGGCACAACTGAGGGCGCAAAAATAGATTTTTTTATCAACTATACTAAACTAGATTAATAACAATAATAATAATAATAATAATAATAACAAATTATTTTTGTAATTGTTGATTAAATTGTATATTTAAATAAATTAAACATTGTGGTAGTATAACGGTATGTATTTAAAGTACTATATCAGAGTACTACACAACTACCAATAATAATAATAATAATAATAATAATAAACATTTATTTTGGTAATTGTTGATTAAATTCTATTTTTAAACAAATTAAACATCATGGTAATATAATGGTGTGTGTTTAAAGTACCATATCAGAGTACTACACAACAACCAATAATAATAATAATAATCATAATAATAATAAACATTTATTTTTTGTAACTGTTGATTAAATTGTATTTTTAAATAAATTAAACATCATGGTATTATAATGGAATGTATTTAAAGTACCATATCAGAGTACTACACAACAACCAATAATAATAATAATAATAATAAATACATATTTTAATAAGTAAATCAATTAGTACATAAGAAAATTAATAATTTAAATTAAAGTATTGTTTATGGGTTTAAAACAGCATTATGCATTAAATGTTTTCTATTTTTCACTAAAATTAAATAAAATTTTATATTAAGGTATATCACCTTTCGAAGCTGTTGGGTATTTATTTCCAGCAAGGGCACATTAAACTGATCAAAAGTGACAGTATAAAAATATTCAAAATTTCCATAAAAATACTAAGAAACTGGTTTCAACATTGATAATAACAGGAAATGTTTGAGCAGCAAATATTATATATTAAAATGATTTACGAAGAATCATGTGACACAGGGCTGGAATACTGGTTGCTGAAAATACAGTTTTTCACCAGAAATAAATTAACTTTAAGTACAATCAAATAGAAAGCAGTATTTTAAATATTTCACAATATTACTGTTTTTACCATATTTTTCATGAAATAATTGCAGCCTTGGTAAGCATAAGAGACCGTCACAGTATCAAATGTGATGCAAAAAGAAGTCAAAGAGTAGTCCTCCTAGACCAATCTAGTACAAACACTCATCCTATGCCCAAAAAACACAACTCCTTAAAATTCACATACAGTCTCTGTAGAAGTATAAACTTGCTGAACCATTTGAGACCCACCCACTCACTCAACCTGCCTCCTAGTAAACTAAAGCAAAAGCACTTCTACCTCAAACCCAAGCTTCAGAAACCCCTCCTTGAAAACATGCAAACACTCACACTCATGCACAACACATATAATTATTATTCAGAAAAAGCAACATGATGAGAGGCCCATGTGTTGGTTGAGCTTTTCTCACAGTCCCTGTGGGTGAGGAGCGGCAGAAACCCTCTGTCCGTTCCACAGATAGCCTAAGAAACACACACACACACACACGGGACACAAATGCAATTTATGGCAGGAATCAGAAAGTTTGCAGCTCAGTGCTCAGGCAGGAGAGATGAGGTTATCACCTCTATCTCCACGCCAGTGGGGGCCGCAATAAAATCATACCTCAGCAACAGGGCCCGGCAATGAGATTTGCAGGACAGTTGTAAATGTTCCAGAGTGCTTTCTCTCTCCCAGCTCTCTCTCTTTATTTCTGACACAAGGGCACCCTGGTATTTCACCCCACTTCCCACCAACAGCCGAAGCTTTAAGGCACGTATATTTGGAAAGGCTTCATGCTCAAATATAACATTTGGTGCATTTGGAGCTGCAGAAAGGACAAAGCTAGGCTGCTTGTTCGCTTAGCACATAAACAGCAAACAAACAAGTTCTGTGAACCTACTAAAAGTATCAAATCATAATTTCAAATAGAACTTAGATGTATAAGGCTTCGAGCAGGTAAACCATAAAGCTATGGTTGAAGGGTGTAGATTCAGAAATTGACTTAAATTAGAAGATTAAAGAGTAGAAAATAGTAAATTAAATAAGTTATAGTACATTAGGGGTGTAACGGTACACAAACATGACATTTCGGTACGCACCTCGGTTTTGATGTCACGGTTCGTTATGGTTTCGGTACAGCAGGAGGAAACAAGCTAAACATTTTTTTGTTTGTTTAGTTAAACAATGGTTTACTGCACAAATTGCTCTTTCTTTAAATAAATGCAATTATAATTTACATTTTTCTTAGGGATAAAAAGCTACCTCAGCTTCTGCTCTAAACTATAGGGAGCCCTTTTACATTACCATAAGGTTACAATTAACAGCAGAGCCCAAACTTAAATTTAATTAAATTATTATTTATAACTATAATAATCAACACTCAAATTATTATTAAATTAAATTAAAAAATTGTATGCAAAAGTACATTTTAATTTAACTTCTTAATTACGTATACAATTTCTATTTGTTGTTGAAATATAATAACTTAAAGAGTCAACTTGTTTCATAAAATATATGAAACAACATAACATATACATTAAATAATTAAGACATCACTAACAGGTAAAGTAAATACAGAGTTCTGGCATGAAACCCTCCACCTTCCCCAGCTCCGCCTGAATAGATCTGCTACGAGGTGATTCATGTGCGCTATATGGGGATTTGCAGCAGCAATATTTTTTACATGCTCACAGCAGCATGCTGTGGATGTATTGGCAGTAGCAAGTCTAAAGCAGCAGCAGCGTAGCAGATCTATTCTGACCAAGACCAAATACATTAATATTGTCATGTGCATTACCATGCCAATCCCTCCGAGAGTTGTCATGACAGAAATATAATGAAGTATATTCTAATATTTCGCAAAATGCTCTTCACTAGACTTAATTTCTCTAGCAAATAATGAGCTGTAGACACTGATGACTTGCCTGAGGTAAATAATATACTACGTGACATTTTGTTTACGAGCTGTTTTAATGACGTTTCCGCGGTTGAAACACTAATTGAGCGATTACGTGAGGGGTGAGGTGTTCATTCATGTATATTTCGCATTAAAACATAGTAATAAAGTGGAGGGGGGGTGATCACACTAACTCGCGCTCCGTTAGAACTGAGGTATTAGTATACGGCAATATGTCGCGCCACATCAAAGAGTGTCAAAGCGGCAATTAATGTCTGAATTTCCTGAAAAAAATTGAATGATTTGGTCAGTTTACAAGCGTACAGAACCAAAAGACCTGTACCAAAAATTTTCGGTGCCAATATGTGTATCGTTACACCCCTAATATATATATATATATATAAACAACATAACATATACATTAAATAATTAAGACATCACTAACAGGTAAAGTAAATACAGAGTTCTGGCATGAAACCCTCCACCTTCCCCAGCTCCGCCTGAATAGATCTGCTACGAGGGGATTCATGTGCGCGATATGGGGATAATTTCATGTATGTTATATTTGCAGCAGCAATATTTTTTACATGCTCACAGCAGCATGCTGTGGATGTATTGGCAGTAGCAAGTCTAAAGCAGCAGCAGCGTAGCAGATCTATTCTGACCAAGACCAAATACATTAATATTGTCATGTACATTACCATGCCAATCCCTCCGAGAGTTGTCATGACAGAAATATAATGAAGTATATTCTAATATTTCGCAAAATGCTCTTCACTAGACTTAATTTCTCTAGCAAATAATGAGCTGTAGACACTGATGACTTGCCTGAGGTAAATAATATACTACGTGACATTTTGTTTACGAGCTGTTTTAATGACGTTTCCGCGGTTGAAACACTAATTGAGCGATTACGTGAGGGGTGAGGTGTTCATTCATGTATATTTCGCATTAAAACATAGTAATAAAGTGGAGGGGGGGTGATCACACTAACTCGCGCTCCGTTAGAACTGAGGTATTAGTATACGGCAATATGTCGCGCCACATCAAAGAGTGTCAAAGCGGCAATTAATGTCTGAATTTCCTGAAAAAAATTGAATGATTTGGTCAGTTTACAAGCGTACAGAACCAAAAGACCTGTACCAAAAATTTTCTGTGCGAATATGTGTATCGTTACACCCCTAATATGTATATATATATATATATATTAGGCATGGGCCGGTATGAGATTTTGACGGTATGATAACCTTAAGCAAAAATATCACGGTTTCGTCATTACAGCTCTAAAATGTGTTATTTTTAAATTACTGGGTAAAAAAAAAAATTATAATATATATATATATATATATATAAACACAATATATTTTGTTTTTGAGCAACATACAGAATATTAGGAACAGTAGCATTATTTTTTTCTTTGATTTGTTTCCTAAAAAGAAGAAAAATAAAGACTGACATCTTTAATTCTTCAAATAGATTTCAATTCAATTCTTCGCCCTTGTTGTTTTTGAACAGAAGCCAAAAAGTCAATTTTAGCGAATCTGCGCGCTGTATTCAGGTCAGATGACAAGGCTCCTTTCACTTTGAAAAGCCGTGCTAGCTGAGAAATGACCTTTTCCATGACATTCTAATTTATTGAGATGCACCTGTACACACACACACACACACACACACACACACATACATATATATATATTAGGCATGGGCCGGTATGAGATTTTGACGGTATGATAACCTTAAGCAAAAATATCACGGTTTCGTCATTACAGCTCTAAAATGTGTTATTTTTAAATTACTGGGTAAAAAAAAAAATTATAATATATATATATATATATATATAAACACAATATATTTTGTTTTTGAGCAACATACAGAATATTAGGAACAGGAAGCCGATAAATCCATTTTAGCGAATCAGCACGCTGTATTCGGGTCAGGTGACAAGGCTACTTTTGTGCTAGCTGAGAGGAGTTTCGTCAAAGTTGACTAAAAGTGATCGAGGATGGATCATTTCGATTAACTTGATGAACCTGTGATATCTTCTTCAGGGCGAAAAAGGAAAATAAAAGCTGAAACGTTTTCACTGAACCTTGTAAAAGCAGCGCGTTACAATGGTGAGGGAAAAGCTCTGTGTATTGCGTGTAATCACATCCATAGAGTTTATGATCACAACAACAACAACGTTTGTCAGGCATCTACATCGTCATCTGAGGAGATTACAAAGATTAAACAAGAAATGTGGAGTTATCTGCTTTTGCCAAAAAACGACTGTTGGAGTTATCTGCTTTTGCTATAAAATAAACTTTTAATATGTAAAAAAAAAAAAAAACATACTTTCAATTAATTTTAATTTTGTAAATTACTTGTATTTGTTTAAGTTATTATTACTTAATCAAAACAACCCAACTGCAGTTTGATTGATATTACTTGGAATGCGCAATAAAAAATGTGTGATTTCTGAAAAAAAGTTATCAGTTTTTGCAAATTAACTCTTCATATATATATATATATATAGGAAATTTTATTTAAAATTTGATATTTCCATCAAACAATTATTGATGAAATAACTGCCAAAATTTGCATTAAAATATGAAAGAACACCTGGATAGAGAGGTCAGGTGCTAAAGTTGGGCAATGGGGCCTGAAACTTTATTGTCAAAACTCTCGAGTCGATGCATCGAAGCCACTGAAAAATTATTCAACATCAAACCAGTTCTTAACTAACAAAGTTTGTGTCCTCTCATCCCTCTCATGCTCTCTTCTTCTGAGCAAGCAGCTTGCAAGTGTGGAGCACTTCATCTTTGGTAAATGGCTGTATGATACCTCCTGGCTTAAGTGGAAGACTAAAAGGAAAGTCTTTAAAATCACAATCGAACTTCAACAAGCACACCGAGGCAATAGAGCCATCCATCAGCAGACCGGTACCGCTCGGTAATATCACCTCAAGTGAGGTGGAGACTTCATCTCAATAAAAGCCCTGCTTTTGTGACTGCGGTGGAAGAGGGATGAATATGGAGATGCATTTGGAAGGAATATGGGTTTATTTTTATCGCCGTGGTAACCCGACGCAAACTGTGTCACTGGCACCCCCTCACCCCTCATCCCATCTCGGTATAATGAAAATACATACAAAAACGCATCGCTCTGCATCTTAGAAATGTCATTGCATAAATAATGCAGAGATTCCCCCTTTCGCATCCTAAGGGTCTATATAACACATGGCACAAAATGGATGGCGCTCCAGCATAACAAGGTCTGGTCGTCATAAAAAGCTTTCAGACAAATGGCGTACTGTCCTTTCCAATAAATTACGAGAACAGCGCTCGGCTAAATAAATGCATCGACATACGAGTGGATGGGACGGTGGGTAATTCATCCCATCGTTTCTACTTCTAACGCTGACTCCGCCCCCTCGTCTGTCCTCCAGTATGTGATTTGAGCTTTTGTACTAAACTCTTTGTTATGTCTAAACATATGCAGATGTCCCATGCCACTGAATATCCTGAATAGGTGCATATGTGTGTGTTGTCGACAGCTGGTTTATCTAAACAGTCAGATTATTCCAACAAACAAGAGAGAGAGTTTGTGTGTGTGTGTGTTTGTGTGAAGGAAGGCAGGTGGAGCTCCAGTTGTCTCTCTCTGAGATCTCAAATGTTCTGACATCTCTCTGCCCTCAGGACAGCAGCAGGCAGCCAGAGTCCCACAAGGGTTTCATGGCAGGAGGGAAGCAAGCAAATATCTACCTGCGGTTCCTCAGAGATGTCTGAGGGAGATAAAAGGACGAAATGTTCATTACTGTAACATACTGGCTTAATTTTTAAGCATGTGTCAATCCAAAAACAGACCAATAACAGACAAACGTAAGGTTTTATAAGCTGCTATGTTACTTAAGCACTATTCTAACACATTACACACACAATGTTTGGAAGCAACAGCTGCATTTACTACAGAGTGTGACACTTGAATTGTCCTGTTCATAAAAGAGCTCAAAGGAGCAGCTCAAATGCAGTACGAATGAATAGCTTAAGCAATTGTAATGCTAGTGTTGAACAGCCATAGTGATAGTGACAAATCTAATTGAAAAAGATGGCGACATTTAAAAGGTGTTTTTTTTTCTTTTGCATCAGCATTAGTTATTCTAATTGGCTGATAAAAGCTTTTTAAAAAAACTTTTATTCTGACAGCTCTGAGAACAGCTAGTGTGCTTGGTTGCTCTAGTTTAAGAGAAGCAGAAACAGAAGCACAGGTGTTTCCATTATCCATCTTGTTTAAAATAACTTATTAACTAATTAGAACTAATTACATTTTAATGTCTAATACATTCTAACACTGCATGACATGACAGACAACTAGTTGTCCAGTGTGGTTTGGCTCATGCAATACAATCATGGGCGTCAGAAGCAAAATAAATGTGGGTGGGAAAATGCCATTTTCTGTAGTGTGTTGCACAAAGTGCAAATAGGCCGCCTGATTGGCAGCGGCTATTTACTTAAACTCCGCTCACTAACATGACAACATTACAAAAGACGCTTGGTCAGCAACATTTCCAGTGGCATAAGTGGTAATGCGGGTTGCGTTGTGTTTTTGATGCGAGCGGCCCGAGTTTGCATCCGCCTTTTGCCGAAATCGTTCTTCTCCCTTTTTACATCTCATATCACATCGGAAAGGCTTTTGTTTTCACAAAAAATAAAAATCAAGGGAATAATCGAAAAGTTGAAATAAAGTATCAGGTAGGGTTAGGTGTATCTGAGCAGCAGATGCTGATGCTTTGTTTACCTTGCTGTGTTGCAGGAGTGCAGCAGGCGCAAGTAGTGAAAACACGGAATGGAGTTTCATTTATATGGACTCTGAATGAGCTGAGTGGAATCGATTTGAGGAAGCAGCAGCGTGGAATTCAAGGCTGTAGCTAAATGGAGTTTAATTTATTAGGGCATACGTCATGTGGAATGGATTTGACTGACGGCGCTCTGAAAAGTACACATATTCGCTGAATTAGAGATGGTAAAAGTGGGTGGGTCCAATATCATTGGTCTTCAAAAGTGGGTGGGTCCTGTCCCACCCTCATTCAATGGTTCCGACGCCCATGAATACAATGTTAAACAAACTAAATAATAGTTTGCTGCTATGAAAGTTTTCTGTCTATGGTCTACATTGGCTACTAACTTAAAAGGTAGCATTCTTACTGAAAAAGAAAAACCAGAAAAAGTTTAAAAGTCACTGATCTGAAGCTCTCCACAACTAGGCGCCAGACAAACGACGTGGGAGATTCGACTTAAAATTGATTCTAATGCAGTTTGATATTAAGCTAACGAGACAATATGAAACTAGAATACAATAGAATATTGGATAAAATTGTTCTTTTTACTTAAACGTAACTTGTTAAATTGATAATCTAATGAAATATAGGTATGCTTATAATTGACAATCACAAATTATCTTCGATGAATTTTATCGCTGCACTTGTCGCAATGCATTCTGGGAAATTATATTTTCCATGAATGATGCAACATGGTATTTTAGAAGCATAATTAAGCTACTAACCTACTCACAATGTCTTAAAATGCTGTCTAGGTAGGTTTTGCAACGTAAAAGTAAATATTATAAAGATTCTTTAAAGCATTAGAGGCCACAGGTGAGGGGAGTAAGGTATCTTTTAGCATATCCGCAGGTGAAGGGGGTTTTGCTGGATGAGAGAGGCTGTGGAGCGGATGATCAGAACAGGCAGAGTGCGTTTGACCAGCTCACTGTAGAACAGTCTTAATCTTATTTGCCCTGTAATCCACACACAGCTCCCGCAGACACTCAAGACCGCCGCATCGACATCAGATCCTGCGCTGCAGCTCGCTTGTAATTCTGACAGCGCTATCACTCTGTTCTCCTCACCAGCAAGCAGGTCACAGCAAATCAGGCCAGAGGAGGAGCTTGTACGGTGGCTAGACTCAGCAGATGTGACATTCTGAAGTACTTCGATTGTGCTGAAGTCACAGACCTCTGCCCTACACAAACCAGGGGTGAATATCATATTATCTGATTATTTAGATGGTCATCACGAGGTGTTTAGGGTTTCCCAGCCACTCAGTCAACATGGAATGGAAACTGGCCCTATTTACTTTTCAAGTATTTCCTAAAAAATAGGAAATACATTAATAGAATTATAAGTAAATTAATCAATGCATAAATAGATGAATAATTACAAGTAAAAAAATACAAACATACATCATTCAATGAATAATTGCCACACATTTGTGACCCTGGACCACAAAACCAGTCATAAGTAGCACGGATATATTTGTAGCAATAGCCAAAAATACATTGTATGGGTCAAAACGCAAAAACTTAATTTGGACAACTTTAAAGGCGATTTTCTCAATATTTAGATTTTTTTTGCACCCTAAGATTCCAGACTTTCAAGTAGTTGTATCTCAGCCAAATCCTAACAAACCATGCATCAATAGAAAGCTTATTTATTCAGCTTTCAGATAATGCATAAATCTCAATTTCTAAAAATTGACCCTTATGACTGGTTTTGCGGTCCAGGGTCACATTTGTCCTTTTAATTGTATTTCAATCCACCTTATGTTAATACATTAAATACATTCAATTTATTTATAAATATGTATTTTATATTTTGCTATTACTAAATTAATGGTAAAATAGATTAAAATTAAACAAATAAAATAAATGCAAACAATTCCATGCAGGACATTTGTTTTTTTTATTTTTTTTATTTATTTTTAAATGCATATATACATGTAATGCATAATAAATATATACAATTTCCAATGAATTGTTTAATTTAGAATTAATTTATCTCATTCAGGTCTGGTACATACACCATCTTTTCCAATTACTTTCCAAATAATAATATCAAGTGCTATCTTACATTTTATTGTTGTTGTGTTTGAACATGCCACATTATGGAATTACAGTGAGTTGCGATTGCCTCGTTGCCATTGGTTGAGCAAGTATTGCTGTGTAGGGCCAGTCAAACTCTTAACTCAGCGTTTACACTTTTCTGGGAAACCAACCTTTAAATGTCTTACTTATAGTTGAGCCAATAGCTCTTCGATGCTAAAGCTTCAACTGGAAAAAGTAACACACTTCAGTCTTTAACTAAAATAAAACCCTTAAGTTGAATCCCAACATTCAGTCCATTGTTGTCAAGTTATGTTATGTTTTATGAAAATAAAACCGTACATTTCATAAAAGGACATGTTTCCCAGAATGCCTTGCAGCTTCACAGTGAGCCCATTCTGAATCAATTCCAGCAGTAGCAGGAGAAGCCCAGCAGGATTAAACAGCATTCTGGGCCTCGGCCAATTAATCAAAGCAGAATTGCTGTAGAGGAGAAAAGGCATTTACTCAAGACTCCTTCTGCACACCAACAATAAGCACAGGCCATTTCCTGGAACCTGCAGCTTGTTTTAAAACAGCGGGTCAGGCCGATAATGCTGCTTTGAGCTGAATGCTGCTCTCCGAGCGACAACAGCTCTAGGCCAGACCCTGAAGGCCCTACCGGAACTCCAGAGCTTACAACATGGCACCAGGGCTGAAACAAGACCAGAATAATCAAACAGAAATTTCATTGATAAAAATGCCACCGAAGCCCCAGCTTCTAAACCAGGCATGCTACACTGATTCCAACTGCCAGACCTCGGCTTATAGATTCAGCCACACGTTACATTTGGTCTGGACTTAGACATGGATTTAAAATGGCTTGTGATGCTAGTGGTGCACAAATTACACAATGTACTTTTAATAAAGGACAGTTCATGCAAAACTGAACTTTCTGTCATTGCCTTCTTTTTTTTTCTGTAGAACACAAAAGAGGAAAATTATTTTTAAAAAATTAAACTGTTTGACCCCACTGACTTACACTGTATGGACAAATATAAATAAATAAATAAAATAAAAACACAATATAATATAATATAATAAATATAATTTTAAAGAATGCTGAAATACTGTATTAAAATTTTTTTTTAAAAATTTGTTTTAATATAATATAATATAATATAATAAATATAATTTTAAAGAATGCTGAAATACTGTATTAAAATTTTTTTTTAAAAATTTGTTTTAATATAATATAATATAATATAATAAATATAATTTTAAAGAATGCTGAAATACTGTATTAAAATTTTTTTTTAAAAATTTGTTTTAATATAATATAATATAATATAATAAATATAATTTTAAAGAATGCTGAAATACTGTATTAAAATTTTTTTTTAAAAATTTGTTTTAATATAATATAATATAATATAATAAATATAATTTTAAAGAATGCTGAAATACTGTATTGAAACATTTAAAAAAAAAATTTTTAATATAATATAAAAAAGCTATAACACTGTATTGAGTAATAAACATCTAGGATTGGATGCCAACAGTAAGGCAATGGGCTGATATTCAAATCTATAAAAATAAATCCACATGGATTAAAATTGGAATCATCTTTAGATAGGATTCAGTTTGAGGCTTAATTTGTTTCAGGGAAACAGCTCAGTCTGTTTATATGCTCTACTACATTTTCTTACACTACGATTTTTGGCCCTGTTAGCAAACGCTGACCCTCCAAATCCAGACAGTAGCATCTTTTATCCATGACGGGACAGCATCCATCAAAAATCTCATAAATGATTTGCTTTTACTACCATAAAGCTATGGCACAAGCATTGGAGCAAACAGCATTGCAGAAAGAGGCCTAATAAACTAATAATGCTAACGAATAAACCACTGATGTTTGAAATATGACTTTAAACTTAAAGGATGTTCACAAAAAGACATTGATAACAATAATTACAATTCATTATTTCTACTGTTGTATGAAACTGTTTGTCCACTTCTCTGTTAGCTTTTAATCCACATCTCTGCGATCATGAACGGAGCATTGTGTTTTGACGATAAAAACCCTCCGCTCTCTGTAAACACCATTATATCCATAACCTTGACTCTGCTTGAGGTTTGAAGGGCGGCCAGACAGCAGTATCTGCGAGCACTAAAAAGCTTCCTGAATCATATTCTACATCATTTTTTTGTTTGTTTTTATACTTCTTGAGCTGAAGTTGGTGTTTGTTATTGGTGTTCGCCGCTACGGAGCGACATTTGAAGGTGATTCTACCTGTAGAAGACTTGAAATAATTCTATTCAAGCTCTACCCTTCAGCAAGACTCAACCACGAGTGCAATGTTTTCACAGTTATCGAAATCGTGCCTGGAGCAGCTGTGTATCCTTCTGCTAATCAGCTTTAAATAACTGATGACGATCTGGTTTGATTCAGGACACATTCAGCCACCTGAGCAGACAGAAATACAATCATCAAAACACGCCAGAAAATCAGAAACATCTGCCCAGAAGAAAATATTCCACAGTATAATGTGGACAACTGCAAAAGCAGCAACGTTATTAATGCAGTTGTATATAACATATCAGATGTGTTCTTACACTTCATGTGGGGGATTGTGGGATCTAATTTATGCAAACGAGAGGGAAAAAATGTCAAGAGGCAGCCAATCACTGTGAGGTGCAATTTCAAAATAAGCCAAAATCAGTTTCTTCTGCATTTAGTGCTTAAATCATTTCATAATAGTACATCTGATACAGATTTTACATATGCTCTCCATTTGAATTTATCATTCATCAAAGAATCCTGAAAATATGTATATCTCAATTTCCTAAAAATGTGTATGTGTCCACTAGGAGTACTTACTATGCATTCATTAGCAATATAGTGGTTACAAATAACAACAAATCTCTTGAACTTTAAAACAATTCCAGCCACCATCCAGCACTCAAACCCCACAGTAAATCAGTACAAGCACCAATTACGTGCGGTACCACATCACACATGCTTCACATACAAGCTGACATATCACCCTGAATTCCTGACGCATAATATTTGCAATGAAATGGTTTGATATTTACATTGAAATGTGCTGCTCGGTCACAACTGTTCGGGCTAATGTGCCACACATGGTGTTATTTCTCTGCCAGTTTAACAGTAGTTGCTCCATCTCCCAAGCATCCGTGTAAAAGTATCTCCTGGCTAACGCGTTAATTACACCTTCATTTATGAAATGAGCGGGTGACTTGGGTTTCTGTACCAGAGAAAAATCGCATTACTCAGCTAATTAATAACTTAATTAAAGCTTCTCGCACGTCAGGCGTGGCTGATTACATAATAATTAAAAGTAAATGGGTGACTTATTTAATGGTACCTTGAGAGCTGATAGAGGTGAATCGCTGTGATTAAGCCACCGCTGATCAACTGTCTTTTTTTATTCCTTTCATTCCACCATACACGTCCCTTCATTAAGCTAAAACATGAGGAGAAAAAAAGAACTGTATTCAAATGGCCACAGGCTGATTCTCAACCCCAAAGTCCTCCTACAGTGTCATTCAAGGGTACAACATATCATAATGTAAGATTGTAAGACCATTTTAGTGCCCTTAGCATTAAACAGGCTGTTGTACTGTACCTTTCAGACTAATGCAAATTATCTATGATTGGCTAACATTCACATTTCAGATAGTTTTCATTAAGAATCTGGGTAAACTGGGAAGAGAGGCTTCACGTTGTATACATTAGAGCAGTGGTTCCCATACCCGTCCTGGAGGACCCCCTGCCCTGCACATTTTGTATGTCTCCCTAATCAGAAAACCCAATTTAGTTCTTGCAGTCTCTACTAACGAGCTAATGAGTGGAATCAGGTGTGTTAGACAAGGGAGGCATACAAAAGGTGCAGGGCAGGGGGGCCTCCAGGACAGGTTTGGGAACCACTGCATTAGAGCATGCCTAAAAAAAGTATGTATCAGAAATAGGAAGTGTCCGATAGCACGTGAAGACAGCAGAGAAGCGCTCTCGCTCAGCACAGTGGAGTGCATTGTTTTGTTAACTTTGTGGTTTATTATTTTGAGTTGTTTGGGACGCGGTAACAGATGGCCCTCTCACAATATATTGCTTTTCAGATCTATCACTTTTGCCGCTCAGAAATGTACATGCAATCATGCTGCACGTTTCAGAAGTTCTGCGCTCCAGCACGGTTAGCGCTCACACTTTATGCATACCGCGCTCAAACCCAATTGAACCGTGCTCTGGCCCACCTCTTCCAACCGAGCCAGGGACGGCTAAACGAACCATGCCAGAGCGCGGCACGGAGCAATCACACTAGTCAAACGAACCGGGCTTTGGGGGTCAAACACACTCGCGGTTTAGATTGCCTAGTGTGAGTACACCCTTATTCTCCTGCATCCCGTACACGAGTCTCTACCCGCCCGCACCCGTACTCGCCCATCAAGTGTTATCCCACGTCGCACTCTGTTGCGTTGGGTCCAGCGGGTCCCGCAATAGTGCAAGACCAGCCTGACCAGCTAAGGAAGTGGCCAAAACCCCTCAAAAACCAGCCTGCTGACCAGCTATGACCAGGCTGGATGACCAGCTAAAACCAGCATTTTTTCAGCAATGTGATTAATCACAGAAAAATCATGTGATTAATCGCGATTTAAAATTGTAATCTTTGCCCAGCACTATTATATATGCTATTTGTGCAGCAGCAGTATGTCTTAAATACTCACAGCACTGCATCGGCACATGTATTGGCAATAATAAGTTCCTGTACTTGCTTTAAAGCAGCAACTCAACAACCAACAGCAGCAGCAATTCAGCAGAGTAGCAGATCTATTCCGCCAAGACCAAATACATTAACATTGTCATATCCATTACCATGCTAAAATCTTTTGTGGGCTGTCACGATAGAAATGCTGTACTACCCGTAATATCCCTCTTGGGGGAAAAACAGCCTAAGCTGGTTTGCTGATCTTACCTAGTTTATATTGGTCTTCCAGCCTGATTAGCCATAATGGCCCTAAAACTCCTCTAAAACTAGCCAATAGGGCTGTGCAAAAAATCGAATGCGATTTTCATGTGCATCTCATCAGTAAAGCTGCTCCTGTGAATAATAGTAAATCTCCAGCACGTGCTTTCAGATGGAGCGGCATTTACTACACAGAGCCGAAGTTCACTGACAAGCTACACAAAATCACGTTCAAAATCGCAGGCGATTCAATGCTGATATTGAACGCGATTTTGTGTAGCTTGTCAGTGAACTACGGCTCTGTGTAGTAAAAGCGCCTTTACTGATGAGATGCGCATGAAAATCGCATTCGATTTTTTGCACAGACCTACTAGCCAAAAAAGAGTGCTGAAAAAGAAGACATGTTTTTGTAAGGCAGAACCCAGAAAAGAGTTAGTATTTCTATTGTCCCAAAAGTGTTCTGTGCTGGAGAAAAAAAAACAGCCTTAAGCTGGTCTCCTAGACTGGTCAAACTGGTTTTAGATGGTTGGTCAGCTGGTCTCCCAGCCTGGCCACCTAAGACCAGGCTGGAAGATCAGATAAAACCAGCTATTTTTTAAATGGGTTTCGGTTCGATGCCTGAAATAAGTTAATGTGGTTAACACAAGCTCAAAATATTTTAATGTTTTGTCACAAAACCTAAAACACATCAGTACTATTCCCATGTGGCTAAATGGGACTACAGAGGTTGTCTGGGACATTAAAAGTCATCACGCTGAACAGCTAAACTCATCTAGTCACTAGTCGGCTCTTGCAGCCTCACTATATTTATAACTGTCTCTTGCAAACTATTCCAACTCAGACGTTCAGTGAAAGGTTTTATTTATTTTTAAAATAAAGACTAAAAGAGTTTAATGCTTAATGGTGGTGATGTTTAAGTCATACGACTGTGGTGTAGTTTTCTAATAGCCTACATTAGGATTTTTACTTCCAGCAATTGTATTTAGACTTTAATTTTTTTTTAAATTGTGTTCATTTGTGAATATTATCATGATGACCACAGAGTGGGTCACAGATCTTCTGTAATAATCCAAAACCAATGGAAAAATCCCACTGGGTTTTAGACTAGGGCACCAGGGTGATGCTAACAACTGGGCTGGCCTACAAAAACATGTCAGACCAGCTAAGACGAACAAACCAGTTTAAGCTGTATTTTTCCGCATGGATGGTCCCTTTAGAATAACATATATTCTCTCTTGAATCCATGGAGCACATTTACAGGATTTACCACATGCTCCTCAATACAATTAACAGGATAAAGCGACAGCATGCCATTTTCTACACAACTCTATAACGTATTGTCCGCCAAAGTGGCTCTTTCTACATTCCTTCCAGCGTACAGCAGATCGTCCTCATCACCTGCTCATTATTTCTGAGCCAGATTAGGCCGATTGGCTTGGTCCTTTATCTATCGACGGGGTGATTATGCACTGACAATGTTAATGAAATTAGTCTCCTAATGCTTTTTGGACCTATTAAAAATGTGCAGATCCTCAATCCACAAGAAGTCTTTCAAGACACCCCTTTTTTTTCTAGCAGACTAATAGAATTTCCAGTGAATTCAAATGAACCCAGAGTTGAAGAGGGAAAGCAGCCATTATAAATCATGAACACACTGCTTTGTTTTTCATTTGAAGTGTGGCAGCCTGGGAGCTGAAATACAGCAAGGGAGAAGATGGCAATATGTGTGATTGTGATTTGGAAGAGAAGCGATTGTACCGGAACACATTCACAGACATTTAAATGGAGCTCGTCCATTGAAATTAGCATTTGTGTGGGTGAGAGCCGCCTAGACTGCTAATACAAAATTAAGCCTTTACAAATTTATATGGACATCTCGAGACTCAGATATAGTAATGGCTTTCTTTTATGAAAGTTCATTCAATTAAGTCCCTTTGCAGGGAAAATTTGACGTCTAGCTCGGAATAAATATGAACAAATTGCCTTTGTGTTGTAATGCTCGGGGCTGCGGCAGGAGATGAGGGAGGCTTTCGAAACAGGAAACATCTGAGGAAAAACATATGATTAAAATAACAATGTGCTGCTTTTCATATCCAACCACTGAGACTGACATCCAGCAATGACCTCTGGGAAAAAGCAACAACAAGGCATCTTTCACCATTTCCCCTAAAACCCAGAAGCGCCAGGAGGGAATCTGCAGTTCTTTGCCTGATCGTCAAAATACTGCTCAGTTATCGTGAAACACAGCAAAGTCCCTGGTCACTACTTAGAAGTTAAGTCAGCAAGTTTCGACTCGCATAAGATGCGTAATACTCAAAAAACACGCCGCCGTGTCAGACCACACGTCAAAAGTGCTGTGCGGCTAATTAGGAGGGCTTGACAGCGTCGTTTGTGGCAGATGAAATAGATTTTTCTGAGCAGCGACGGCAGTCTAACAACAGATAAAAATCAAAGAAGTGTGAGAAAGGAGTGCGCAATAAAAAACAAATAGCCCTGGGTTAAATGAATCTTAAAGTCTTTTCAATTTCGCTGCCACAACATGGCAAAAGGTCAATCTGGTATGAATCAAGCCTCATTTGCGGCACTACAGAACACAGCGTCATTAAAAAATGAAAGCGAAATTGCGTGGGCAGCATCCGCTATCCCCTGTGATGACCATTCAGCCAAGCCTTAATCTCATCAGATGACTTCAATCAGCAATTGTTCTTTTTTTCTTGGTTAACTTCACTCCAAAAAAGCAGGACTTATACTGCGAGCACCAACAATGACTTTATTCTCTTGGTTTTTACGGATGTGCGGCATATCCCTTGGTAAAATCCCTTTTCATTCGTGTCTGTCATACGTTCATGTTTTACCTCTTCAGTATTCCTTTTGTCTCTGATCTTAAATGGAATCATATATGGGGAAATTCAAAGAGAGGTGTGATGGTTCCTGCCGTAGCACAGAGTGCTTATTCTCTTCATCCATGAAAGGCCCGTGTATTACAAATGGAAATCTCAATTTTCCAAAGCACAGGCAGTTACGCAAACAACCATTTGAGCATGAAAATGGCTCTGAATTACATTCTGATGTGAAATAAAAACCAAGATGGACTGTGCGCAAAAGAAAAAAAAAGAAGATATGGAACAGTTAAAAAGCTATGAGGCGCTTTGATCCTTCATTAATTTCTGTGATACCACAGATACATCTGAACATAGTCATCATGTCCAGCTCTTCTCCAAAACATCTCCCATACTTCTTATACACTGCACTACACTAAACTAAATAAAACAAATAAATAAAAAAAATAATAATAATAAAATAAATACAATAATAAAATTAAACATTAAATAAAATAAAATAAAAGATACAATAAAATAAAATAACATTAACTCTTGAAATAAACTTACATTATACAACTGAAAAGCTACACTGGAGGAAAAAAAGGTGTAGAAACAAATTCACTCAGAAATCACTTTTCACAAATAATTAAATATTTATACATTTGGCACTTTTATCCAAAGTGACTTAAGGCACACATTTTTATTTTATTTTTTTATAATTTTATAATTTATTTATTTATAATTTATTTATTTTAATTTCAGTTCTTGTTTTCCATTTTCCGTTGCAAGTGACATGCTCTAACATTTGAGCTACAGGAAGGCAAAGAATTACAAATAATTTTTTTTTTGTAAAACATATTCAAACAATCAGTGTTTTTTTTTTTACAACTTCTGAAAATATTTTTACAGCGCTAAAGGCATTTTGTTGCTTGGGGTCATTTGTACAGTACCTGGATTCATAGAAGAGATCCAGCTGTTCTATATTTTTCCAGGCCTCCACATGCAGAATTATTCATTCCACACCAGCTATCAAACAGCATTTGTGGCAGAGCGCTGATTTAACATAACACATTCTGACAGTCACCTGAGGATAACGGCACAAAGGAAGCGTCTGCCTACTCTGACGTCCTTCCTCTGCAAAAGCATCCTCTAAGCTGACCATGGATTTCCATTAGCTTTGAGTGAAACTAATTGATCTCCTTCACAAATGTGTTTTTTCGCCTACAGGTATATCAGAGAAAGGGACACAGTAAGCTCTGAAAGAGAGATCGGAAAGCACGCGCTCGCAAACCACCCGATCAATGGCGAGATGGCTCACTTGAGTCACATCAGGCAAGAAATTGCCAAGCCACTTATTTTTCAATAACCAACCTGAAGCACCGAGAGAGAGTGGAGAGGTCTGTTGTTGCCTTATAAGAGTGAAAATACACAGTTTGGGGTGGAGGATTAACCTATGCTGAAAAAGAGACCACATTTTTTGTTTTTCCCTAAGCTGTTTATTAACCTGACACATGTGGAGAGATATGAGGATCACATTTCTAAGTGCTAACATTTCTGAGAGGCTTCAATCTGGGGAAGAAGGCAGTAAACAGAAAAAAAAAATAAAAATGGAAAAGATGGTGACATTAATTGGACACACCTCTTGATTAAGATCTTCCAGGTATCCGTGACCATGTCAAGATACATTACAGAGTTTATACCTATATTTCTGAGTTGAAGGGCCCAGTATATAATTTAAAACAAATGTATAAGACACTTTTAAAGCCTGGAAAAAAAATTTGAAATAAAAATGTAAAAATGAATATATTCAACATGCATGTTTACTGTTGTTTTTAAAACATTTACAAATGCACAAAAACGTTCATTTGTCAAATTAAATTAGATATCATTCATATGAGGCCATTGTTTGATCTTTCATATTGGACCATTCAGTGGCTGCACTTTGGAAACTAAATGTGTGTGATACACTAACATTCAAAAGTAAAAAAACAAAAGCAAACAAAAAAAAAGATATATATATATATGTATATATATATATATATATATATATATATATATATATATATATATATATATATATATATATATATACACAGTATATATAGGCAAAAACTATACTGTCAAATAAAAATAAAGAAAATAAGAACAATCTATCTAACTACAAGATAGATTCCTTTAGGGGAAGTCATGGCCTAATGGTAAGAGAGTTGGACTCAAAGGTTGCGAGTTCGAGTCTCAGGTCCAGCAGGAATTATAGGTGGGGGGAGTGAATGTACAGCGCTCTCTTCCACCTTCAATACCACGACTGAGGTGCCCTTGAGGCACCGAACCCCCAACTGCTCCCCGGGCGCCGCAGCATAAATGGCTGCCCACTGCTTCAGGTGTGTGTTCACAGTGTGTGTGTGTTCACTGCTGTGTGTGTGCACTTTGGATGGGTTAAATGCAGAGCACTAATTCCTAGTATGGGTAACCATACTTGGCCACATGTCACGTCACAAGCAACAACATAAATAAATACAATAGAGATACAAATTTGTAAAGATACAAATAAAATAAACTGTGATTTTCAGGTCTAACATTAGTTTTCAGGTACAGAAATTGAATAAAGTAATGAAATGTAAAACAGCATTGCATACTTGACTGTATAAATTAAAGATTAATCTTTATCAAAGTTACACTTGCACAATTGGTGGCTGACTAAATACTTTTTTTCCCCACTGTATGTCTGCTATACTTGCCCAGATGGGCATTTTGACATAATTTCTATGTGAATTTGTCCATTCAAACACATAAGTTGTATGTTACAAAAATATAAAAATATATTATTTTAAAATATATATATATATATTATTAATAACCATACACTATTATTCATATAATATTAAACATTTCATTATTAATATTTTATTATGTAATACTTTTAATATTTAATAATATATTTTTAAAGAATCTCTTCAGCTCATCAAGACTGCATTTCTTTCATCAAAAATATGGTAAAAACTGTAATATTGTGAAATATTATTACAATTTAAAATAACAGTTTTCTATTTTAATATACTTTAAAATATAATTTCTTTTTGTGGAGGTAAAGCTGAATTTTCACCATCCATTAATGTCACATGATCCTTTAGAAATCATTCTATTACGCTGGTTTATTATCAATGTTGGAAATAGTTGTACTTCTTAATATTTTTTATATACTGTTATATAAACTACCAACATTATAAGTCGTTATAACTACCAATACAGTATGCTGTAATTTACAAGTTCTACTTTGCTCATGAATATTAATTATGTTTGCCAAGTAACTTATTGGCTGAAAGGAAGACTTGTTAAATGTGAACTAATCAGCTGTACATAAATGAATCATCCTGTTATGAGAGCATGGCTTATGAATATTTATTATTTGACTGCGGGCAACACCTGACCCAATTAATATTCATGCACTTTACCTTAAATTTATATCGGGATGTACACACAGGGGAAACTCTGAAAATATACAAATAAACCAACAATTAAAAACTTCCATAAATGTGTTCCTGTGTGAATGCACCTGTGTTTCTAACAAAGCTTGTCTTCAATAACTCTCGTCACACTCTTTCAAATGCCATCTGAGCTTTTTTTTTTTTAAACCAAGTGAGACAGCAAGACAGCTGTCAGCACTTTCCACAAATGTTTTTTTAAAAACATTAGACATAAAATATGTATTATTTAATATATTAATAAAATCACAAACCTCATAGAAAATTTTCAGAAAATAAAACCACTCCTATAATATTTAGTTTGACCTCCTGAGCTCAACAATCAGCCCTTTCCTATTTTTTATGAAAGTATTTTGTACTCCACTGTTGGAATGTACCAACTGTATGACAAAAAGCATGTAATCATCCCAGTGTCTCTGTTGCTACTCTCTCTCTCTCTTTCATCTACACAGACAGCTATCCTCAAACAACCTGAGCCCCAGATTACCATTAAATAATTGATTCATGTTTTCCTTTTTTTCCTCTTTCTGGCTAACACTGATATTCTGTGACCCAAATCCAGGAGCCTGTGTTTAGTCTGCAGCTGGAGAGAAAGTGAGAGAGAAAGAGAGAGAGAGAGAGAGAGAGAGAGAGATTTTCTCTCTCACGGGTGAGCTGCCTCTGCCCATTCAGACAGCCATTTCGGCCTGGTGGGTGCTTGGCTCAGTTCAGGATTAAGAATGACACTCAAAGGAAGCTGAGCTTCAGCCAGTGGCCTGACTCTCCAGCAGCAAACACACTCTGGCACTCTGTCTTATCTGGGCGAGCTGACACTAAAAGCACCTTGCTACATCTATAAGGAGGCTTGTCGTGTACCGCTGCTTGCTTTCTCGCTTTTTCTCCTTCGGTAAATCTAGACGAGACTAGTAAAGAAAGCAAATACTGTGCACTATACAATAACGGTTTGTCAAAGCTCTCCCTCTCTCTCTGGTCCTGGAGCCTGTCAGTCATCCAAAAGCACGGTCAAATAAACCCGTACAGGGGTAAACGCAAAACCAACCCCTTAAGCACTCGCTCAGGCTCGCATCATCCAAATGTGTAAAGCGGTGCGGCCTTGGCCTATATTTCACATGCCATTTAAAAAGACAAGATGCATAAAATATTGAGTTATAAGCAAGGGTCCATTATTGTTCAACTTCAATTTGCTACCATGGCATAACAGACGAACAAAGCCATATACATCTCTACTGACCATGATTACTTAAGATTACAGTCATTTACAATCAAACCATTACACCCATACAGAAACCTTTACCCTGAAACCTCCCAAAGCTATACTCAACAGTATAACCATTAATCATAAAATCTTCTGAAACGATACTCAATATTACACTGAAAAAAAATATTGGTGTAGGATGTACTTTGAAACCATTTTCACTCAGAAATGACTAGTAAATTTCACAAATAATTGAATTAAACATGACATTTTTTTATGCGTTATGGTACTCTTGTGAATGTGCATCGACTGACACGGAAGAGAAGAAATTGTTGAATAAAGTCATTATTTTTGTTTTCTTTGCACACAAAAAGTATTCTCGTAGCTTCATAAAATTACGGTTGAACCACTGATGTCACATGGACTATTTTAACAATGTCAGTTGTGTTGCTGTCTATGCAGGGTCAGAAAGCTCTCTGATTTCATCAAAAATGTCTTCATTTGTGTCCAAAGATAAACAAATGTCTTACGGGTTTGGAACGACATGAGGGTTAGTAATTAATGAATTTTCAGAATTAAAATTTTTGGGCGAACTATCCCTTTAAAGAAGCAGCTGTTTCTTTTACACTGTCATCAAATAGCAATAAATATATTAAACACCAAGCGATGACACTGTTGAATGCGAACTGGCTATTTTAATTGGAAGGCGGAACTAAAGATCCATAATATGGACCAAACAGTCATATTATGGGTTCCAATCCCATCACTGTTAACACTAAAATCCCCTAAAATTAAACAGCTACTTGAAATCCAAAACTCACCAACACTCAGAGAAACAGAGTAAAAAATACCAGGTCTGATGGCTCCCATTGATTTTTCTGTCAATAATGCTTTTACAGGAACTTGAAGAAAGTAAAAAGGAAAGAAAGAAAAATAAAAGACTAACAGAACTAATACCTCCTACCACACTTACTGTTTCTTAGCAACTGCTTTCTGCTTGAGTCTATAGTGAGACTGGAACGAGAGGCTTCAAAATGGACTCCACGCTGTCTATGAGGCCCTCGAGGGCAGATTCATCCTCTTAATTACTACTACAGCATGATATATTGATTTAAGCGAGTATTGTGCTTCGATCCAAAGACAAAACTAAGAGGACATTCATTCCCCTTCGACCATCTCCTCCCCACTAACTTCTACAATAATGACTTCATCCTGCAAAGCCTCAAGTGTTCTTGTCATTCAGTGCTGGACGTCCTTCTGAGATATGGATAATAACACCAGATGTCTTAAAACGCTCCAACACAATCATCTGCTTTGACTACACTCAGAGACCTTGGTTACGATACATACAGAGCTTGTAAAAAATACAGTATGTTATTTAACTTAATTGAATATCAGGTTATTCCTACTGCATTTATTTAAAAATAATCTCATTGCAGTTACTCTTCTCAAAACAAAAAAAGTGTTGAATATGACTGAGGTCGCTTTTACTGATATGATGCATCACTTGTTTTTAAGGACACACTGTTTTGGATCATGAAAATACTACAGTAAGGTCATTACAGTAAAATTTAGGTTACCGCCCAACCATATCAAAACACAATCATTTAGTGAATTTCTTCTTCTAAACATGTTAACTGATTCAAACTGAGTAGCAACTAATCACAAACATGTCAAAAAGAGTCAAGTAATGTCAAATAATTTTGAGATTCTTTCAGACAATTTCTGAAAGTATCCTGTGCCCTGATTCATAGAAGAATCCATAACATGGAAGGGACATTTTTTAATACGCAATTTTTAAAAGGACTATTATTAACTTGATATGACATCTTATAAACACGCTGCTCATGGCGGGAGATGCTGAAAAAACATTCAACAAACACGATTCAACTGCTAAAGATATATGTACACAAACTAACAATTCAAATTGAAAATTAGAAAAAATTGTATTAAATATAAGGGATGCACCGAAATGAAAATTCTTGGCCGAAACTGAACAAAATGAAACACTGGGCCGAAGGCTGAATACCGAACACAGGTTTTCTTCGGATGTATTTTGCCAATTTTTTTCACTATTGTCATTGCGCTGTCAGAATACACGCAATTTGTGCGTGTATTAGAAAACATGACGTTCTGCAGTTTATTTAAGCCATTTCGCGATTTCAATCATCATACAGTAAACCAGCAACAATCAAACAATGCAGTCTCTCGCTGTCGGTAATGATTTTTGCGTCTTTCTCAGACAGTTTAAATGCTTCCACACTGTTGACATGTTTGTTGCATTATAAAGAGTGCGTGCCTCTCACTTTACGCTGGTTGCTCTTTAATCGTGTCACCTCATTGTTCGGTACAATTTATTCGGTCTTTTCACTTATTCGTCCGAACACCGAAATAGCTTTTTTTTGCTATTTTCGGTTGCCGAACATTCGGTGCATCCCTATTAAATATTTTGGTCTATCACTGCACTGTCCATCTGGTATGGGATGTTATGGATTTAAGAAATTAATGATTTGGTAATAAATAACGTCAATAATGCTTTTACAGGAACTTGAAGAAAGTAAAAAGGAAAGAAAGAAAAATAAAAGACTAACAGAACTAATACCTCCTACCACACTTACTGTTTCTTAGCAACTGCTTTCTGCTTGAGTCTATAGTGAGACTGGAACGAGAGGCTTCAAAATGGACTCCACGCTGTCTATGAGGCCCTCGAGGGCAGATTCATCCTCTTAATTACTACTACAGCATGATATATTGATTTAAGCGAGTATTGTGCTTCGATCCAAAGACAAAACTAAGAGGACATTCATTCCCCTTCGACCATCTCCTCCCCACTAACTTCTACAATAATGACTTCATCCTGCAAAGCCTCAAGTGTTCTTGTCATTCAGTGCTGGACGTCCTTCTGAGATATGGATAATAACACCAGATGTCTTAAAACGCTCCAACACAATCATCTGCTTTGACTACACTCAGAGACCTTGGTTACGATACATACAGAGCTTGTAAAAAATACAGTATGTTATTTAACTTAATTGAATATCAGGTTATTCCTACTGCATTTATTTAAAAATAATCTCATTGCAGTTACTCTTCTCAAAACAAAAAAAGTGTTGAATATGACTGAGGTCGCTTTTACTGATATGATGCATCACTTGTTTTTAAGGACACACTGTTTTGGATCATGAAAATACTACAGTAAGGTCATTACAGTAAAATTTAGGTTACCGCCCAACCATATCAAAACACAATCATTTAGTGAATTTCTTCTTCTAAACATGTTAACTGATTCAAACTGAGTAGCAACTAATCACAAACATGTCAAAAAGAGTCAAGTAATGTCAAATAATTTTGAGATTCTTTCAGACAATTTCTGAAAGTATCCTGTGCCCTGATTCATAGAAGAATCCATAACATGGAAGGGACATTTTTTAATACGCAATTTTTAAAAGGACTATTATTAACTTGATATGACATCTTATAAACACGCTGCTCATGGCGGGAGATGCTGAAAAAACATTCAACAAACACGATTCAACTGCTAAAGATATATGTACACAAACTAACAATTCAAATTGAAAATTAGAAAAAATTGTATTAAATATAAGGGATGCACCGAAATGAAAATTCTTGGCCGAAACTGAACAAAATGAAACACTGGGCCGAAGGCTGAATACCGAACACAGGTTTTCTTCGGATGTATTTTGCCAATTTTTTTCACTATTGTCATTGCGCTGTCAGAATACACGCAATTTGTGCGTGTATTAGAAAACATGACGTTCTGCAGTTTATTTAAGCCATTTCGCGATTTCAATCATCATACAGTAAACCAGCAACAATCAAACAATGCAGTCTCTCGCTGTCGGTAATGATTTTTGCGTCTTTCTCAGACAGTTTAAATGCTTCCACACTGTTGACATGTTTGTTGCATTATAAAGAGTGCGTGCCTCTCACTTTACGCTGGTTGCTCTTTAATCGTGTCACCTCATTGTTCGGTACAATTTATTCGGTCTTTTCACTTATTCGTCCGAACACCGAAATAGCTTTTTTTTGCTATTTTCGGTTGCCGAACATTCGGTGCATCCCTATTAAATATTTTGGTCTATCACTGCACTGTCCATCTGGTATGGGATGTTATGGATTTAAGAAATTAATGATTTGGTAATAAATAACATGACTAGCATAAAGAGTAATGTCATTGCAATATAGTAATGCATCATGCTTCTATGAATCATCACTTCAGCAACGATCCAAACATGCTGCTTTCTTTCTCTTGCCCTTTTTGTAATTCTCCATAGACTGCACTTTCGAAAATCAAAGTAAGAGAGATGTTTTTACCAGAGCAAGTGAGCAACCAAACCTATAGAGCGTGTTCTGTTTTTAGTGTCCTTTTTTTAGGGTGAGAATAGAAAAGGAAAGAAAAAAAAACACCTCTTTGAATGACCCTGATTTGAGGCACATTTCTTGACTAGCTGCATTCATCGCAGGAAATGCTCAGCACTCCTGCGAGAGTCACAACTAGACCTGTCATTCTCTTGGACAAAAGAAATAATCTTACTAATGACATGATGCTTACATTTCTCTGAACATAAGGATTATTTTTCAGGTGAACTTTTTACACAAGAAAAAAAATATCTGGGAAAAAAAAAAGTTCTGCCTAATTAAATGAAGACAAATTAAATTACTTAAAAGACAACAATTAGAGGCAACATCACAGATTGCTGTAACTTTAGCATGTTCTGTAGTGTTCCGGTGCATCTTTTTATTAAGAGTTACATAAAATTACTTAAGAGTTACATAAGCCGGTCTGTGTTTAGTCTTTTGAGATTTGGATAGAAAGAGAAAAAGAAAGAGTGATACATCAAATACATAAACTATTCTTTTCTCCCAGCACACAAATCCACATATTTGATCAAATCCAGATTAGTTCCACCTCATTGATCCCAGAGAATTATGCTATATCATGAGAGATTATATTAGCAAGCTTAAACTACAGATAATTAAGCCAGTGTGATATTGTGCAGCTGAGAAAGAGAATATACGTAAAGGAGCATGACAGCCGTTACACAAAAACCTCTTGAAACATGGGTAGAATCGTAAAGAGGAAACTATTCTCCAGCTGGAGAGATCTCTTCCGGGAATTTGCACAGAAGTAATTTCACATGAATTAAAGGAGACAGAGTGTCTACGTGAGAGAGTACAAGGAATAGCATGGACTTCTGTCTGTATGGTGTAGCATTTGGACCAATCAGACACACATTTGTTCATTAGATTTAACAAATCAATTATTCATTAGATTAACAAATAGTCACAGACCCCTCACCCAATAAACATACTGGGTGCCAGGATGTCTGCGAACGACCCCAGGCCCCTGGTTACCATGGCAACCACGACACCTCAGCCAGACCAGATACATTTTACGACCTAAAAGTATTTAGGGAGAATCTTCCCCCTACTCAATTCTCTCTAAAACAGACACATACTGCTATAGGAAGCGACTTCTTTCATTAATTCATAGACACATTTTTCTATGACCTTCCTATCATGCATATCCCCAGGTCACTGTGTACGATTACTATCTTCTTGTATATGGTCTTTTGTATTGTATACTGTTTTATGCATGCTTATGATAGAACGACCCGTTCATGTAATCTTACCTATACAGTGTTTAGTATCTATGAATTCATCTTCTGATGATCTAAACGAGAGTGTATATTATATGTTGGTACATAGGCAACATATTAGTGTTCTAAAAATCTTTAGTAGTTTTTGCATCAACACCCAGTCGAATTACTATTACTACTGTAAATTTTCCCTCTGAAAGTGCAAGTCACCATTGGCTCTTTGAGTCGTGTATATTATATGTTGGTACATAGGCAACATATTAGTGTTCTAAAAATCTTTAGTAGTTTTTGCATCAACACCCAGTCGAATTACTATTACTACTACAGTGTTTAGTATCTATGAATTCATCTTCTGATGATCTAAACGAGAGTGTATATTATATGTTGGTACATAGGCAATATATTAGTGTTCTAAGAATCTTTAGTAGTTTTTGCATCAACGCCCAATCAAATTACATATGCAAAATACCATGCTCTGAGACAAAGAGTCGTAAACTTTCCCTCCAAAAGTGAAAGCCACCATTGGCTCTGTGTCCTCCCGGAGGTGTGATCTCTATAGCAGATAAAGCTCTCACATCAGTGACCCGCCTCAGTCAGTCTGCGGTTCTGTTAGATTCTGAGAAGATGAGGATGTGAGTTAGCACCCCTCTAAGGACACCCTAAGTCTGCACTAGGCCTTGGGCCTTGACTTTTTCTATTCACCAAAGATCCTAGGATCTCAGCTGATGTCTCTCTTATGTAGCTCTTTTTTACTTTCCACTGGGAAGAAACTCCCAATCACCATCGAGTCCGAACATCTTTGGAGTTCATCACTCTTCAAACCTTAGAAAAGGAAAAAGGTGATCGCGACTCCTACACCACCGAACCTCCAAACCATCAAGACTTTCATTCGAGACTGCATCCGGACACTCGTCAACAACCAAGTCAATGCAAGTATCGTACATTTAACTAAACGAAACAGAGGTTTAGTATAAGCTGTAGACCCCGTTCTAAAACGGCGCTGATGGTTTCATTCAGGTGGTTAACTGACTCTTTTCATAGCTTAATTCTCTGGTTTTCCTGATGGTTTCATCCATCAAGTCTCATTTGCCCATTCCCATGTATGAGTGATTGTTTGTTTGTTTGTTAGACTAGTTTGTGTTAGTGTTTAGTTAATAAAACATAGCTTCATTCTCTGGTTTTCCTGATGGTTTCATCCATCAAATCTCATTTGCCCTTTCCCTTGTATGAGTGATTGTTTGTTTGTTAGACTAGTTAGACTAGTTTGTGTTAGTGTTTAGTTAATAAAACTCTTGTGCAAAAATTACACAAGTTTCTGATTCTGCCTTGCAAATTAATGTCTCTTTACGATTTTGAACCTTGCTACATGCTCTAATGCATTAATACTGTATGAGAGTATTTTCTGTGGCCACGGAAATATCCTTTCCCAGAGTTGATATGAACTTACACTGAATGTTCGCTGGACGAACAGATTGGTTGATGGCAATATAATTCTGCTACAGTTACTACTGGCAGCTGATATAAATAGTTGTAATTAATCATAATTAACTGTAATTATTTATATACATTTCCCTTTTGAGCTAATTTGCTACAACGGAAACCTTAAAAATTACATAACATATATTTTTAATATGAAGTGTTTAAAAAAAACACATTAAAGCTATTTAAATAATTAAAAACATAAATATAAAAATGATGATGAATCATGCACAATAAGAATGTGTATTGATAAAGTAAATAGGATCTGTTTTGATTTCATGCTGAATATTAAATGAGCAATCTAAAATTATTGGTGAAAAAAATTCATAAATAGGCACTAAATACGATTTACAGCAACTCTCTCTAAAATACTCTAGTCTGTAGAAGCTCTTGGTGTAGGTCTTGCTCTCTCTTCCTCTTCTTCAGCCTATCAGTGCACTCTCAGTGCCACTTGCGAGAAGCCGTTTACATAAATGATGACACAAGGTCCCGTGGACACATGCACGAAGGGCTTTTTAGATAAAAGCAAAAATGGAGAAATGCAACTCTGCTCTTGTTATTTTTTCCCTTCATCCATTTCAGTCTCAGGAATCAGTTAAACAGAGATAGTGAGAGCTTCAAATGCTAAAGATAGGAGCATTAGAGAAGAGAGTGAGTCCTAACATACGGCTTGAGAGGGTTGTAGGGGGAGTGGAAGACCTGCCATAAATTAAAGATGGTTTCTCTTCTTTCACTCTCACCTCTAGACACACAGATATCACAAATAGCTGCCATGAGTAATTCATAATGCTACAATAAACTTGCCAGATATAAAGTTTAGGGCTGTCAACTTAACAATTATATAGTGTGATTAATTACAATAAAATAATGTGATAAAAAAATGAACATAATTAATCATGTCCCCTGACCCGTATGTAAAGTGCATCCACAGATACAGACAATGAGCCTTGCCTAACCACGCTTACCAAGCAGATGTTATTTGTATTCAAAAAATAGTTGGGGTCTCATACAGAATGCAGAGTTCTTGTATTTTTGTGTGTACTGTTTATAATGCGACATACTATTTTAAAAAAAAGTGGCGCTCATTGCGTCAGATGCTGAAAAACAGTGAGATGCAATGCATCAGATATTTATCTACATGTGTACAAAGAGAAACAATTATAAATACTGCACTGTTACTAAAATTCTGGTCAAGACAATAAACAGAAAAGTATTTCCATGTCCCCTGACCCGTATGTAAAGTGCATCCACAGATACAGACAATGAGCCTTGCCTAACCACGCTTACCAAGCAGATGTTATTTGTATTCAAAAAATAGTTGGGGTCTCATACAGAATGCAGAGTTCTTGTATTTTTGTGTTTACTGTTTATAATGCGACATACTATTTTAAAAAAAGTTGCGTCAGATGCTGAAAAACAGTGAGATGCAATGCATCAGATATTTATCTACATGTGTACAAAGAGAAACAATTATAAATACTGCACTGTTACTAAAATTCTGGTCAAGACAATAAACAGAAAAGTATTTTATTATTGATAAATAACATATTAAGATTCTGTACTATTTTGCCTAAATAAACTACAAAAAAAAAATCAGATATTAAAATTCAACACTATTTTGCTAAAATAAAAAATAAAAAATATATATATATATAACTAAATATCAGGTTTTAAAATTCCATAATAGTTTGTCTAAAAACAAAAAAGAGTTAAAGTAAATCATTTTAAATGCTATAAGTTACACAGCTAAATTGAACTGTATGAAAAATTTATATTCATTTTGATATTTGCTACACTCAAGCAGTGTTATTAAATTATTTGTATTTTGATTAATTTAACAGATGCACTGACCATAAATAGATTAATCTATTGTACTAATTAATTTAATAATAATAAAAAAATCTATTGACAACCCTAAAAGCATTCCATTTGCTTTTCTTACATTTTTTTAAAACTACCCTTTATACAAACTTAAAACAATATCCGCCATATGCCTGTTTGCACAAGGTCAAAAAGGAGAGTTAATGAGCATGCCTATTAGCTTAATTGCGTACACATATTCTAGCCATTCTGAAAACACAACACTCATGCAAATCAGTCATGCTCAGATTTCAGAACAATCAGAGAAGGGAGGTGAAGTGTGATCCTTCTTTCTGATGCTGCAGATGGCACCCGCTCTGCGGGGACGTTAATGGCCCTCTGTTCTGCTCTCAGATCAGTGTTTGAGTGGGCACAGAGACCGCAAGGCTCAGCTGAGTCCAACTCCCTCTGCTGGTTATTTGGGTAAATGTCACACTACTGGCATTTATCATCCACGCGAGCCGAGACTCGAGCAAACAAGCACGCTTGTGCACTCTCAGCCACACACAAACAAGCCAGATATAAAGTTTAGGGCTGTCAACTTAACAATTATATAGTGTGATTAATTACAATAAAATAATGTGATAAAAAAATGAACATAATTAATCATGTCCCCTGACCCGTATGTAAAGTGCATCCACAGATACAGACAATGAGCCTTGCCTAACCACGCTTACCAAGCAGATGTTATTTGTATTCAAAAAATAGTTGGGGTCTCATACAGAATGCAGAGTTCTTGTATTTTTGTGTTTACTGTTTATAATGCGACATACTATTTTAAAAAAAGTTGCGTCAGATGCTGAAAAACAGTGAGATGCAATGCATCAGATATTTATCTACATGTGTACAAAGAGAAACAATTATAAATACTGCACTGTTACTAAAATTCTGGTCAAGACAATAAACAGAAAAGTATTTCATTATTGATAAATAACATATTAAGATTCTGTACTATTTTGCCTAAATAAACTACAAAAAAAAAATCAGATATTAAAATTCAACACTATTTTGCTAAAATAAAAAATAAAAAATATATATATATATAACTAAATATCAGGTTTTAAAATTCCATAATAGTTTGTCTAAAAACAAAAAAGAGTTAAAGTAAATCATTTTAAATGCTATAAGTTACACAGCTAAATTGAACTGTATGAAAAATTTATATTCATTTTGATATTTGCTACACTCAAGCAGTGTTATTAAATTATTTGTATTTTGATTAATTTAACAGATGCACTGACCATAAATAGATTAATCTATTGTACTAATTAATTTAATAATAATAAAAAAATCTATTGACAACCCTAAAAGCATTCCATTTGCTTTTCTTACATTTTTTTAAAACTACCCTTTATACAAACTTAAAACAATATCCGCCATATGCCTGTTTGCACAAGGTCAAAAAGGAGAGTTAATGAGCATGCCTATTAGCTTAATTGCGTACACATATTCTAGCCATTCTGAAAACACAACACTCATGCAAATCAGTCATGCTCAGATTTCAGAACAATCAGAGAAGGGAGGTGAAGTGTGATCCTTCTTTCTGATGCTGCAGATGGCACCCGCTCTGCGGGGACGTTCATGGCCCTCTGTTCTGCTCTCAGATCAGTGTTTGAGTGGGCACAGAGACCGCAAGGCTCAGCCGAGTCCAACTCCCTCTGCTGGTTATTTGGGTAAATGTCACACTACTGGCATTTATCATCCACGCGAGCCGAGACTCGAGCAAACAAGCACGCTTGTGCACTCTCAGCCACACACAAACAAGCTGCCCCACAAATGACCAAAATGGGGCCAATTATACGCAATTAAAGCTGTAATAACCGCATGAATCAATACCTCTCGATACCTCTTATTTCCCAAAGTGGTAAATAAGCCTGTCATCTGCTCCCAAGCTTGGGGTTTTATAAGGGCATGAGTGGAGCACTCAGCATTGGCACCTAGTGTCGGTGCCACTGATACAAGCTAAACACCAAATCACCATTCCAGCTGATGGCCTTAATGGACGAACCCCTTTCTTTGTCTTAAATGCTTTGACATTTATGTCTATGAATACCCGCTGTGCGGGAGGGGACAAGGGTGCTGCGTCTGAAGGCAGCGGCTAATTTGCTTTTAAAATGGGCTGGCTGAATGACGGCGGAGCGAGGGTCCTGCTAATGGAGACCCCGCAGATGCTCGCCCGTATGCTCCTGGCTCTCCAGCGTATCCCGAGCACCCAAACAGTGGCTTATTCACTCTGCACAGTTTGACGGCTCCAGCTGCCACGGTCCACACACAGACTTGCTCAGAAACATTGTTAAATATTGTGCGGCAATTATGTATTAACACTAACGTCATTTGCAGACACTTCTTTCCAAAAGTGACTCATAAGCAAGTGTACTTCTCATGAAAGTGGCAATTATGAGAGCAAGTGACTTCAAATAAGGAGAATACCTAGAGCTTCAAAGAAATCAAAGCAGAATCATTTTCAAATACCAGGGCCTACTGGTCAGTGCATGTGCTTCAAAGTCTATTCTATATGTCAAAAAGGACAAAAATATCAATCGTAATTGGAAATGCTTAACTCTGGCTAAAATGTACCTAAATGTACATTTCACAGAAGTTCATAGCTGAAATGAACACTGGAGGCAGTAAAAGACAAGAGGTTTTATTCCTTGTCACACAGATTATGATTTCAAAGTCAGAATATTGATTAATAAAGACTTCTTCTTAAAGACTTACACAAAATACTTTTACTATAGTGCATCTGACGTACTGTAGTAAAGTTGCTCGGTCGCTCACCTGGTACAGTGTTGCAACACGAGTCGCGTATTTCCAATAAGCCTGAGTTTAAAAAAAATTCCTGTGCCCAAGCAAAACGAAACACTATAAACATACTGTTGGAGAAAGTTAATTTATTTTTTACAAGTGATGGTTTGATGTTAAATGAAAAATAATAATAATTATGAAAAATGTATTTAATAAATTACAAAAACAAAACATGAACTTTTTAATTCATTAAATTTTTTTAAAGAAATGTGTTAATTATTTACATGATTTATCTTGAAAAGTATGAGAACTGGTTATGCACAATAAGGCCAGGAATGGGTATAAATAATCAGTTTTGATTTCATACTGAATATGGTAAACAGATATTTTACAGATATTAAGACACATATAAAATAACACATATATTTCTTTGTTATAAATAAAAAATAAAAGTAAAAAAAGGCCATAAATATAATGCACCAAGCAAAACAAAATAAAGCAACAGTTTTCCTTTGCTTTTAAATAAACAATTTTCATTAAAACACTATTGTACCCAGCAAAATTGTCCTTTTTCCAACAGAACATATAGTCCATGACATGTAATCTAAGATTAATATGTCATAGCTCTTACTATGTAAGACATAGCATTTAGCCAGTCTTAAAGAAATAGTTCACCCAAAAATGAACAGTAATTTTTGTGTTTCACGGGGAAAAAAATGATATTGATATTGAAATGATATTGTATTTTTTGGGTGATGTTGATCAAATGTAAGCTGACAAATCACAGAGGCAAAAATGAGGGAAGAAAGAGAAAGAGAAAGAGAATAGGGGAGGCAAAAAAGGAGTGAAACTGAGTGAAAACCAAAGACTGAAAATAAATGAGGCTAGCTATAATCCTGGTCTGCAGAGAGTGTGTCAGGGGTTAGAATGAGAGACAGGCTCAGTGCTGAGTTGAGAATGGTTACTGCATTAGCAGACGTAGCTCCAAGCTACTGCATGACAATTACAGCAAAAGTGGAATCTCCCGCCGAGAGGCCTCACTGCATTCATCATCTCTGACACTTTACCAGGACACACAGAGAAGAAGAAAAAATCACCTCCGCACTGCCCTCCATTTTGCAGGTCGGAGTCTGAGGAATGAACTGTGTTTGGCCATAGCTGCTCATCAGCGGTCAGTGGATGTGTATTCTCTAGAAAATGAAAGTCAACTTGAAAAGTCAATTGAATGGGCAAATACATCCGAGCAGGCAGATACTTTCTTTAACTACAGACATACGAGCTGAGACAAGCTATTCATTTATGTATAAAAAAGCAGATGACCTCTTTTTTTCTGGGCCAGCAGACCCGGACATTTCCTTTCAACATTTCTTTAAGCTAGATTGCCAAGACTAAGCCAAGAGGGATTGGAGAAAGAGACGTATGCAATGAGAGGGAAGAAAGAGAAGCTTGTTACCAGAAGGATTTTACCATATGCAAAATAATACAGCATTTGTATTATTATTATTACTTTGAGGCTGTTTTGCCACTTTTTATTAGCAGCTAGTGAGCTACTTAGGGTAAACTGCTAACAGCGTAGAGCATAACAATAGCACACTCAAATGTTGTTGTTTTTTTACTTTCACTGAGCTATATTTTCATACTTTTCAGGATTGTTCGATTGCAAGATTATTCAATGTTTTTGAGTCTCTTATGCTTACCAAGGCTGCATTTATTTGATAATACAGTAAAAGCTATAATACTGTGAAATATTGTTACAATTTAAAATAACTGTTTTCTATTTTAATATATTTTCAAATGTAATTTACTCCTGTGATGCAAAGTTGAATTTTCAGCAGTCACATGTGTTTGGCCATAGCTGCTCATCAGCGGTCAGTGGATGTGTATTCTCTAGAAAATGAAAGTCAACTTGAAAAGTCAATTGAATGGGCAAATACATCCGAGCAGGCAGATACTTTCTTTAACTACAGACATACGAGCTGAGACAAGCTATTCATTTATGTATAAAAAAGCAGATGACCTCTTTTTTTCTGGGCCAGCAGACCCGGACATTTCCTTTCAACATTTCTTTAAGCTAGACTGCCAAAACTAAAAAATTTCAGACAAAATTTGTCTGAAATTACCAGGCCCCGGACCACAGGAGACCGAAGCGACGATGATTTTGCCACTTTTTATTAGCAGCTAGTGAGCTACTTAGGGTAAACTGCTAACAGCGTAGAGCATAACAATAGCACACTCAAATGTTGTTGTTTTTTTACTTTCACTGAGCTATATTTTCATACTTTTCAGGATTGTTCGATTGCAAGATTATTCAATGTTTTTGAGTCTCTTATGCTTACCAAGGCTGCATTTATTTGATAATACAGTAAAAGCTATAATACTGTGAAATATTGTTACAATTTAAAATAACTGTTTTCTATTTTAATATATTTTCAAATGTAATTTACTCCTGTGATGCAAAGTTGAATTTTCAGCAGTCACATGATCATTCAGAAAAATGTATTAATGTTATTTATTCCGCCTAATATATATATATATTTATTTATTTCAGAATTCAGAATACAAATGCATTTTATTTTTTTTAAGTGGCAGTGCTTTAACTGCCACTTTTGTTCAATTAAATGCATCCTTGATGAATAAAAATATTAACTAATGTAAAATTAATGACCCCAATCCTTTAAATGGTATTTTATGGGCAATGGGCAAATATATCCTCGCAGTGTAATTTTGAATTATTATTATGCAGATGCACGCAAAATAAAACCAAAAGCTGTATCCGAAAACACGTTTAAAGAAAATCTTACTCTGTATTAATTATACATTTCATTCTACAGTTTGTACTATATAAAATTATGCATGTGATCTACAGTGTGGCACTAGCAACATCATTGTTTCATGAAAATAGATGAATATGACGCCGTTGCTTTTACACCTGTGCAAACTTGAGGGCCACTGCTGTTATTCACTTCCCCCAACTGTCGGACCTGTGACTCGAACCCGCAGCCATCGGGTTACAAGTCCGACTCTCTAACCATTAGGCCACAACTGCCCCCTTAAAGCTATTCTTTACAACTCATCAGTAACTTTCAATGTCACACTAGCCAGTCTTCTAAAGTCTTCAATAATGGACTCATTTGCCTAAAAAGACCCCACCCCCCCTTAACAGGCATGAAATTCAGAGGTTTATTTGTCTGAAATTACCAGGCCCCGGACCACAGGAGACCGAAGCGACGATGACCCACTGAAGAGTTTAATAACATTGAAGTCTCTGACTGAGAGAAGAGCCAGAATGTCAAGTGACGGCAGTGTATTTAAATAAAACCCCATTTAGTCTCACTCCTCGTGCCTGTGCGAAACAAATTCCACCGACAGAGACAGAGAAGCCGTTATTTTGCAGCCTTCCATTTGAAATTGACCTTTCAACACAGGAAAAAGCTTAAATTGGCCGAGGCAGGTTCTAAATTCTTCCTTTTAAAAAATTCTCCCTTTCACAGAAGCAAAAATAAGCCCTAATGGGAGCAGACATCACGCTAGCCGTTCTGCCATATCGTCCTTCGCGGCATCTCACAGCCGAACCGTCGCAAATTTAACATTGATGATGCAACCGGGGCCACTTTTATATTTCAGCTTCAAACGGAAATGAGATCTGTATTACTGTCATAATAAAAATGCTTATTCCCATAACGCAGGATGTCACGGTCAGACTGTGCGGAATAATTATGATGGCCAGCCCTGGAGCAAAACGCTGTCAATACCCATCTAGCCTATATAGCCACAGATGCATTGGATCTCTCTCATTATAATATACCTGGGGCGGTGACTGATGCGTTGCGTCCGGTTTTGCTGAATAGAATCGCTGTCAGAATAAGTCAGTAAGGGCGCTGACGATAATTTATTATCGTCACTATATTCTTCATGGAGATGAATGTACCTCTCCTTCGATATTCATACATCACTCTCCTCTGCGTTCGGGCTATATAAAAACAAATGAGATACAGACAAAAAGATTGAGTCAGAAATATGGAGGTGACACTGGAGAAAACATATTCCTTTTCTGCGGAAATCAAACTGGAAGTGTTTGAGTCCTTGCCAGCTGGTCTTTTTTTCTGCACTGCGACATACATGTAACTTAAGATTCCTTTTCGTCTGAGGCGTTTCTACTTGTACTTGGTAAGCGCTCTTCAGCTTCGCCAGCGGTTGCTGAAAATTGCAAACTTTTGTTGAAAATGCAGAGGATGCCGTCTCATTGGTATTTCAGGCCTGTCTGCTGTCTATTCATGCCACTTTGGTGACACAAATTCTTTCTAGGTCTCTTTCCAATGTTCTTTGACAGCAGGGATTCCCAATTTATTATCTGGTGTCCAGCATGGCCACCGGATCTTCCAGTAATTGATATGCCAGTTAGGCGGCTTTTTTAAATGTCATCACGTCCCTCGACTCGTGCTGCTCATTTCAAGATCAGAGGAAGGTTTGGTCAAGCTCTGAAAACAGCAAACAGCCCACATTTACGCTTACAATCACCTTCTGCTGTGATAAACTAAATTACAGTGCTTTTTAAAAAGATAGTGTTCAGAAAACGATTAACCCGATAAAGGCCTAGAACATTTTTGGGGCACCTGACACGCCTGCACTTTTCTTTGTTTTTTCAGACCTATTCTAGCAGTCAGCATCAAGTGCCCTATATCATTATAAACAGGAGAACTTGACATTTCAGTCTAGCTAATTTAAAGTCCCAATTTATCTTTTGTTTTCTCTAAGAATTAATGAATTTCCAGAATTGTAAGAAAAACGCAAGCAGCAATTTTGGGTGCGTACTCAAACAGAAACTCCTGAAGTTTGGATTTATTTTCTTTAGAAAGTTGTATCTGGGTGTTTTACACTTCCAAATACAATTTTGTCTACATATAACATTCCCCAAGCAAGTTATAGCCATGTATTACTATATTGTAATAGGCGCTTTTCAGTGAAAAACAGGTCTATTTAGTTTACTAACAATATCGATGTGTCCAAAAAATGTTTAGGGAGTAAAGAATATGGAATCAGTGTTTTATAAATAACAAAACATAGTAAAAAAGTGACTTTTTCAGGGAAATACATTTTCAATCCGAGTATGAACAACAACAAACGCAAACCGTGCAGCTATTTAGTGAAAACAATTGAACAAATTGTCTTCTGCGACAAAAATACAAGCAGTGCAAATGATTCACAAACTACACACAATACGTGACCCTGGACCACAGAACCAGTCAAAGTCATAATATTTATACACCATCTCAAAGCAGAATAAATAAGCTTTACATTGATGTATTGTTTGTTAGGTTAGGACAATATTTGGCCGAGATATAACTATTTGAAAATCTGGAATCTGAGGGTGCAAAAAAATCAAAATATTGAGACTTTAAAGTTGTCCAAAATGAAGTTCTTAGCAATGCATATTACCAATCAAAAATTAAGTTTTGATATATTTACAGTAGGAAATTTACAAAATATATTTATGGAACATGATCTTTACTTAATGTCCTAATGATTTTTGGCATAAAAGAAAAATCTATAATTTTGACCCATACAATGTATTTTTGGCTATTGCTACAAATATACCCCAGCGACTTAAGACTGGTTTTGTGGTCCAGGGTCACAAATGAGTGAGAAATATACAGAGTGCAACAGAAAACATTGTGAAAATGATCTTCATGAACTAGGCTATATAATAATTATTTACATAATATACATAATATAAATGATCGATCCGCTGGCTGTACTCTGCGTCGGAATCGATTTTACCGGGACATCACCTAGTGACGCGAAGACATAAGTTCCAGTGCTTTATCTGATATGTACTGCTGTTTCATCCTTGTTTTTGGTTTGTTTTATGTCAAAGTACTCAGTCATGCGTTTTTCTGGGCTTTTTCAGAGAGTTCTCTCATGCAAATGTGTTATTTTGTGTTTGTTTTCATGCACGCAGGACAGACTTTGCGTTTGTTCAAATTTCAAATGAAAAATCCTAAACGGTGGTTCAAAAAACCAAAACCTATGTTTATTGGTTGAATATGGGACAGTTCGAACCAATCTGGGCACAGGGGTTGGGCCTAAGCATCAACAATCGTTCCTGTTTGGCTCAGAGGAACGAAATGTTTCTTCTGACGAATCAATGTGATGATGTAATCACGTACACTACGGAGCCTCTGAATTGTCTTATTTATCCAAATAAGACAAATGAGAATCTCCGCTTTACAACAATTTTTAAATCATTCAGATAGGATTAAGTGGTTCAAAAGTTATTAAACATTTAAGAACAATAGCTATTTTTAGCCGCGGGTGGCTGTCTCGTTCTTTGAGGGTTAACCTGCATGGAATCTATTTTTCAAATCACAAAAGAAACCCACATAACATTAACTTAGATTTCCAACTAAGGCCGCTGACGATATTGATTTTATGTAACAGTAACACACAGTGAGGCATTTTAAAAGCTTTTTCTTTTTATCTTCTTCTTATATTTAGAATTTTTATTTGCAATGTTCCGAATCCTATTCAACTTCTTCAATGCCTACATAGGCAGCTGCCTTCCAAGGCTGCACCCTAACAAACAGAATGCACCAGTTGGGTGCCGAAAGTGGAAAATCCTATTTATTTTCTCCATAGGGGAACTGATTTTACCGATAACTTATAAACAGTTGAAGACAGACCCACTGTGAGTTACAAAGTTGCTTATCAATGCTTTTGTTGAAGCCATCTGCTCACATTATTTCAACTTATGTATCTATTTTTTGAAATACTGGCTTAACAGCACAATTCCTGGTGGACAAATTACATTACCAATGATTCGTTAGCCCCTGTCCGACACCCAATGTACCAAGGCTGCTGAAAAAAGTGGATGGACATTGTTGCACTCTGTGGAACTTCATAAATGAGTGGTTTGGAATAAACTACATAGGCTAAATGTAACTTGACTCGTCTTGCAGTTCATTTCAATAGTTTTCATGTTAGTATGTTGCTAAGCTAACAACCTGACATAAAAAATGCATAGCACACACAAGTACTTGGTCAAATAATATCCGTTTTTGACAATCCTGCACAATTTTTGATATTTTTAGGGTAGTAAGCCTGAATGAACAATTTGAAAGTGTGAAAAACGGTTGGTGTGTTGCAGTCATGTTTATTTTCAGTACCACTCTGAAACAAAGAGCAATTTCAAAGAACTAAGCACTGAATTTGCCCAAGTTCACCAAGTAGGATGGATGGATAGACTAAATATTCAGTCTGGCTATGTGAGACTAGTAAATTAGTTAAAAAGAGACTTTTTAAAAGAACAGTCTATCGAGAGCGAATTAGCAATACGTAGCTTTCTCAAAGATCGAATTCCCAGCTCTCAAACTGATGGTTTGAACTAGTGTTGTCAAAAGTACTGATCGCCATACCATTCGGTACTGAAATTTAAAAAACGTCCATTTCCCGCTAAGATTTGTGTGCTGTTGAGCAGATTCTTACACAGCACTGATTGGTCATTGTGTTCACGCGCTCAACAGATACGTCTGCGATTGGATTCAATGATCATCGCTTCACACTCTTCACCGAGCGCTCACACAGAAACACACAAGAGTGTTTGAAAGCCATGTCTATCAGCTGATCGCCGAGCGATGATCATTGAAGCCAATCACAGATGTATCTGGTGAGTACAAATCTGCTCAACAGCACTCAAATCTTAGCAGGAAATTGACTTTTTTTTAAATTTCAGTACCGAATGGTATCGCGGTCGGTACTTTTGACAACACTAGTTTGAACCAACAAATTTTGGATTAACATTTCTGATCCTTAGTCAATAATTCACCAACGTGAAAGCTCTGAAGTTACGATGTTTATAAAGTAGCTGAAAAAGAACCAACAAAGCTGTCAACGGTGGACATTCAGCTCAGCATTATCGAAGTAATTAGAAAGCCGTCGAACAGTAATTCAATTGACCCTCTTGCCTTTCAAAAGAAGTTTGCATTCTGTCGTTTCTCTGTCATTTCCCCTGCCGATCAGCCGTAGCCTCCAAAAGTGCTCCTTAATGAAAATGAAAGCTGATCCCGGCCGTCCATATTGATTCCGCATGCCTTTAAATGCAGAGAGGTCACAATCAAATCTGTGTAACTTATTTTGTGCTACACAAACGTATTACACTATTGAATCTCGCTTTGAGCACACACCTGAGTTCCTTCCAAGGATAAACACCTGTGGGACTCAAGGCACCTCAAAGGCTTCTCGAGACACGGCGCTGAGACCCCGAGCAGCCAATGCATTATGATTCCATCCTTTCTGCATAATAACATAAGATTAAAACTTCATCCCCAATCTTAATGGACACATCCGCAGATAATTACAGCTAACCCAAAGCTATTTGTGTTGTGTGAAATTGAAGAGGCTGTATGTCAACCCTCATCTCTTATTCATCTAATTCCAGCAACCTCCTTTACGGTAAAGTGCAGGCATTCTCTGTTGTATGGCTTTTAATTAACTGAGGTGAAAGGGAGCTTACAAATTACAGGCCTGGTGTCGCATAGAGACTCTGATTTCATTCTGGCGAAGCGGAGCCTCTTGTTATTGCCACAATGCTTGGAAACAGCTTGTCTGCTAGCATTTAGCATGCTGATTCTGCACGCTGATAACGGGGAACCTTTTCCTGTGACCCACAAACAAGCTTCCTGGACTTCATTTCCATTGAATATGATTAGGCCCACTGTCACTCAAGCTAAACAGGAAGATGTGGCGCCGATGACAATTTACGCATATTAGGTCTGGAGTCGCATTTTCCTTCGCGGAAAACCGCTTGTGTGACTTTGAAAGAAGCTTGTGTACTAAATGGCGAAAGCTAATTCTACAGTTTGGATGATTCTTTTTGGGTTTCCTTTTTTTCTTTCAATTTGTCGGACTACAGTGAAATATCACAAAGTCCACCGGGCTGCCCACCCACTGCCACTTAATTGGCCGAGGTTTCCACTCGGCCGGGTGAGACAGTACAAAAATTGCTGCTATCTCTCTTTAGCTTTATGTTTTATGAAAGGGTGAGAACTAACCAAAGGTCATCCTCAGCAGAGATAAAGGGAACGGCGGGCTAAAAAAAAGGGACAATATTAACATATTCTCTGATATCATTCTTCAAAAAAGAAACTCTTTTAGAATGTCAGACAAACTAATAGAGTGGGTTATTGTCATAAAGACCCTGAAGATTGATTAAAAAAACAATTTAAAGCAGAAAATCTCCATCAGCTCCAATTCACAATATAGATAAAAACCTTTAGGAAATGTAAAAAATCTGGCTACACTACACATGTCAGATGAATTTAAATATAATAAATAAATAATAAATAATAAAAATACATGTATTAGAAACGTAAATAAATAAAACTAAAAATATTTTGTGGAACGGGCTGATTTAAAAAAAAAAAAAAAAACAGCAACAGAAAACTGACGATAGTAGTTGCTTAAAATATAAAATAATTTAAATAATAAAATATATTACACATACATTAAAATTAATGAAGAAATTAACTATGTAGAATATGCTGACTGTAAAAATATTTACAACTCTTTACAAGTAAAAACATTTTCAACTCTTTACAACTATAAAATTAAAAAAAATGTAATACAAAAATACATTGATTATTACTTTTTTTGTAATTAAAAAATATAGTAAAAATGTGGATTTACAAATGTAAAACAAATTAATAAACTTTTTTATAATGGGCTGACAAGTAAAAATAATTTGATTAAAATGATGGTAACAGAAAACAGCATTCGCTAGCATCACCAGAATGTAAGTGCTATTTTCAAACAACAACAACCATACATACAGTATCTGTTGTTTTACAGCAGGTTACACTGTCCAAATACAGGAGGAGAAGTACTTGAGCTCTAATGTGAAACATGCTGTACTATCCAAACCACTCCAGTGGCCCAATCCATCATGCTCTAGTACTGCCTCATAAACCATCTGCTAATTGAAGGAGCTCTGAATGGCTTTTTCTCCTCCTGAGGAAAACAGTCTGTTTTGGGCTCTGTTGAGAAAGCCACTTATGTTGTACTTGAGGGCAAAGAGGGCTGCGATCTCGCCGTGCACCTCGCTGCTGGAGGGCGGAGGATGAAGAGGAGGAGGAGAGGGTGTGTACTTACACAACTTATACAGCGACGCCTCTTCAAATAGACCACGCACTGGTTTTCCTGCAGGTTCCCCCTTAATACGAAAATCATTAGATGTTCTGTGCTTTTTGCAAAAGCAGCACTGACTCCTGATCCTGCTAATACTAGACAGAATGTGGATGCTTTTTCAACAACAGGCATATTTATGTTCCAAGTTGGGTTCATTTTTATTAAAATAAACAGGTTTCAGCCTTTTTTCTTTTTGTAGTATGAAGGTCACACTGAAAAGTTCTTGGAAAATGTGTACCATACCTTCACCATTTACTTTTGATATTCAGTTGACCTTTTATGCATGTTAAAATAAGAAAATCTACAATAAATAAATAAAATGAATGAACAAAACAAACAAAGAGTGAATAAACAAAACATTTCAATATTTATTGTGTGAAAATATTTTATATTGTTTTATATATACATCTTTTCATATTATGTCTGTTTGGCATCAAAACAATCAACATTTAAAAAAAAAAAGTTGTGTTTATTATAAGTAATTATGCTTTGTTACCAAGAAGACAACAGTGCTGATAAAGAGCAAGATTCTGAAAAATGTAAGAAAAACCAAGGTTAATATCACTTGTAAACTTTTATATTATTATATAGATAGAACTATTATAATATTAAATATCACTTATTTAAATTGTATATTGTTTAAAAAAAACATAAGTGTTACGTGCTTACCATAATTTTACGAAGCTATGAGAATACTTTTTGTGCGCAAAGAAAACAAAAATAACGACTTTATTCAACAATTCCTCAAAATTGTACAAAAAGTATTCTCATAGCTTCGTAAAATTACGGTTGAACCCCTGATGTCACAAGGACTATTTTACCGATGCCCTTGCTACGTTTCTGGACCTAGGAACATTGCAGTTGTGTTGCTGTCTATGGTGCATCTGAGAGTTCTAGGATTTCATCAAAAATATCTTAATTTGTGTCTTATGGGTTTGGAACGACATGAGAGTGAGTAATTTATGACAGCATTTTTCATTTTTGGGTGAACTATCGCTTTAATTGTGTGCATTTAGAATACATAAAATCTTAGCTATGAAATTAGCTTTAAAAGTAACTTTCACTGTGGTGGAAATAACGTTTAAAAAAAACAGACACAATAAATACACTGTTAGACACCGTTAGTAAACAAATGAATGAGCCAGTGAATTAAAAAAGTCATCCGAAGGCAGATTAATCCCTTCTCCAGACCAAAAGCACCCACGGTTGAAGAAACACCCACCTACACGACGTTAACCGCGTGCGAGCCTGGAGTGATGGAGAGGCCAGCAGGCTACTTTCTGAGAAATCCGGTCGAGCGCTGCCACTCCTGCCTGCAATAGAAATTCTGTAAATCCTGCAAATGAGCTAAGCTCATCTCACAGGGCCTGTCAGCAGGTGTAACGGGGGGGCCTCTCCTACACTGTGGATCGGCAGGAATCCTGGCTGCTTCGCGGCCCTTCCGTCATTAGACACAGAACCCGCGAGCATGTACGCGGCAGCCAGCCAGCATGTCACAAAGAGAAAGTGTTGCTCGGCGGCAAACGTCATTTAAATTCATCAGCGGCCGACAGGCAAACACACACGCACGGACAGACAAACAAATCACGCACAGAAGTAAACAAACAACTCCAGACTCATTTCGATAAGCAGAATTAGGAGGAAGGCATGGGCGTTTTGTGCAACTATCACAACACGAAAGGGAGAAAGACAAACAGAGGAGATTCCATCTCCGGTCGTTTTCTGTCAATGCCGCAAAGCTCGATTATTATGAGAAATGTCAGTTCGCCTTTCTCATCGCAGGAAGCCTCTCTTTAAACCAGAGTCACTCTCTACTAGTCACCGGTACACTGCCCGAGGATCACATGATTCCGAGTTGCCCTGGCAACAGGACAATGATAAATTAGCCTGTCAGAGCGTAGCATTCTGCTCACACAGTCGTCCTGCGAGGTGGCTGCTCTGAGCTTTTCCAGCCTCAAGTATTTGGATCTAGTTCCTGCGACCATCTCCTAGGTACTTGGCAGCTTGATACCTGCTATAAGCACAGTTTAACTGCTTTGCGCTGTTTAATTAGGGCCTGTGCGCTTGTCTTGAGGCAGACCTGGTTATTTGTATCCGGTTACTTATCGCGTGTAGCGTGAACAACAGGTGAGGACTCTGCCGGGGAGACACCTGTTCGGAGATCGGCGTTCAATGATTTGTGAAACATGACAAAGGTGCAAAGCTGTGTAGGTGGAACTGTGTCCCTTCGGCTTGGCTGACTTCCCTGTCCTCCATTTCAGTCTCACAACATTAGGTGACAGGAGGTGTTTGAGAGTTCAAGGCATGCAATAAAACATGCCTATTTAGAGCTATATTTTCATAATACAAACACAACATCTCTGTGGCTCTATATAGGCATGTAATTGCCATGCACAGATGGTGGATGTTCGGTTTAATGGTCCATGGCACTGTGACATAAACATTGGCAGGATGAACAGCACGGGGCTGTTAAAAACTCACCAGTGACCACGGTCACATGTGATCTGTAAGTCTCCAGAAACTAGATTTATGTCCAGAATTCTAAACGTTTGACACCTTGTGTAATTGTCAAATAAATAAATAAGAAACCACACACACACATACATCTTAAAAAACTGACTTCTAGTATATACTTTTCCCCCTTTGTTAGAGTTAATCTCACTGGCTGCTTTCAAAAGCAGAACAATTACAGCGATGAAAGTCTAACTAGTTAGGGATGGTAAGATTCACCGATTCACATCAGTGCATTGGCATAAAAGTTAACGATGCGATGCATTGATTTAAAAAAGTGTGCATTGGATACAAGTTGGCATTTGTATTGTGATGCATCATTTCTAACATATCTGCATTGGTAAAAACCAATTTGTTTATATATAATTATTAGTAGAAGTGCTATACTTCTATTATCAAGAACGTGACCAATAATTTGCGACCAATATTTTATGTAGATTTATTTCTCCTCCCTAAACTGTTTCTCAAATGCATTCTCTCATCACCACTTCTGCTATGTAATTATGACGTATCACAAAATGGCTGTCTGTCTGAACCAAAGAAATAAACGAAAATCTGTACCATATTAAATTGCATAGCATCATATTTTTTTCCATTGTGTCGTACTGCATTGAATCGCATTGTGTTGAATCGAATCAAAATCGGATCGTACTGCACCGTAATAGGGGTGAATCGTATTGCATTGGTAGCTGCTTTGTATGTATCTTATATCGTATCATTGGCTATGCATCGAGATATGCATCACATCAGCCTCAGTTATGGAGATGCACATCATCCCTAATACATATATACTTTTCCCCCTTTGGTAAAGTTAATATCAAAAAACAAAACAATTACAGTGATAAAAGTCTAAAAAAGTTTTATCTGAACCTACCTATGACCCACAGAAAAGCATTGACCACATCTCTGAACAATAACTAGTCAGACGAAACAGAAACAATGCAAAAAAAACAAATATCACCTCCCCTGACCCTGGTGTTGATTACAAGATTTTAGGTCCCAGGTTTAGGACCTGGATAGGCAAGTAATCTGGTGTGAGCATGTGAACAGAGAATGAAGCAGCACTGGTTTTTAATAAAGAACGTGTCCTGGTGGAGATAGCTGGGAGTTATGAATTCATAGAGTATTCAGCATGGTGGGGCCAAGGCTCAAAATCCCTGCAGTGCATCAGCGCTGTCGAGTCTTAAACCGACCAATCCGTCTTCTGTCCTCCCGGCTGTCACAGCATGGACCTGAAGCTCAGAGCTGCTGCCTGCACACTTTCATTACATACATCACTCTATGGGGCAGCCATCAAACGGGCTCAGTCTGCGTGTGATGATATTTTATCTCACGTCTTCATAATTAATGACTATTTATCTAGTGTAGAATGCAAAAAAGTTATTTTCAACAGGCTAGAGTCATGGCATAGTGGTTAATATTGAGCTCTGGCTTGAATCTGAATAAAGAACGAAGCAGCATGGGATGATATTTTATCTCACGTCTTTCTAATTATTGACTATTTAGTATAGAATGCAAAAAAAAGCTATTTTTTAAAAGGCCATGGCATAGTGGTTACTATTGAGCTCTGGCGCTCACATTGGAAATGCATGTTCGAGTATGGCTTGCAACTATCCTAACTCTGTTCCTTCTTTCTTTCCCCATCACTTTGGTCCTCCTGCAATAACGTATCAGACAAAACAGAGACAATGCAAAAGACTGCAAATATAATCTTGCCCTTGTCCCTGGTATTGATTACAAGACATTTATGATCCGAGTAGGCTAGTAATCTGGTGAAAGAATCCGAATAAAGAATGAAGCAGCGTGAGATGATATTTCATCTCACGTCTTCATAATTAATGAATATTTAGTACAGAATGCAAAAAAGCTATTTTTAGAAGGCTGGAGTCATGGCATAGTGGTTAATATTGAGCTCTAGCGCTCACATTGGAAATGCAGATTCGAGTCTGATTTGCAACTATCTCGATCCTGTTCCTTCCTTCCTTCCACATCACTTTTGGTCCTCCTGCTCTCTGTCCTATCAATAAAAGTGATAAAAAATCTAATCAAATCTAAACCTAGACCTGACCGATGTGTGAAATACCTGTTTCCGATTGCAGGCACCACACCTCATACTTCTCTCGTATGACAGCAACACTCTGTAAATGTCACATTGAGCAGTGAGGTCATGCGTGTAACCCCGGGCTCAGCACATCTGACGTGTATAACCCAGGGCTTTGTCTGTCACTTTAAAGCCACCGTCTAAGCCGGGGGCATGAGTCTGCCCACTCTGATTCACATTCAGCAGGACAAACCGGCAACCGCTATTGGTTACAGGCCTATAAAACTCTCTTTCTCAACGGTGACACACTCTGCACACCCAGCTGACCTAGGATGCGTCAAATACAGACTGCAACTACAAACTGGGCCGCTTTGCACAGTATAACACATAACATAATTTCAACATGGTGGCTGACTCTACAAAGCAGAGAGAAATGTTATTCGCCAATTTTTGGAGACAATTTTTTTTCTCTCTCTCTGGAGATGGCTGATGAGCCTTGGGTCTGGTTGTGTCCAGTTCTCCCCTGTTGTGCAGTTCGGCTAATTCTTCACTAATCACAGTGACACAAGTGTCAACACTGGTAATCTTCAACCCTCCGCCACTGCACCATCGCCTCGGCAACAACCCATTTGACAGCAGGAATTACACAGTAAGATATGTGAAGTGCTGAGTTCAGAGCCACACGAGCAAACTTTCTGGGTGTCAAAGCGTTGGGCAAACAGAGGAATCCTTATTAGAGCCGTAACCAATGGTTACACACCACTGCAGGCCAGTGAAATATGCATTAAGAGGATGGAAATGAAAGCGAGAGATAGAGAAAGCACAAATAAATAATGCCACTATGCCTTTGCTGCTCCTCAGACAGCTCTTTTACTTAAATATCACTCTTTGACAATTGTTTTCTCTCTTCGCAGATATTGCAGGCGCCGGTAGGACTCAGACCACAGATCTGTATCTCCGTGCAATCAATAAAGACAGAGCATCCTATCAATGCATTCAGCTTGTGAGTGCCTGAGCAAAGAGAGAGGAACCCCTTTAAAGAAATAATTCATCTGAAAATGAACATAAACCAAATGACTTTCTGTGGAACACAAAGACATTTAATCCAATGTTCAAGCTGCTCTTTTAAAAAAATGGAGAATTTCCGATTAACAGAAAATTGCTTTACAGTGCATTAATTTCTCATCGTGTAATATGCTAATTAATGCATTTCAAATAGTTTCTAACTTTGATACAATACCTTCAAAAATATTGATATTCAATACTATTTCTGATACCACAGCGAAATACCACTACAACATTCAGCGCATACAATTTGAACAATATCTAATGCAGTGACTGGAATCAGAAACGCCATATAACAGCTTTGTTTGAGGAACAGGTGGAAATGTTAGCTGTAACTCAGAGAAAATATGCCTTAATAGGGTGAAATGAGGTTGATGGCTCCATAGACAGTTAAATGTAGTATTAAATAATTAAATTAGACATTAGATTGATTTACCTGTGGAAAGAAAACTTCAAGTTTCCAATGAAGTGTTCTTAATGCTGTATATTACAATATTCTTTACTGCAGATGGAGAATATGATTGACTGCAGTCTCAGTTTCCCTCAGTATTATGGTACTCATTATTACCTTTGACTTGATGAGGCATGTGATGTGGATGGGAGAAAAAAATGACAACAATGTTAATTCTAGTGCAAAAGAATCTTCTCCAAGTAGTTCTGGCCATAAGCAGATCATAAACTATAAATCTATGCCTCTCGTTTTGTTGTTCCGCTTGTTATCCTGTTTTATATCTATCGCACTGAATTGCAGGAAGTATGGATTGCTCTGGGCTAGGAATTATCACGTTGGAGGGCACCCAGGTGTTTATGTGGTTATTTAGAACGCAAAAAAAGCTATTTTTGAAAGGATAGAGACATTGCATTGTGGTTAATATTGAGCTATGGCGCTCACATTAGAAATGCAGGTTCAAGTCTGGCTTGCAACTATCCTGATCTTGCTCCTTCCTTCTATCCCCATCACTTTTGATCAGGTATGTATCCTGAAATGTTTCATTTTAATTTGCCATTGTGTTATCTTGCATTGGTAACAAGCATCCACGGTTGCTGTTGCCAGATATCAAGAGTTCGAATCCCACAATCAGAGCTTTTTTTTTTTTTTTAATTGATAGATTTTCTGTCCAGTGGTTTATTGTCATCCCAACCTGGCGATCATGTGCATGTGCTCTTGCTACATTATGGAAAAAATGTCAATGAGGTGAAAACACTGGCAAACATGTAAGCTGGAGTTTAGCGATCTCTATTGAGATATGCTGCTCAAATAAAAGTGTATGTTTCTTCCACATGACCGTTTGTGCTGTTTGCTGCAACTTAATCTGTGAGCAAACCATGCAAGTTGACGTTTTCTTGTTTCGTGCATATATGAAAGTGCAATAACGCTGATGAAATGTAAAACAAAAAATGCAGCCCTACTGGTAGATGCTGTTGCAATGATTATAACTGGAAAAAAAACTGTCCCTCTCGCACTTTCAGACGAGTCAGATGGCATTTATGATTGGCTCAAAACTAGTGTTGTCAAATGATTAATCGCATCCAAAATAAAGGTTTTTGTTTACATAATATATGTGTGTGTACTGTGCATATTTATTATGTATATATACACACACATGCATGTATATATTTAAGAAATATATGTTACATTTATATATTAAATATATTTATATATGATATAATTTATATGAATATACATATATACACATGTAAATATTTTCTAAATATATGTTGTATGTGTGTGTGTTTATATATACATAATAAATATACACAACACATACACATATATTACGTAAACAAAAACTTTTATTTTGAATGCGAAAAAAATCGCGATTATTCTTTTGACAGCACTACTCAAAACATTTGTGACCAAAAACAAGAGATTATTTCATTCAGCCGACAAAACCGTGTCGCTGTTTGTTCTATAATTCTATCGTTTCATAGCCCAGGGTTGTCCACTGCACGCAGACAGGCTGTAAGCGAGGGATTTGACAGTAACAGGGGGTACGTCTTGTCTGTTTTCGATGGAAATCATTCATATATGCCCAGTCAAGTGCCTTGGCTCTCCAGAGAGATCAGCAATTTAGTCCCCCTGAAATAGGCACAGGTCTGTAATTCAATTCATTAGCACCGGGGACATCGGTGATGCATGTTGAGACCCTCGTGCTGCTTTTAGCAATAGTCCGGGTGTAATTGCATGGTGCTCTCTGCAACTGTATGAATGCAAAGGCTCTTTAATTGCACTCTAATGACACAGTGGGGCTGATTCCAACCTTACAGTGCTGCCGGGAATCCATTAACACTACTATCACAAGCTCTGCATGAACTAGGCTATGTTCTGGGGTTTGTGTAATATTTTGCCACTAGAGAACATTTCCCATGTGGCACAAAAATATTGGGTCTTTGAAGTAAATTATTTAAGCTTTATTTACAGAACCAGAGTTTCAGTGGCGCAATAAGAAACAATTCTGAAAGAATACAGACCACAGAGTCTCATTCACCAGGGCTAACTAAACCTGAATCTAACTGGCAACAGAGCCAGTGGCTTTTTATTAGTGTAAATGTTTTATTGGTAAATTCTTACAAACGAAAAACCCATTTGTACTGCAGTCATTAACTCAACAAGACTTTCTTTTGAATTGTATTTTCTGCTTAATTGTTTTCACTGCATTTCACTTGAGAACACAAATAATATTATTCCCAAATCAAATTTGTGTCTGTGTGAAATCTCCATATTATGAGCTTTTGAACATGGGCTATTGCATATTTCAAAAGCCTTTAAAATACTAAATAAATAAATAAATCATTTCATATAAATAATTCATTAATTACTGCAAAATTGTCTTATCATCTGATCCTGCTGGCTCTGCTTCACTAATGTCAATATAATATCTATATTATTAAAGGTATTGATGCATTGATATGACCTACAACAAAAAGAAGACAATTAAATCAATGTAAAATTAGCAGCATGAGAAATATTTCCATGAAGACATTGTTAGAACATTGATTTCCACTACTCCACACACACACACACACACACACACACAGCTTTCTGTTGTACCTAACATATATATGTATGTATGCATACACATTTATGATAGTCCCTCCACTCCACAAGTGACATCAGACTAGGGCACACTAATAAATAAGCATAAAGCATCTTTAATGAAGTGTGTATAGATTTGTGCAGATGTGTGAGTCAGCACACGTATGAATTCATCCAAGAAAGCATGGTTCATTTTAAGGGCAGCTGGAGTTTTCAGCATATCACCTTTGTGGTCCCTTTCAGACACATTAATAAGGAGAAGAAATCAATAACTTCTGTTATATTATTATTTCAACGAATATCAGACAGAGGATTAGAGGATTTCTACCTCTTCAGTAACCCAATGTCCAACACTGGTTGTAAAAGTGCTTATCCAGACGAATAAGAAAAAAGTATTTTTAAATAAATTAATTAATATTTTAATATAACTTAATTATGAATATAACTTCTATTTTAACCCAACCTATGACTTACCTCAAAGAAGAAGAAAAAAAACTAGAAACTAGAAAAGTACAAATCTAATTATCATATTCTTCACACACACAAACAAAAACGAAGACAGTAAAGCATACGCACCCCACATCAACATGCTAAAACTCAAGTATTCAAGTAACCACAATGGCTGGAAACATAAAAATAAATAACTTTCATTTCTTAATTATTACTGATGTGTTACATTATGTTAATGCTTTAGTAAAAGCTAATAACTGCTCCCTGTCGTAATCTACAAGCTATTAAATTAATTTTACAAAGCTTTGCTAATACAAACAATTGAAACACTACATCAGAACATGTTTTTTTTATTTATAATTTTAAATATGAGGTAAGAAACACGGTTTGCACCATAATAAATTGTAATGAACCTCAGTACATTAATACCACTACGTGAATGAAAAACTTCAAATAGCATCTCCTAGAAGCTAATTACACGGCATAAATTTACAACGAGCCATTTATAGAGTTAAAGGCTTCAACAGAAACAAAGGCAATTAAGAACAGAAAGAAATGAACACACAGCCTGACGACAATGGCCAAGGATTGCGTCTCGTTTCCGAAGACATTCCATTCCATTTGACAGGAAAACAGATCATTTTAGATTGTCTAACACTGACACTACACATTTATATATACATTGATTATATGATTTGTAAAGTCTTGGAACGAGAGAAAAAGTGGACTCAAAAATCTCTTAAGCCTAAGAACAAAAGAAAACAACAGAATAGGCATACAGTATGCTTGTAAGTACTACTGATCTTTTGTTTTGTTGGAGGAAGACGTCAAGTTGTATGAAAGGAGCGGAGTTTAAGAAGACTATATGATTGGAGAAGTCAGAGAGAAATCTGTCATTTTACTGGAAGGTCAACGTTAAAATGAATAGGTAGATAAACACATGCACGGATGAATTGGTCAGAATTAAAAATATGTCTTTTAACAAATATATTAATTTCAATTTCATATGTTTCTGCGGAACAGAAGATATTTTGAAGAATGTTGGTGACTAAAGAGCTTGATTTTCACCATATGGATAACAATTACAATGGAAATCAATGAGAACCAAAACTATTTGCTTACCAACATTCTTCTAATTATCTTCTTAAATGTTGTTCCACAGAAGAAAGTAAGTCATACAGGTTTGGAATGACATGAGGCCAGTAAATGATGACAATTTTCATTTTTGGGTGGACTATACTGTACTTTTAAGGACACTTAAAAGCACATTTTAAAGGACAATCTTAGTGAAGAAAATAAATCCAAATCAGCAGCCGAGGTAAGAAAAAAAGACAATAAAACAGTTTAGAGTAATTAGAAATTTATTATTTTGCCCAATATTTGTCTCTGTGATGTATTCCTATGCTTATTAAGAGCATCATGTTGTTAGCGTAGCAACATGTTAACAGCAAACTTAACTTCAATCAATGGTGAGTCGAGTCTCCTGTCTAGAGTTGCTGTTTCAAATCAGTTACTAGGCTAATGCCTACGAAGGCAGCCAAATAACTCGATTTAACTCGATCAGCTTGTAACTACAAAAGCCATTTATCCGTAGTACAAATACAGTTCCTGTGCAACACCTCCACATGAGATTTCGAGAGGCCTATGGCACTGCACGAGGCCTTACTGTATCAACTCCGGCCTGGTATATTAATGCAAGAAAGTGTGGCCGGGAATCCTCCACGTGGATTTCACCCCAATCCCTAAATCGGGATTGAATCAAACAGTTCCCATCAAGGCCAAACGTCTCGGCACTTCTCCACAAAATCACAGAGGGCACGGCGGCTGCGAGCTCCATACATGATAATACAGTAACCTCCCTGAACAATACTTCTCTAAGCTGCCTGGGAAAAATAAGTCCTCCATTCACAGGGATGAAAGGGGGGGGATTTGTCGCCACGACTGTGGATTGATACCACAGCTATTCCCTTCGACGGTTTACTTGAGCTCACCCCCCCCATCTATGAATACTTCCTGCTTGAATGGTGGCGGCAGACACCTTTTGCGACAGAAGCATCCTCGCAGCTCTCAGAGAGGGTTTATTTGAGCCCATTACCCAGAAAGGTCCCTTCCTGGGCCTAGCGGAAGACGAATGCAGCATGGCAGAATTTTGTCATCTGTCATGGGGAATTGATGTCAACCTGTCAGTTGTGAGAGGTTACACAGAGAGCAAACCAAAGGGTGAAAGCATCGATCTAAATGGCACTGAAGAACCAGACAGACTTCAATCCGCCACAATGAAACGTAAAGATCAATGTGCTTGGGTGGCTTAGACAAAAATGCAATCTCTGGACACGTGAATATTATAACGAAGACGTGCGCGTGGGGCCATTATGATGGGAAATCGCTGATTTTATTTGCTGAGAGCTGAACAAATGTAAACAGCCTGCTCTCTGTGGCAGGGTTTAGCATGATACTTTGGAAATTTGGATTCTGGTAAACGCTACTGAATTTGAGAAGAATTGTTCTTCAACACATTCATATTTTTATTAGAAAATACTGTTCCAAAGAACACACAACTGTGACCTGGTAATATTATAAAGTCAGGGATTGGACAGGGTTATTATTAGGGATGGAACGGTTTGCGGAAAAAAAATCTAACTGTACGGTTCTCCACACACAGTTCGGCACGCACTAGGAACGCGGTTCAACTTAAATCTGACAATGCATCTGTAACATGGTTTGTTATAAATAACACGTAAAACAAACAGGGTTCGGCTAATGTATGTTTCTGTTGATGGATGCGCATTCTGGCTTCCCAATACATTACAACAACAGCGATGAAAAAAAAACATTCACTCTTGTTCAATGCGAATGCCGTATGCTGGAATATGAGCACTCATTTATTCCGTCATCACCCGGGTGCTGATAGCGCGCGCGCACAGATGAGACCTGAACAGCACACGTTGATATCTGTGTTTAAGCTAAACTCATGTAAGCTTTGCCAGTTTAAACATTTAAGAGCCAGAGGACGCGAGCTCGCGTGCACAGTGAGAAGATTTGTGAGCGCGCTCATCCGAAGCGAGCAAACCCGTGCCTCAGAACGCACGCAAATATTAAGCTCTCTCTGAAGTATTGTGTTTAAATAGACAAATTCACACAGAAATTATGTCAAAATGCTCATCTTGGTAAGTATCCTATAGCAGACATAGCCGGCTAAATGTACTTACAGTGTCTTAAAGTGACAGCACTTTCTTAATATTAATCAAACAGCAACAACAAAGAAATCACTCACTGCTCTTGATTGAATAGCTTTTGTAACTTTAATAAAGATTAATCTTTAATTTATACAGTCAAATATGCAATGCTGTTTTACATTTCATTACTTTATTCAATTTCTGTACCTAAAAACTAATGTTAGGCCTACCTAAAAAAAAACTGAAAATCACAGTTTATTTTATTTGTATCTTTACTCTATTGTATTTATTTGTGCTGTTGCTTGTAGTTCGATTATTCTTATTTTCTTTATTTCTATTTGACAGTATAGTTTTTTCCTAAACATAGCACATACCGAACCATACCGAAACCGTGACTCTAAAACCGTGATACAAACCGAACCGTGAGTAAATTGAACCGTTCCACCCCTAGTTATTATAGTTAACTAAAACCATAAAATACACCATAAAAATCAAACTCATTACTTGAAATACAAGAAACATTAACTGAAATAAAATAAAATATATAAAAAATGAAAGTTGAATTTATTTAAACTACACTGTGAAAAAAATTATTTTCCTATTTGTCAAAGTACTTTTTACAATTAAATTCTATTTTAGTTTTTATACCTCAAAATGTCATGTTTAACATAATACTTACCTTTGATACTTGCCTTGTCTTTGTAATTAATTGTGAAATTTGCTAGCAATTTCTGAGTGTTTTTCTACAATGTTTTCCCCCCCATATTTTTAGTGTCTAAAGTACACACAACTGTGACTTGGTATGGGACGAGACGGTCATTATCATTAAATAAACTAAATAAAATCTAAAACCATGAAAAAATATTACTTGAAATAAAATAAACATTCACTGAAATAAAATAAAATATATATTTTTTAATTAAACTTACTTTATTTCAGCTACACTGAAAAAAATTATTTTATATATAAAGTGAAATAAAGTAAAATATAAAAATATATTCTATTTTTTTTAATTTTAGCTAACTGCCAGTACAACATTTATCATTTTCATTTATAATACTAAAATAAACAAAAATAAATAACAAAATAACAAAAACTAAACACCAGTTTTTACTAAAACTAATATATAGACATATAATTTTCCATAAAAAATCCTAAATTCTAAATATTACCAAAAAATAGGGCTGTGCAATATATCGAAATTATCGAAATATCGCAAATGTACATATCGCAATATGCATATCGCTACAGCTTGCAATATTTGGGGCCATGAACAAAAGACAAAGACAAAATCACTCACTGCTCTTACCTAAATAACTTTTGTAGCTTAAATAAGAATAAGTGCATATTGAATTCAGAGTAAATACTACGCAGTGTTTTAACTGACTCAGCAACAGCTGAGTAAAACTGTTTCATCTGAGCATGTGGCACTTTAAGCATTATCGTATCACATATCGAATATCGCATTATTTAACGAGTTATCGCATATCGCATTTTTCTTCAATATCGCACAGCCCTACCAAAAATTATATCGATGAGACTAAAATAACACTGGTTGGGATCAACTGGGCTCTTAGCATGGGCCTGGTACATTTTCACGCTCCACAGAAACACATAGAAAAGTGTCACAGAGTTTGAACTAGAATGGGGACCCATGGGGCAGAACACAGCCATGACTTTGCCAAAAGGGAAAAAGAGGTGAAGGGACAAACAAAAGAATAGCTGAGGAGATTAATGAGCCTAAACTCTGTTTTCTTTCTCGTTTAAACAGCGGTGCCTTACATTTGTTAGGATAAACTTAGGTTAAAGGTGTCCCACAGGTCCTGGTGCTCTGAGGGTAGAGGTTAGTGATTCTGTTCAGGTGTTAGACTCCAGCAGGAGGGTTCAGAGGCCCACTAGCGTCTCCTGTGGGACGACAGCAGACTTTTTAAACAGAACTAGCCTCTGCCCTTTAACACCCTCGTCTACAGCCTCCAGAGAACGGAGTCACCTCTAAAGCTCATTGCGAACGCTGGAGTTTCAGGCCAAACCGGGAGGGATTACAGAGGCTTCTGAGCTTAACTGATGTACAAGGCTGCCTAATGTGAGGCACGAAAAATTAGCCCTCATAATCACCTTGACTTTCACTGTGATGACACCTCGCTTTTTTCCACCTCAGGTGTTGAAGTAAAGACTTAGACACAACGGAAAACATTTAGCAACTTACTGACGTATATATTAGACACATCGATTTCACAATGAGATGGAAAACAAGCCCAGAGGCCTTGTGAATCCTGCATTTGAAACAACAACACTGGATGTTAGATTACAATAGACAGCTACAGCTGTGGTACATGAGTACCTGGCTGTGTACAATGGTAAGGTATTCAGAGCGGTTTGTTAGCGCTTTGTAATGCAGTTGCTTACTACTCCAAATCAGGAAAAAAAGGCCATCTTTAATGATTTTCTGGACCCTAGATATGGCTTCTAGATATGGGACAAGTAGTTATCTAGATTGGGTCCATTAATCTAGTTTGTTTTAATGTTGTTATGTTATGTTATGTTATGGTTTAAAAATACTAAAACAATAAGCGTAACACTTTAATTTAAGGTGTCCTTGTTACACATGTACTTACTATTAAAATAACAATAAATTACACATAATTACATACAAGTAACCCTAAGCCAAACCCTTATCCTAACCCTAACCATATAGCAAGTACATGTAGTTAATTAATATTACTCAGTACTTAAATGTATAATTACACTGTAACAAGGACACCTTAAAATAAAGTGTAACCACAATAAGTTTTTATCAATGCCAAATGAATGTCGTGAGGTTTATTTTTAACATCACGATTTTAAATAAATATAAAATCAGTTTTACTTTTTTTATTTTTAGTTTTCACACACACGACAAAACCATTCAAACATTTAATTATTTATTTGAAGAAAGAAAAAAAAAATTCTGCAAGGATGCATTAAACTGATCAAAAGTGACAGTAAATAGATTTATAATGTTACAAAAGTTTTTGATTTCAAATAAATTATGTTCTTGTTCTTTTGACCATTCCTAAAAGAATCCTGAAATAAAATGTATATCCCTTTTCACAAATATTGAGCAGCACAACATTGTTTTCAACATAGACAGTAACTAGAAATGTTTCTTGAGCAGCAAAGCAAACGATTAGAAGGATTTCTGAAGAATCATGTGACGCAAAAGACTGGAGTAATGATGCTGAATATTCAGCTTCACATCACAGGAATAAAATTTCATGTAAAAATATATTCCTTTTAGAATTTTTTCATTTATTTATGTGTGTGTGTGTGTGTGTGTGTGTGTGTGTGTGTGTGTGCAACGTCAGACAAAATCAATAAATAGCAATATATACATTTATAGGATTTGTGGTTATTCATGGAAAGCCAATCACAAGTATCTTTTTAGGAGACAAAATACTCTACATAGAGTGACATAAAGGGTCTTGGTCAAGCACTGTTGTCATAGAAACAACCCAGCTCATGACCCCTGTGGATGACACACAGAGAAAGACAATCCAAGCAAACAACCCAGAGCTAAAAGAAAATGAGCTACACAGATCTCTATTTGATCTTGAGGGGCTAAAGAACAGAGGGTCAGAGTTCATATATAAATACACAGATAAAATAAGATTATAAAAATTGATGTATTGACCATTTTGCAAAAGGAGCTAAATTAGACCAGAAGCCAACAGAATTCAAATAGGAAGGAGAGAGTTCAGCCTAATGTCAATTAATCTGATTGGAGCCCACTAGGATCCTAACTTCTTGTTTTTATGGATTGTCATAAATACAGCCTTGGCTTGTGAACTTCAATTGACCTCCATGTGGACTGAAGTCAATATTCTCCTCTGCAGGTCTAGTTAAAGCAGCACAGAGCCGCTAACCATCTCTGTTTCACTCAACATTCATCTACCAAAGAGTTTCTAGATGTACTTAATGCAATATAGGTTATGAACATGGCTCTTTTATGTTTTACTACTGCATCTCAGGCAGATGTATGGTGGTTAGAGTGTCAAGGAGCATGAGGTGGGTTTCTTCTGGAATGGACCCTGAGGACCCAAAGCTTAATCAACGTGAAAGATCTGTCACACAAACACACGTGTCCCAGCCTCTTTCTGCGACCGGCGATGTTGATAGATGGTGAATGTCACCTGGCTCTCAGGGAGGATAGTTCTTGGCTATATCACTGCAACAGGCAGTAAGCAGTACAGTGAGAAGTAGAGCATAAAAAAATTAAAATAACATAAAACAAATAAATAAAATATATTCAATAAATAATTAAGCCACATAATGTATGCAATTTTGCTACATGTAAAAAAAAAAGTGATGTATATACTGTGTATATATATATATATTATTTTATTTTATAAATAAATAATACAAAATATAAAATCCATATTTTATATATAAATATAAAAGCACCATAATTTAGATATATACATTTGATTAGATTGTAAAAAATATTACAATAAAAGTACAAATTAAAATTATATATATATGAAATATATAAAATACATTATATTTTGTATATAAATGTAAATAAATGGACCATAATTTAGATTACATTTTATTAAATTAAAAAAACATTACAATAAAAGTATAACATATTAAAATTAAATAAACTAAATTTCATTAAATTAAATTAAATAAACATTAAATAAAAACATTTAAATATTTTTTCTAACACCAGTAAAAATGCATTGCTAAAAAAGAAAAATAAATGGATAGAGTGAGGGAAACTGATGGCGGGGAAAGAAAAATTATGAATTACTGGCATGACCAAGTCAGCAAAGCAAATCCTTTAATGTTGAGCCCCGAGCTTCAATGTGTAAACTCATGTATATTTATGTGTATTTGTGTGTTTACTAGAAAAAAATAGTCTAGCAAACTGAGTTGAATCTTACAGGCTCACTGTGCTCAAAATACAGAAAATAAAGTCCATGGTTATAGTCATAGCAGCTATTATTTTAAGGTATGTCTTCTTATATGCTATAGGTGCAGGGCCTGCAGTCAGACTGAGCCTTCTGGAAATTCGACCCCTCTATATCCAAAGGGAACTAACTGACAGACATGTTAACACTCTGCTCAAAGCACTTTGGTACAAGAGCCATTCTCATCAGTCTGGTAATCTGTCCTGCGTGTCCAAAATATCTGGAACTCTCTGTGATGTCTGCCTCCTCCTAAAAAACATCACATGTCTACTTTATTGCCAACAAGTGACAAAAGCCAAAGCACAAGGGAGAGAGTCTGACACCCACATAAACAAAGACCCTTTGAAAAAAAACAACTAGAACTGAAACTGAATACTTCATATTACTGATATTCAGCTTTTTGTATGTACATGACAATGTGGTCTATTCATACCAAGTCTGAATTCATGGCATAAAAAAGGTGTTTATAGTTTTCATGTAGCTCCATCAAACTTTGTGAACAAGCCTTGAGAGTTCCTAGTGTGTTATCTGTCATTTTTATGCTAAAAGGCCCAATATTTATGAAGCAGGTGCTTATCTGGGTATGATGTCAGGAGAAGTTGACTGAAACATCTTGCTGACCCACGTAATGAGCTCAGCCAGCCAGCTGGCTGCCGTCCACTTCTCGCCTTCTTCCTCTCATGTGATATCCCTCACTCATGGCTGAGAACAGGGTAGCATGGATGCTGAAGGTTAATAACACACCAAAACACACTGATTCACCTTATCAGGAGTAAATCACCCTCGCTGTCAATCAATAAAGACAATAAAGAGATGTACAGTAATGTTGAGGACGCTATTAATCAAGCTACTTACAATGCATATCAACTACAGTTAAATTACACTTTTGAAAGAGTTGCACTGTATTATTGCAGGCAATATGACAAAACAATGGTGAAGTGCTTTGAAGAAAAACCTACTCGGAAAAAAAAAAAAGACAAATCGACTATCATAACTAAAATATGCAGTTAAGTTATTCCTGGAAGTGAAGAAGCAGAAGTGAGAACCATTGCAATGTTCTGTTAGTCTAGTTTGAGGGTTGTAATAACCCAGAAGCCCCATGAATACATGGTGCCTTATAATAGGAATTAAAATCCATGAGGAGGGGCAGGCAGGCAATCGTCTTCACCATAAACGCTAGCCACATATCCTGTAACAGGATTCACACGACCACAATGAGCAAAGTCAGTTGCTACGGTTATACTGAGTAACCTGGCTTGGGGCACCACTGTCAGAGAGAGAAAAAGAAGGAATAAAAACATGTGGGGGAAAAAAGCCATATCAGTACAGACCCCATAATCCTTAAGCACTGCCAACACTTTTATTTTGATAAGAGCCACCCCACTGTGTAATCATAATGGGAAAATAATTAGCACGCATAATTACGCTAAGTAATGGGAAATGCCAAGCACTCAGCTTGCACTGTGGTGGGTGTGAGTGGCACTGGTTAACATTGTTATGAGCGCACTGTCAGATATTGAAGGGAGTGGTCACATGACAGACAACATAGCACATGGTGCAGTAACATTTCTGTGAATTAAAAATACAGTATTTTCCATAGGAATCCACGTGATTGGAAATTTAGCACGATTCCGCAACAGGTTACAAGTTGGTTACATGACTTCGCCATGCTGACCGAAAGAAAGTTGCTTGGTTTGAAAGTGACTTCAAGTCGCTACAGTATTGTCAACAGACAATGCCCTGCCAAATTATCAAAATATCGGTAATGTTACACCACATTCAAGTTAACATGCTGTTCACTGTCTAGCATCATAATTTAAACTGGTTTCAGCTTTACTAATCTAAAAAAAGGTCAGAAAGTTGCTTGGCTTGAAAGTAACTTCTGTGTTAGCTGTGGTTCACACATGGCTAAACTATTGACAATAAACAATCAACATTTTTTGCCTGTGAAATTATTGAAATTTCACTAACATTACCACACATTTAGGCTAAAACATTGCTAACTGCCTAGCATCCAATTTAAACTAGTTGCAGACTTACTAACCTAAAAAAAAACTCAGAAATGTGATTGGTTTGAAAGTGATTTTCATGTGAGCTTAATATGTTCGCTACACTACTGTCAACAGAAAATAGATTTTTTTGGTGCCCATGCATTTAGGCTAATGCGCTGCTAACTGTCTAGCATCCTAATTTAAACTGGTTTCAGCCTTACAACCCCCCCCCCATGGTCCTCTTTTTTCCCTCAAAATTATCGAACGTTTGCTAATGTGACCACTCATTTAGGCGAACAGACCACTAACTGTCTAAATCTTAATTTAAACTGGTTTTAGACTGACTAATCTTAAAAAAAAGCTTGGTTTCAAAGTGACATCTCTGTAAACTGTGCTTCACAAATCGCTAAACTATTGACAATATACAACAGACCGTTTTTGTTCGCAAAATTATACATTTTGCTGTTGTTACCTCATATTAAGGCTAATGCGCTGCTAACTGTCTAGTATCCTTACTACTCAGCCTTACTAAAAAAAACTTTAAAAAGTTTTGATAGTAAATCAAAGGCTGAATAACACCAGAATAAGCCGATATAACAAATCTAACATGTAAAAATCATGCTGAACAAAGTAAAGCTTAGAGTTTTTGTGCGGTTATGACAGCCATATGTTCGCTCAAACCATTACGCAAGTACTGTAATTGAAAATAAACATTCATGAAGCTGACAAGGGTATTTTGCTGAAGTTGTCTTCTGAAGAGGATGATCTACTCTTGGTCTCTCTCCAGCGAAGTCACTTACGGAAGAGATGGGTGGAATCATCCGTCAAGTGGATCACGCCATTGCACTGCAAACACGAGATTGTTACATTTGTATTGATTTACCCTGAAAAGGTCCTCCGATAATTGCAAGAACAATCTCTTCAAGTCAAGAGCACAAATTTAGAGTTCATCCTGTCCCTCCCCTTGCCTCCAGTCCTCTACGGGGGCGGCCGAGTCAGGCAGACGCTAATGTACTCACTGGCGTCCTCTGTTTAATGGTAGACCAGTAACGATGAAGAGAGGAAAACTAGACAGACATACACAAATGCACACTAAACGACCTCTTTGAAAGCCGACATCATTGTGTGAGCGACAGCAAAGGATATTCTTAGATAATCAGGAAGTCTATGCTGCAGCTTAACTGCTGTCATTTCATGTACAGTGGGCTTAAAGTTGGATAAAGAGATAAAACTAGCATGATCTGAATGCCATGAGCTGGTAGTCAGTTCTACAAGGCAGATGTCCAATTTGCTCAGATCTGATCAATGCTCCCTACTTGGAGTAAACAAGGCCTGTGTCATATAGCAACACATATGATTGTGCAGAGGAACGTTCAGAAAAGTAGGATACGTAATACATAATATATATACATATCATATACATGTCTTTTAAATGCATTTTTTATTCTGTGGAATACAAAATAAGATATTTTGAAGGGCTTTGTACATATAGCGAAAGTCAATGGGGTCCAAAATAACATTGGACCCCTTTGACTTTAACTGTATGGACATTAGGGGTGTAACGGTACGCATATCGTGTACCGAATGGTTCACGGGGCAAATTCCAAATGGAAGTGATCATCCCTATCCCCTTGGAGTGGGGACTTTGGAATGAGCAGGGCACGTGCGTGCCATTATGTAGTCGTTTGGAATGCACTTAGCAATGGGAGCGATGTAATTTCCTCATTATCTTCAGCTGGGATGTTCCCGTGACAACGCAGCACCGTGTCCGTCAGCAGATGTCGCTGTTTTAATGTCATAAATGTCTTTTTATTGTTGTTAGCATAACTGTTGCAAATAGACATACATTTTATATTTTAAAATGTTTTTAAAATATGCTATATAATATATAAAACTTTTTAAAATATAAAATGTATATTTTTTTATGCCGGTGTCCATCAGCGAATCTGCTGACGGACACCGTGCTGCATTGTCATGGGAACATCCCAGCTGAAGATAATGAGGAAATTACATCGCTCCCTTTGCCAAGTGCATTCCAAACGACTACATAATGGCACACACATGCCCTGCTCACTCCAAAGTCCCCACTCGAAGGGGATAGGGATGATCACTTCCATTTGGAATTTGCCCATGAACCGTTCGATACACGATACATGTACCATTACACCCCTAATGGACATAGCCGAAAACATTCTTCAAAATGTTCAATCTTCAAAAATCTTCAAAATACCTATACCTATTCATATATTCTTAATTTTGTATTATTCAGAAAACTATATAACTATATATACAGTATATATATATATATATACATATATATACACACACGTGTGTGTGTGTGTGTGTATATAGTGTTTCTGAATATAAAGTCATACAGAAGAAAATAATCACAAAATGTTGTCTTTTAAATTGCATAACACTAGGGCTGCACAAATAATCAAAATAAAACCATAATCCCAATGTGTGTAGTGTGATTATCAAACCGCAAAGACTGTGATTTAATTAATAGCATATATGCACTGCGTGTTGTAGAGTACAGCGTGGCACTGTGTTAATTTACACAAGAGCAGCTCATGATCCAGTGTTTGCAGTGTCTCAGAATGTCTCTGTTAGCAGCAAATGCTGTTTATTATAAACTTAATTTCTACATGTGCTATAAGTTTGGGTTACTTATAACGTAGACAAGTGCCAACAATCTTCCCACACTTTTAACGAGAAGCACTTATAAACAGGCCGTTGTCAACAAAAATGAAGAAATTAATATTAGTATTGCATATTTTAAAGTACAACAATACAACTATTATTTTTATTTTTGCCATTTTGTTTTTCCTAAATGCTTGGTTTTTAGTTTTTATCATCAGTGAAATATTATAATAGTAACTAAATAATATTTCTCGTCAAATTCATAATCACAACGGTTATGGCCAAACTGTGCAATCCTACAAACATGCATAGCAAACCTGAATCTAAAACACACACACACACATTTACACTTTATCTCAATCACTGCAAAATCTCAAATCTCTTTTTTTCTTTCCTAAATCGTGCAGCCATACAAAAAGCATTAGCTAAAAAAATTCAAAATAAACCATTCCTTTTCTTTGTGTTTTCAGTTAACCTTCACTTAAACTAATGGGTTTGCCTACTAGCTTAGCAAAGTGCTAATTGATTTTTGATCAGGCTTTGACAAAAGTAAATCAACAAAAGTTTTGCAGTAGCAAGTATGGAACTGCCATGACAATGCTAAAGGCACTCAGAGAGGTTTCACTCAAGAAGACAGCACATAAGTCTGTAAAAGGTCTGTCTTTCTCTTACCCTTGAATGCTAAAGTGAGCTCTGGTGAACCGGATCACTTGGGAGTGAGGCCACTGGTCCCTGAGTCTGAATATAATGATCCACTCACCATCAGCAGACAGCTAAACCCACTTGGGTGTAAAGTAAATTAAAAGAGCAATGTTGGCTGCACTTGGAGGGGATTATGGGGTGGCCAGCGCCACCTTGGCGGCTCATCTCCACTGGACTCCCTAATACAGCAGGCTGTTTACTCAGGCTTTGGAGTTATTCCCCTGGAATTAAGCCCTGGTGCCCACCTGTCAATCACCCAGCCCCTGCTTCAGCCCATTTAAAGCCCCAAATGGTTGCAGAAAAGCTCTTTTTGGCTGGTGAGGGCACCGGACCTGCTGGCCTGATGGAGAAGAGGAAGACGTTCCTCACTCTTCTGCTTCCCTACGTCTGGAGTCGGAATGCAAACACGAGAGAGGATTTGCCAGTAAATATCAAGACTTCATCTGCGGCCTCAAGAACACAAGAAGCACGTGTAAATATGAATATAATATCAGTATGTGTGTTCTCTGCCGCTTCTGATTGACTTGAGATGCAATATGACAGCAGGTGTGTGCGTGCATGCATTCGTGCATGACTTGTTCAGCAGCGGGTGATTAATGGCCACTTGGGTAGGCTCACTGTTAATAAGGTGGGAGGTATGAAAATTGGATGTACCTGTTAATATTAGTTTTGACTAATGATTCCTCCTGTTATTCAAGTTCAAAAGGGGTCTAATGACGGTGACGTCTGGTTATTAATGAAGCAATACAATGCTTATCATGCACCGCATTGCTAGCAAATGAATGGGTGTGAAATTTGATATAGTCCAATGTAATTGAGGCACATCTATCTTTGGATTACATTCTTAGAGTTGGAATGAAGGGCTTGGGAAAAGAGACGCTGAGCCGTTGATTAGTCTCGCTGGGTTATGACGGGAAGCCCATGCCTCTAATTCACCTTTCATTCATTACAACTCTATCCATCATGCTTAAAGCCATCAACATTCAAAATTCAGCCCGTGTGAAAGAGAATCACAAACTTGTTACACCTCTCCTGCCCCTAATTTGTCATCAAGCGCAATGTAGAAATGGACATGCATTAAAAAAAGGGATTATATGCATGTGGAGACTATAATGTGTGCACAAATTGATGCATCTATTAATTAAGTCCCACATGCATTATTTGAAGCAGATTTGAACAATTTTAGTGAATGGACTAGTCAATTAGATAAATGGTTCTGCAAAAGGTCACAGGGATTACAAAATATATATTAATCAGAATATTGAAATTTTGTACAATTTTGTCAATGCAAAAAAATTTTTTTTAAATCAGTTGTTTTAAATGCTATCAATGAGTTTAGACAACTAAACTCACAACTATCTTTTCTAACTCTTAATATTAATGCACATTATGAAAAGTGTAAAAAATAGGGGAATGGGAATGCACAAAATAATTTTTTTTTTTAATCAGACAAAACACATTATATGGTCTATAAAAATAAAATGTCTCGAGGTTACGTATGTAACCATGGTTCCCCGATGGGAACGAGATGCTGCGTTGAACGCTTTGGGGACACTCCTGGGGAAAGCACATTAGGAAGCATGTGTGTAATCATCGAATGGAGAAGCGAGACGTCACGAGCGGGGTGACGTGAGCATCCAGGAAGCATAAAGGCGCTTCCGGCAAATGCACGTTAGCTTTTGCGGAAGCGAGTGCCTGCAGGGATGCAGGGAGTATGGCAGGGAGATGCAGCGTCTCGTTCCATGGAACCATGGTTACATGTGTAACCTCGCGACGTTCCCCTTCAGGAACTCGAGCTGTGTCAAACACTTTGGGAACCAGAATGCCCACTGCGCCATACGAGCAAGTCCCTGTCTGATGTGTGTCTGGAAATCACATCAAGACGAGAGAACTTGGGACCCCGGGGGGTTGGTGTCAGGTCCAAACTGTAAAACCAGACAAATGTGTGCGGAGAGGACCAGCCCGCCACAGTGCAAATATCCTGGAGGGCCACACCCACTGATAAGGCCTTGGAGGCCGCCATACTCCGGGTTGAGTGCGCTCTGACACCCATTGGTGACTGGAGGCCAGTGTGATGGTTTCAACCACCCAACGACTCATGATTTGCTTGGTCGCTGGAACCCCTTTCTTAGGCGGAGCTGGACGGCTGGGACTGCTCCCGCTCAGCAGTCCTGAAGATCTGGGGACGGCAAGGGAGGAAGCACTGGAATGCCGCCACCTGTTTCTTCACCTCCTGAAACCTCTCGACGACTGTATCGACTGCGCTGCCGAAGAGGCCAGAAGGCGAGAGCGGGGCATTTAGGAGGGAGAATCTGTCCTTGTCTTGGAGCTTGGACAGATTCAACCACAGGTGTCGCTCCGTGGCCACCAATGCTGCCATTGAACGGTCGATGGCTCTGGCCGTTTCTTTGATGGCCCGAAGCGTCAAGTCTGTTGCCCGACACAGTTCAGCGACCACGTCGGATTCTTCTCCCTCCCTCTCATCCAGGTCTTTGAGCAGGTCGGCCTGGTACGCTTGCAACACCGCCATAGTGTGCAGACACGCGCCGACCTGACCTGCCACCGTATCCGCTTTCCCAACCAGGCTGGATGTCAGTCTTACTGGCCTAGTGGGAAGCTTCGGGGCCTTCAGGGACGATGCTGAGGAAGGGGAGAGATAGCTCGCGAGCTATCTAGCATCGCCCCATATCCCTTCTCATTAAGCCCCGTGATGTTGGAGTAATTAGACATGGTCGGGCTGAAGAGTCGAGACGGATATGGTTTCTCCCACGACCTTGACTCCTCAGTGGAGATCAGGAAAAAACGGAAGGCCCCGCTGTGAAGGTTGCGATCTGGCTTTAAGGAAGCGCTCATCCAACTTGCTTTTAGGATGAGCATCCTGTTTCTTGGCTGGCCACTTGATGTTTAGTTTGGCTACAGCACGAGTCACAACACGAGCTCCTCGTACGCCAGGGACTGTGGTGGCGAGTCCACAATCTCCTCCGTGTCGACGCTCATCACAACAACCTCCTCAGAGGAAGATAGATGAAGCTCCAGGCTCTCTCTCCGGGGGGGAAGAAACTGCGGGGCGGGCTTCCGATCCCTGAGAGGGGGCTGTGGATCTAACGGGTGAGGACCGAGATAAGGACGAGCCCATCTCGGGTCCCTCCGCTAAATCCACTTGTGATCCCCACGATAACAGCCGCCGCTGTGCCTCGGCAGCAACGGGGCCGGACTCAGCAGGATCGCAAACCTGGCAGCTTTTATCGAAGACAGTCAGACGGGAGCAGAGCACACGGAGCGGGAGAAGCTCACAATCGTGACAGTCAGCCCCCTCGAGAGCTGACCGTGCATGCTCCGCATTGCTCTTGCTTTTACACTTAGGCATTTGAATTCTCGCTTTCTAAATAGAGTAATTCCTGAGTGACTGAGTGCTTTTTACATACACAGACATGCATACACAGACGCGCTCGCTAAAGAGCAGAAGCTAACATGTGCGTTTGCTGGATGCGCCTTTATGCTTCCTGGATGCTCACATCAACCCGCTCGTGACGTCTTGCTTCTCCATTGGACTGATTACACACATGGTTCAGAAAGTGGTCTTGCCGGGGGCATCCCCAAAGCATTCGACGCAGCTCGAGTTCCTGAAGGGGAACTCTAATACTGGCCAGTACTCTATATCCCATAAAGGAATAAATTAAATTAAATTAAAATGTAATAATAATTATTAATTAATAATTTTCCAGTTTACCTCATTACATTCTATTCCTAACACTGAGAAAGTCTCAGAATATCTCACAGACATAGATATTTTTCTATTCATATATTCAAATGGTCTGTAACATATGGCCAATTTACACTTGTTTTTTTGTATGTGTCTTATTTATGTAAAACCACATAGCATCTCTCTTCCCGAATAGGGCTCTTCATCACCTGTTCCAGGATGCTAATGAAAACTTTAAATCGCTTGATTTGGCACTGTGGTACAATTCTGTCCCAGTGACAAGGGTATGAAATTGAAACCCGGTCATCTGTTTAAATATCCCAGTTATTGTCAGATGCTAATGAAAACAATCTTTCACGGTTAAATTTGTGTGGAGAAATTACATTAAAAAACACATAAACCAAGAGGGCCTGACTGATGAAATGCACAAGATAGAGGAGAGGCAAGGAGAACGCTCCACAAAGTTCACTGCATTGCTGGCCACCGTTTCCCAGTGTTATTGCTTCTCTATGTCTGGGATCAGACAGAGTTTGATTTCGTCCCACTAGGAAAAAAGCTAGAGCTGTTCTGCTTGCCTTCCCTCTGATGAATTCTGTTAATGACAATGAATTGCAGAAGCATATCTATGCCAAAACAACTCTTGCTTCATTGGTCATACTCCTCAGTTCAGTAAATTTGTTAATTGTACAATTTTTCCAGAAGGTAATATGCATTCAAAAATGAAAAGGACCCTCAAGCTTGCATAAAAAAAATATCTCTAGATGATATACATACAACAAAAAAACTAAAAATAAATAAACAATAAGGTGATGTGAGTGTGCCTACTGAATAGAGTCTATTTAGCTGAAAATTACATTAAAAAGGGAACAAAAGCTTTATGATTCAATCTTAATGCCTTGCATTTACATAACAAAGATCCCCGGGAGCTTCATGCACAGGTAACTGTTTAGTTTAAGCCCTCATAATGTTCCCATGCTGCAATTTGATCAGTCCCTGGTCGGCTATGCAACATTTTCACCACAGAGCCGACATTTGAAGCCAGTTTTGCATGGAGATAGTCACAACTGTACATCTGTACTTGCATCCAATTCAGAATAAGGCAGAACAAAAGAAGAAAAAAAACATTACAAAGAATAAACTAACCACTTTTTCAAAAGAACAGCATTTATTTTAAATAGAAATCTACATTATGTAACATTATGAATGTCTTCAATGTCACTTTTGACCATTTAATTCTTTCTAACAAAAAGTATTATTTTCTTTAAAAAACTGGTCATTTAAATGGTACTTTAAACTTTAAATTGTAAGAATAAAATAAATATTTTTGTTAATTATTTTGTAACATTATTAATGTAATTTCTGTCACTTTTGATAATTGAATGCATTCTTGTAAAATAAAAGTATTTCTTAAACAAATCTTACTGACAAACCTTTAAATGGGCAGCAATAATTAAAAAAAAAAAAAAGTCCAATTTTTTCATAAAATAATAAATGTACATTAATATCTTATCAAAAATACCATGATAATGAATAAAACAACCACATTTTCACCATTTTATGTGATGTTAACAGAAGAAGACATAATAAATCATGTTGCTAAACTATGAATAAATTATCAACTTAAAGGGTTTTCAAGTATAAAAATCGATTACCGTGAACATTTCCAGCAGTGGATTTGCCTCACAAGGTTTCAAAACAGGCATACTGGGAAGATGCGCATAAATGGATTACCAAAAATTAATAAAATGCGCTTTTAGTTGCTTGTAAAGCATGAAACATACATAATGTCCCACCCCTACATTGGCTTGTCGAGTCGGGACAGCTGCCAGTCATTGGGAATGAATTTGAGCTTGTCGAAAAATGTAGGCTCTGTTTTGCTCACATTGGCTGAATTTCGGTTTACACTCCGTCTCGGAGAGCCACTATTCATGTGTCAACAATCAGAGCAGAATGCACAAACAGAAAAACACTGATGGGTGACAAATTACAAAGTAAGTTGCTTTCAAATGCGTAGCACTGCATAAACAGAATGCAACATGACTGTTTCAAGCACTGGCACATGAAAATAATCAAGGATATGTCAGCGTGAGCCTAAGGGTTGTCGCGGCAAATTGTCTCCGCACACAAAAGACATCACTGATGCCATCTCCGACATCACCATTGCGCATTGGCAAGAAAATAATACGTTTGACAAATAAAATTATGACTGGCAGATAACTAACTGGCTCTTGTCTGTAGGCAGGAAGAAATATCTGTTCTGTCTTGTCACGCATTAACCAAAAAAAAGACGCAGTATGTCCTAACAGCAGCTACTCGCGTTCATCTCAGATTGGTGGATGACTGACAGAATGATTGACAGAAAGCTATGCTGGATCAGGAATATGGTAGGATACTGATGTCAAAATCATTGTGATCCTGCATTGGCACAAAATAACAATTTACAGTGTGAGATATGATGATTGCCAATTTCTGAAAAGGCTGCCAGAACAAAGCACGCACAATAAAGAAATGCTTCCGTGCGATAAAAAGAGGCAAGCTGCTGAAACGAGCAGCATGGGGAAAGCACTTGAGCTCTCTGCTCTCTATATGCTGGAGAAATGCACACAAGGATGTTGGGAAATCTGTGGAGAGCCTTAACATCTGTCCACTGGCCAGGGCTGATGTCCTGCCAGCCAACAGCTTCTTTACCCTCTGTACCACAAACATTTGCCACAAACAATCCCATGAGGAGCCTCAGCGGTGTCAAAGCTGTGTCCTTGACAAATCCTCCACCCACTCTCAATATGAGTGACACCGAGGATACTTATTAGGCACTATTAGATGCATGTATGTAACATGCATTGTGATGTATAATAAACAATTTCATGTATGAATTATAGAATACATTCAGTTGTTCATTTATAAGTAATTGATTGTGATGACTATAAAATATTGTTGATATTAAAAAGTTGATCTGGGTCATTGTTTATAATGCATTTGATCAAGTTGATTGCTATTTTCTTTTCCATTTTTCATATTATATATATTCTCAAATATCTGAGAATATTTTTTTTAATTCAGAAAATTTAATGCAAATATATTATGGGTATTCAACAGTTACATATTACACTAACATTCAAAAGGTTCTTGTAGGTAAAGCTGAGGTCTGTGTTTTAGAAATAAGTTTATTTTGATCACCAAGGCTGTATTTATTTGATTAAAAATACAGTAAAATAGTAATAACTGCAAAATATTATTATGAGTTAAATCAGCTATTTTCTATGGTAATATATTTTCAAATGTATTTTATTTATATGATGGCAATGTTGAATTTTCAGAATCACTACTCCAGGCTTCAGTGTCACATGATCCTTCAGAAATTATTCTAATTTGATGCTCGAGAAATATATATATATATATATATATTTTTTTGTTAACAACTGTTTATTGAATTTTCTTCTGGGAACAGTAATATAAAACAAACAGCAACTGTGCTGTATATTTATATATATATATATATATATATATATAAATAAATAAATAATCATAAAATCTTCAGTGTCACATGATCCTTCAGAAATTATTCTAATTTGATGCTCGAGAAATATATATATATATATATTTTTTTTTTTGTTAACAACTGTTTATTGAATTTTCTTCTGGGAACAGTAATATAAAACAAACAGCAACTGTGCTATATATATATATATATATAAATAAATAAATAATCATAAAATAAAAATATGTATATATAAAAAATAAATAAATAGTAATAATTAAAATTAATTAATTAATAAAAATAGATAAATAAATAGCAATAAAATAATTTTTACAAAGATTTTAGAAAAGCTGACACAACATTAGAAGCTGAATGCCATACATTTACAGTTTTCACATTAGATCCATGTATACGAGAAGTTGATGCTCAAGAAATATTTCTTATTATCACCGTTAAGAACAGTCGTGCTGCTTAATATTTATGTGGAATCTGTGATTTTTATGATTCAAAAGGAATAAAGTAAAGAAAAGCATTTGTTTAAAATATACATTTTTTGTAACATTACACATATCTTTAAATGTCATTTAATAGTTTTTATAATTTGATGCATTCTTGCAAAATAAAAGTATTAATTTAATCAACTTTTTAACAGTACTATATGAGAGAGAGAGAGCGAGAGAGAGAGAACACTTTTTTCTACTGGATCAATACTAAATGTACATTAATTTCTTATTGAAAATAATTTTTTCATGTCAGTATTCAATTACAATGCAAAATCTGTATGCAGCTTATTTCTTGAGCATATTTTATACAAATCATCCCAAAATAAAGGAATCAGATCAAATAATGACCCAATTACAGCTTGTACAATGCATCAAAATCATAACGTAAAAATATATATATAATCAAATCTTTTGCCAAACAAATATTTCCACCCCTAGTCACTGCTGACAAGTCAAAAACTACTGATTCTTTTAGTTCTTTCTGACATACAAATGGGCAGCATTGTTTAACACTGGCTGAAATGTTATTTCGAGAAGCACTGCAACAAACAGCACCACTAGGTAATCTGCCTCCATTAAGCACATTAATTCATTTTTCATAAACACCCGGTTCCCTGTAGACTTGTAATAGGAAAAACTAAGACTGGGTGGAAGCAAAGCATGTTGGCCGATCGTGTATGAAGGGTATAAACTGACAACCACATACAGTACATGCAGCTCAATTCTGCAGTAGAACGCTCTGGACAGCCAGTGGCTACTGTCAGCAGTCTTTAAAGGAGACAGTTACTATACATACAAGAATATGACTCTCAAATGGGCCATAAAATACTCTTCACATCACTTCTCCCCCTCACCCAGTGGTGGCACTTATGGGCCGTAAGGCCAGTGTCTGTAAATCCCCTTCTTGATAAAAACCTGCAAACCCCATCCTTAGCTTTGCACGCTGTGCTGCAGAATGAAGATGGATGTCGATGTCCCTGCACCATAGAGACACGTTCCTGTGCGGATACAGGAAAGAGAATGAGTAATAATCGTAGAGATTATTATCAATGATCCAGTGTTCCTTTTCTTGATGATTCTTGTAATTAGAACCAGCAGGGCAGAATGTAAAACAGCTGTAGCTGCTAAAACACCTGCTACTCCAGTTTTGACGTTTTGTATATACAACTTTAAGCTTGCTGCTCGGTTATTAGCTCCTTTCTGTGCTTATTTATTTATATTCTTGCCACTAGTGGGGTAGTTGGCACCATTCTTGACTCACCCCACAGCTCTCCTGTCATAATCCTTCATAGCGCATTTTTCCCTAGCAGGGCTGACTAATAATCACTGTGCCGCAAGGGGAAAAGAGATTGACCTTCAAAGGGATTTCTGGATTTTCTGAGGTATTAGACAATGCCGGATGCCTTTACTAAAATAACACGTTACTCAAGGACAGCAGTCAAAATATTTGTAATAGAGAGCGAAGCAAGTGCAGAGACTCAAGGGCAATAATAATGCTGGGTCATCGGATACACAGCGCACTGCAGACATTATCCGCATGTCTCTATAGGGTAAAAAGATTCATGGTTTACTGATGACAGGCTCAGCTGATGTAGGAAGCCATCCCTGCATGTTTTAAGCCAGCAGCGTGACACAGATCTCAAGGCCCACCCATGAGCGATGACATCATGTACCGGGGTAAAACAGTACTGTTGATGGAGATAGACAATGATGTTATTGTGGGCAATTAAGCTCTCTCTTCAATCCATTTATCTTTATTTAAGTCAATGGCACAATGTTATTTAATGTATGTACTGTATGTCTAGATTTAATATATATATATATATATATATATATGAACATGTATCAATATACATTTTTAAACAAAACATTTTTTTATTAATATTTGACAAACTTTCTGCCAAATCAAATAATGACCCAATTACAGCTTGTACAATGCATCAAAATCATAACGTAAAAATATATATATAATCAAATCTTTTGCCAAACAAATATTTCCACCCCTAGTCACTGCTGACAAGTCAAAAACTACTGATTCTTTTAGTTCTTTCTGACATACAAATGGGCAGCATTGTTTAACACTAGCTGAAATGTTATTTCGAGAAGCACTGCAACAAACAGCACCACTAGGTAATCTGCCTCCATTAAGCACATTAATTCATTTTTCATAAACACCCGGTTCCCTGTAGACTTGTAATAGGAAAAACTATGACTGGGTGGAAGCAAAGCATGTTGGCCGATCGTGTATGAAGGGTATAAACTGACAACCACATCCAGTACATGCAGCTCAATTCTGCAGTAGAACGCTCTGGACAGCCAGTGGCTACTGTCAGCAGTCTTTAAAGGAGACAGTTACTATACATACAAGAATATGACTCTCAAATGGGCCATAAAATACTCTTCACATCACTTCTCCCCCTCACCCAGTGGTGGCACTTATGGGCCGTAAGGCCAGTGTCTGTAAATCCCCTTCTTGATAAAAACCTGCAAACCCCATCCTTAGCTTTGCACGCTGTGCTGCAGAATGAAGATGGATGTCGATGTCCCTGCACCATAGAGACACGTTCCTGTGCGGATACAGGAAAGAGAATGAGTAATAATCGTAGAGATTATTATCAATGATCCAGTGTTCCTTTTCTTGATGATTCTTGTAATTAGAACCAGCAGGGCAGAATGTAAAACAGCTGTAGCTGCTAAAACACCTGCTACTCCAGTTTTGACGTTTTGTATATACAACTTTAAGCTTGCTGCTCGGTTATTAGCTCCTTTCTGTGCTTATTTATTTATATTCTTGCCACTAGTGGGGTAGTTGGCACCATTCTTGACTCACCCCACAGCTCTCCTGTCATAATCCTTCATAGCGCATTTTTCCCTAGCAGGGCTGACTAATAATCACTGTGCCGCAAGGGGAAAAGAGATTGACCTTCAAAGGGATTTCTGGATTTTCTGAGGTATTAGACAATGCCGGATGCCTTTACTAAAATAACACGTTACTCAAGGACAGCAGTCAAAATATTTGTAATAGAGAGCGAAGCAAGTGCAGAGACTCAAGGGCAATAATAATGCTGGGTCATCGGATACACAGCGCACTGCAGACATTATCCGCATGTCTCTATAGGGTAAAAAGATTCATGGTTTACTGATGACAGGCTCAGCTGATGTAGGAAGCCATCCCTGCATGTTTTAAGCCAGCAGCGTGACACAGATCTCAAGGCCCACCCATGAGCGATGACATCATGTACCGGGGTAAAACAGTACTGTTGATGGAGATAGACAATGATGTTATTGTGGGCAATTAAGCTCTCTCTTCAATCCATTTATCTTTATTTAAGTCAATGGCACAATGTTATTTAATGTATGTACTGTATGTCTAGATTTAATATATATATATATATATATATATATGAACATGTATCAATATACATTTTTAAACAAAACATTTTTTTATTAATATTTGACAAACTTTCTGCCAAATAAATTAAGTCATTTAATAAATAATAGTAACAATAAAAAAATCTCTGTTGTAAATAATAAATTATTATATTACAGACAGACAGACAGACAGATAGATAGATAGATAGATAGATAGATAGATAGATAGATAGATAGATAGACAGATAGATAGATAGATAGATAAACTCTCCAATTATTTGTACAAACAAAATATAAAAACACATATTTTAAAACATTTTGAAAATAATGATTAGGATGTTTACCCTGACATGATAGTTAGGGTGTAAGGAAAATATGCAACTTTTTTACTTGACAGTTATACTGCATGTCATTTTAAAGCAATTAAAATCAGAATGTAGCTCTGTTATGAAAAAACTTTCCTTGCTTTGATGCAGCTTCTATGTGAAGAAAAATTGTTCTAGATAAACTAACCATAATATAATTGGCTCACAACGCCATGAGGGGGCCCAGAGCACAATGGAGGCGGCGGGGGTGTCCTGAACACCAGCGGGTACCACATACAACTTCACAAGACTCCAGAATTGGAGCCTTCAAACACGCGAAAAGCAGGTAGCTCAGAAACCAGTGGAGTAAATAAGATTTTGTTGAGGCCAAACAAAATAAACGGAATTACAAGAGCCAAGAAGCTTGGGGCTGGTGACTAGAGATATAAATCTTTATCTGTTCGGGCTACAGGCTAACCTCTGATTAACTGCATTTGGGGGAAATTTACAGCTGTGGATCTCCTCAGCAACAAAATCATAAATGAATCTCAGTGAAGGATCGAGGCAAGTTACAAGGACCGAGATGAATGACTTCAAGGTTCTGTAGTATGTGGTGATCTTAATCCTGATATTCGAGTATGTTCCAGTCTACGCAGGCTCCATGAACAGACAAGATGGAAAGATCATCAAAAGTCAAGGTATTTCTAAATCGCATAGGGATCATTCAGAGTCCTGTTTACAATTTTTAAAATGAGACGTACCAGCAGCCATACACTTGGGTCCTAGATCTATGCGCAGACCTTTATAAGTAGAAAAAGCTCATTTCACTTATCTCTTACTTCCAGAGTACATAGGACACAGAATATCAAAACCCAAAGATAGTCACAACCCCGACTGCTCCCAACAAATGTGCCTTGTCCTGTCTTGCCCTTACTGATAAAAGTGTGGCTGAAAATGCTGACAAAAATTGTATTTTGAATCTTTCAACAGTTTTTGTCCAATGAAAGTCAAGAGGGTCTAAAACAATTGGACATGGGAGCCCACTGACTTCCATTGTCCAAAAACATTCTTGTATGTTCCACAGAAGAAAGAATGTGAACTATTCCATTGGTTGAACTATCCTTTTAACATAAATGTGGCAGAACCGTTAGGTACTGTAAAATCTGAAAGGATTTCTAGGGAATCTCCATGGGAATTGTAATTGAATGTAATGCATGGCAGGTGAAAACCTAAGCACCAAACCAAAGATTTGTTCCACCCTCTGAGGTTTACACGCAATCCATCCTGGCTCAGAGGGTTACCTGGCTTTGGTCCTGCAGTGTAGTTCATTTCTGAGGTGCTAAACATGTCCATCTGTTTTCCCCAGGCAGAAGCTACAGCGCCTCGTGAATCCCGGCGAGCACCAGCAGTGGCAGTTGGTCCCAGCCGAAAAGCCCACGAGCGGACCCAGCTAATCTCTGGTGCCGTGGCAGAGATGGATGGAGGCACATGGACACATCCATCTGTTGGTACCCTCTTGCTTAACAGACCCTGCAGTGTGGCTGGAAGTGAGGGTGGTCAACTTGACAACGAGTCCCAGACACGGGAGAGGCCTCCTGCTCACTCTGGGCTTTAAATTACTTGAGCTTTACATGCAACTGGGTTTGAGTTCAATTTCTCTGCCCGATACAGTAAATAAAACCGGCAGACAGTTATTTTATCCTCAAAAATTAGATAACTTCCTTCCCCAAACTACTCGAAGGCTGCTGGTTCGATTGTTTGGTCCAATGTTCAGTTCCTGCCCATTCCATTTTACAGTTCCATATACTACTGTTAAAAAGTTTGGGGTCAGAAAGATTTTTTTTTTGTCAAAAAACTTGAAAAAGTCAATTTCAAACAAAAATTAAGCAGCATATTGTTTTTCACACTGATAATAACCAGAAATGTTTCTTGATGTTGCAGCAAAATCAGACAATTTGAATGAATTTGAAAGGCTTATGTGACAAAGACTGAAATAATGGCTGCTGAAAGCTTTTTATTTTTATTTATTTATTTATTTTAATCAAGTAAATGTAGCCTTGAAACTATAAGTAATAAAGTGCAAATATTTACAACTAAATTTAGAGCAGCAAATACTTTTGCCATTATTTTGAATAATTCCATAACAATTTTGGAAAGAAATGACAGGATAAGGAGCTTTGAACTTTAAAATTATTTTCCAAACTTTTAAATGTGGCCGGTCCAAAAAAAAAATTGTATATGATGTAAGACCTTTGAAACTTTAAAATTATTTTCCAAACTTTGAAATGTGGCTTTAAAAGTCAACATTCAAAGAGTTTCTTGACAATATTGGCCTTTCTATTTAAGAATTACAATTATTAATTTCAATTTAGTTATTTATATGTCCTTGCTTTCAAATTTAAATTAAAAGTCTGCATTCTGTTGATCTCCATTCAAATTCAGGAATTGGAATTATTCAAATTGGAATTTAAAATACTTCCTCAACTCAATTGGGAACGGCACACAACCCTTTTGACATCCCTAGTAAAACAGGTTTACTGGTGCTCATCTAAGTTAAAAAACAAACAGAAATCTGCCATCAAAAAGACTCTCATCAGCACCAAAATTTATTTCCTCTTCCCAAGATCCCAAGGGATTATGATACTCCACAGAGAGAAAAGTGTCACCACAATCTCATTAACTTGTGCTTTAAGTCCAAGAATGCATGAAATCATGATGTCAAACTTTGGATTCAAATTGTGGATTCAACAGCACACCAAATTTAACAACTTATTAATATCTACATTGAGTCTAGCCTGGGGCAATCCACATGTCAGTGGAACCAGGCCAAAACCAGGAACCGAGAAAGATAGATAGCGAAAGGAAGTGAGAAAGAGAGACTTTGGAGAAGAAGAGGAGAAGCCATGAGTGAGTGGGCCCAGATGGACATCTGCTGCGCTCTTGCAGGCTGAACTAATCCCTTCGGTTAGTGGTGCTCACAGGGTAAAGCCTCTCTGATGGCAGATGTCCTCTGTCCTCTGTCGCTTGCCTTTTTGCCCTCTACCAATGCAGCCACCAGTCATGACCAATGAGGCCCATTACTTAGAATAACGCACATGCACATATACAAGACTACTAAATCTGCAGGGTAGGGCTATTAAATCAGTAGGGTAGCATGAAAGCTGGGTCAAATCCAGAAGTGGCAGTGATACATAATGCTGCCTAATGTCTAAACTTTACAAAGAGGGAGAACAATATATATATATATATATACACACAGACACAATTTTTTAAATGTTTTAAAAACAAGCCTCTAGCCCAACAAGGCAGCAGATCTAAAATACAATAAAAACTGTAATTTTATTAAGTATTAAAACAACTGTTTTAATATATTTCTATGTAATATATTTACAAAATATGGTTTATTCCTGTGATGGCAAAGCTGAATTTTCAGCAGCATTTTAAGTCTTCAGTGTCACATCCTTCAAAAACCATATTCATATGCTGATTTGGTGCTCAAGAATATTTTCTGTGGAAATGGGGATAGGCCTACTTTTTTTCTTTGAAAACATTTTTGATAAATGTGAAATATAATTTCACATAGGCATATTTAACATTTCACATTCAATGTTAATCAATATTCAATTTTAAATATATTTTTAATTTTATATATTAGAATTTTTTTAATGAATCATGTTTTTTTTTTTATTAAAAGTTGTCCACAATCATTAATACACATACGCAGACTTTTTTAACGCTTTTCAATGGATCCAGGTTTTCGGCAGGTTTTTTGTGAAAAGACAAATGTGTGGGTAAACTGACCACCCGAATCAACACAAGTCCCAAACATCCAGTACCAGCTAGCATTTGAGAGGCAAAATAATGGACAAGGGACAATCCCAAACAGTTGTTAAATGCTTGTTAAGATTAATAAACACCCTCCAATGAAGCATCTCCCCAGACACACTGCTTCCTGAATAGGGTCAGACATCATACATGCTTCTTTAAAGACCCTGTGGCGTGCTTACGCTTAAGCAAGCATATGACTGAGGGGAATGAGAGAGAGAGAGAGAGAGAGAGAGAGAGAGAGAGAGAGAGAGAGAGAGAGATTGCATGTTATGTTTTTTCTTTTCCGAAAGAGAACAGAGACGAAGAGAGAGAGAGAGAGAGAGAGAGAGAGAGAGAGAGAGAAAGTAGATGATAAAGGACACAGCGCTGAAGGCAAAAACGCGAAGAGAAAGCGAGAGAGGTGGAGGTCGGAGAAAGCAAAAGACTAATGAAACTAAAACATCAGGGGTGTTTGTTTCAAAGGAGAAGAAAATTAATAAGCATGAAAAATAATAATCCTCAACACTGGGCCACATGGAATGATTAAAGCAAAATAGCAAACCAATTATTACAAGGTGAGCAATGCGGTAAAGTCTTGACAAAGAAGTAAACAACTGAACTAACCGGCACGTGAGTGCACACACCTCTGCCACCGACTGCATCTGTTTTACACCAGCGCAGCTTCCAGCCAACCACCCACACACTGACTAACAAGCGCTGATGACTCAAATCACAACCCATTTAGATCTAGTTAACAGTTCTACTGTAATTCAGTGCGTCATTCGCGAGCAGAGAGCAATGCTCTTTAAAAAAGGAATTAAAAAGCAGTAGACAGGATGTGATATTAATATGCTTCGTCTTCATGTTTTTTTTTCTAATGAAAAAGTAAGGGTAATTTGCGTAAGCTTCTTGTTTTGTGCAGTGGGAGACCAGAGAGCCGTTCAACGAAACCAGCTACAAACACCAGCCTGGCCAGGACAGGACTATATTACATCAACCAAAACCATCTTAAACCAGCTTAGGCTTTTAGCAGGGTTGTGAGAAACCATGTTTCCATTTGCTAGATCTTTTTTTTTTTTGCTCGTTAAATTTATTAAAGGTCACATTTACCTTTGCTCTGTGAAATTTCACATGTAAATCCAGTAATTTCAATAGGAATTCAGTTTGTGAAAAATCTAAACAGGTAAGTTGGTCATGCAAATTTGCTGTGCTCACCAATAGAAAGCTGCTTGGTTTGGAGGTTACTTAGACAATTTCTAAATTGCATTAAAAAACGCATTTGCATTGCTTTGAACGTTTTCTGTAGATCCCACCTTCTCACATGCTACAATGTTTTCCAAAACAATAGGAAAACAAAGCCAAAACCCAGATATTTTGGACATATGGTTACCATAAGTTTGTGAGCTGTGAGCATATATGGATGGACAAACAACTGATAAATGGACAATCTACTTTTCGTTTGCCCTCAAAATCTCGTCAAAATTTCGCTAGTGTAACCACACACTTTAATTCTAGTTATTTATTCCGTATGGGAGTAGTGTTGTTAAAAGACCCGGTACTTCGGTACCAAGTCGGTACTAAAAAAAAAAGAAAACGTTACAGTACCAGGTTTTTTTAAGTACCCGTGGTGCCGAGTACCCGGTCAACCCGGTTCTTGATGCGCTATCCGAAAGGTGCGCAGATGCGCTCTCTTCATAAAAGCACTGAGACGCGGTGACATCAAAACGAGGAAACACACCAAACTAACAAAACACTTTAAAGAGACCTAGATCAAATCAAAGAGTTCAAGCAGGTAAGTTTCATTTTAATTTTTAATATTGGTGTTTTCCATACATTGATTTATTTGTGGCGGCCCGCCACAATATCAAAACTGTCCACCACAAATAGATTTTCCAAAAGGCGTTGAGTTCTTTGAATAAACATGAACGAACATAAACAAAATGCTTATTTGATTACAGCCGTTACTGGGGAAACCTCTATCTCCCGATTTACAAGCGCCTCCTGCTGGCAGAGAATGCATTTGCATATATATGCCACCACAAATAGAGTACAAGCTTCTGTTATGAATATTATTCAATATCTTAATTTGAATGTCAGATTGAAATGAACGCTTTTATTAGAGTAGTTAATCGTTAGCATAAGCGCGGCTAACGCTAATATAATGAGCATTAGAATAATGTTTCTTCATTAACTATTTAATGCTCCTATAACTTTTATTAGGGTAAAAAAAAACAGGAGGACATGATGATATTTACTATTTTTACACACGGTTAACCTTGATTGTGTCATATCAGTCAGAAAATACTTTTTTTTTTGCTAACTTAGTTGTTATTCTTGGCTGAATAACTCTAGGTTTTCAAAAGCCCTTTAAAATTAAATATGTACACAGTTTGGATTAAATGAAAGTATAGTTCAATTTTTTAATTAGCATGTTTTTGTGTTTTGCTTTGGTGCCAAAATTGGTATCGAGAACCGTGGATTTTCACTGGTATTGGTACCGAATACTGAAATGTTGGTACCGTGACAACATTATATGGGTGTGGTGCTAATTTAGGTTTAACACTTTTTGCTATTGGCTGGATTTAAAGGACAGTTGCTGAAGAGAATTGGGACACCGGCAAAAAAAACATATGATAGTGGCGCTCGGTAAAACGGGCCCTTATGCCAGCTGATTAGCTGTCGGAGAGCAGTTTTATTCAGGGGGGCATGACGAGAGCGTCTCGCTCCATAAATCTACAACAGTTCTGATAATGACACTCAGACTGTGTGCAGTGCTATAATACATTAGGCTCTCTCACCATTACAGCACCTTTCCCAGAAGCTGCTCCGGAGCTTAGCCAAACCCCAGACAACCACGAGAAAAACATAGCAACAATAAATTAAGGGTTGTGGCATGCAGGCATATACTTAAACCCCCTAATGGATCTGTGTGCCTTAACTAGAAAAAAATAGCCAATCATCAGCAGTGGATTTGTTATAAAAAGCTAAGGGTGACTGAGGGAAGATGGCTGCAAGCTGAATCATTAGTGGAGAAAGATCACATTGGGCCTCATTTACATTGAGGCTAATTTCAAAATTCATGCATTCATTCTTGAATTTTTATGAAGCACAGGCTAACGACACACAATAACAGATGCCTCACGCAACCAGCATATTAGCATCTTCCAGCATCCTAACACTGGTCAAAATGGTGACTTATACTATCAACAACTTCATTAAATTGATCATAAAAACCCTGCTAATATATCTATAACAAGACTTTTTGAACAAACACCTCACAAATTGACCAGTGCATGAGTTGAAGTGACCTATAGCTCTTATTTAATTGACAAGTCATCACTTTGGCAAACATTCATTGCAATAATTCATCCATGCTATTAATTTTGAAGATCAAATTGACCCTGCATGACAAATCACAGCATAAGAGTGACAATTTGCCCCAATAATTGGTCAATAACCAACTTATTCCAGATGAAACATTCACTATGTTGGTCAGGTCACACTGAAAATTAAAAATGACCCTCAACAGCATCAACGATATATATACATATACATATACATATAAGTACGTATATGTATATATATATATATATATATATATATATACATCCACTCTTGAGAATAGAAGCATTTCTCAGTTTCTCCAGCATGGTGAAACAATAGAGGGCATTTATGAGTGTTTTCATAATTGGAAGTTGTATAAAATTAAAACACGGACTAATGTAAAATGAACACAATGACAATTTGTATAAGAGCAGACACATCTGATGACACAATCTGAGAAAAGCAGCTGTTGCAATAGATATTTAATCGAAATTACTATTTCTGTGCTAACTGCACTTGCTTTTTTCTGATAACAGATGCTCCATAAATAGACAACTGGAATCTGGCAAACATCTTATCTTGTAAAAACTATCCAAAGCTTATTAATCCAACACCATTTGTTTGAGGCAATCTGAAACATTAAATAAAAATACCCAACTGAAAAATTACAATTGACAGGAGAAGAGGAATAGCGATGGGGAAAGATTCAGAGAAACACACACAGCTAGAGGTTGTTGTTCTGCGATTGAAACCGGAAGGTCATAAAGCTTTGATAGTTCCAGTATTTACTATAACCTTAAATCATGTACAACTACAGCAAACTTTTCTATAATAAGTTTTCATGCACGCACGCTGCTGTAGAGAACCATTGCCACTTCACCCGTTTTATGCTTATGAGCTTGAGGCTGTTCACAGGCAACTAAATCATTGTTCACTAGAGGAAAATAGTTCCTCAGTCGAGAGAAACAAAGCTAAAACAAGCCGTTTGGAGGATAGCGTATGACCAGGAACTCTGATGCATGATGGGAAAAGTTCAGCAAAAATGGAATTACTTACCGAGCACACCAAGCCGATAGTTCACGGTTATGACGATGACGTTGCCGTAACTGGCCAAGATGCTTCCATCGAACATATTTGCTGTTCCTTCCATGTACGATCCTCCATGAATGAAAACCATCACAGGTTTGGGGCTCCCGCTTTCACGAATGTCTGGAAAAAGGAGGGTAGAAACGATTAAACGGTAAATTACTGTAGACAGCTGGAAATGCATTCAGAGCTGAGGGCTCCCATTTTGCTAAAATTGGCCACATTGGCTTTATTTTTGAGACAAGATCAGTTTTAGAAATGAGCTCATTAATTTCCTAGGCAATACGAATGTCATGTTCCTGGTGATCAACTTTTTTTTCTTAAGGGGCCTGTCAGTAATACAATGTGGGAATTAAAATGGGAGTTTTAATTTCCAAAATAATGCTTTGAAAGATGACTAAGAAACAAGGTGGGCAAACTTAAAGTAGGGGGTCTGTGCTCTCCGAATGGGATCTGCCTGCCGCTTCACCTCATCTTCTCAGATCCCATATTTTTTTTAGCAATGAAAATGGCACACTTTTTAAATTTCCATACATTGCTTAGGCAAAGTAATCCACTTTGGGAAAATGATCTCTGTCCAAGAGGGAGGTATTTTCAAAACAGAAATGTGATGCAGATGATAACTTTCGTCTTGCTTGAGAGAGAGCGTGCCATTTCATCATGGTTGCAAAGCCTTCACATAAATCTCAGTTATTTTATTGGGCGTGCAGGGACCTGCTTCTGGGAGGTCTCGTAACAAGCGAAAAACTAATGAAAAAAGCAATAATTTTCTAAGACAATTTTCTTAAGGTCCCTAAACAAGACCACCTCTTGCCAAATGTGTGCACACAATAGTTCTTTTTTTATCAGTCATTTGTTTTCTCTTCTCATTTCACTAAACTTCTTTTCTCTCTTCTTCTTGTAAAATGCTCCAAGTGAGATTTGCATACAATGGATCTTCTGCATCAGGTGATTTGATGTCTCTTTGCCTTATCTCATTCCTTTCCGTTCCGTCGCTTTTCCTATTCCAAAATGCTCAATGCAAAACACACATAATGGGTTTGTCATTGTCAGGCGACGTAAATGCCTCGTCTTGTCTTGTATGGTCCCTTCTTGTCTCATTTTTTCTCACCTGGACTCATCCTGTCCCATCTCTTCTGTTCTTCTCTTCTAGAATGAGATTTGCACACAATACAGTAATTCTTCTTCATCAGTCAACGTAATTTCTTGTCTTGTCTCTTTTCGTCTCCTCTGAGCTTGTCCTGCCCCTGGTCCTTAAATGTTCAAAGTGAGATTTCCCTTACTCCCATTGCGTCCCATCACAATTTTAGCCTCTTGAAAAGGGCTCACAGTGAGATTGCCAAAAAATTGTATTCTTTATCAGGCAACATAATGTCTCATGCCATCTCGTCTTTCTTTGTCCCTTACTGCCCCATCTTGTCTCTTCTTTCCAAATGCTCAAAGTGAGATATGCACCGTGTTCTACTGATTCAGGTGACCAAACGTTTTTCTAATCTCTTTTCTTTTCTCGGCCCATCACCTCTTGTCTCACCTCCTCGTCTCTCTTCTTGTCCCACCTTGTCTCAACTCCCCTTTTCATCTCTTCTCCGCTTCATCAGACATGAAATGTCTCCTCTTTTCTATTTTGGTCCCATCTCACTCCTTTTTTGTAGGCATTTTCTTTTCTTGCAAAATGTTAAGCATACGATTTTCTCACAACAGTTTTTCTTCATCAGGCAACATAATGTCTCGTCTTCTCTCACCGAGTCCCGTCCCATTCCATCTCTTTTGTTTTCCTCTTGGTAAATATAGATTTGTACTCAATGATTCTTCTTTATCAGGTCATCTAATGTATCTTCTCATTTCTCGTCTCATCTTGTCTCATCACTTCCCTTCCCGTATTTTCTTTTCCCAGCAATGTTGTGGCTTTGTATGAAAAAGTGCTTTATTAAGCTCTGATCATACAAAAAAGATCTTAAGATTCATATATAATTCCATGGCTTTTTTAAATTAAGCATTAATTAGGTTTTAATATCTTACATTCATTTTGATGAATGAACTGAATGAGCCTCAGAAGAATGTAAACTAGCCCAGTGAGTCTATCAGTGTCCAGGAGGAGGGTAGCGTTATGTCTACATAATTAATGTGCGCTCTGTGTCTCCTCTCAGTCCTATCAGCTGCAGCTGTCTAAGAGCCAAACGGCGGCCCTTTTCCACTTAGCAAAAAGCGCATGCAGATAGGCCTCAGGAATTTGAATAAACGTGTTTACCTAAATGTTTAGCTCGTTCGGCTACATGAATTCACTCATACGTTGGATTAAAAAGTGGTAGTGAAGCACTTTTAAGCGAAACTTGATGAAAACTGTGGTAATTTAGGACAAGCTGTTTCAAGGTATGTCAAAAGTAAGGATTTTGCATGTTAAACTACTGTCTGATTCGGAAATCTCCTGATTTTCAACAAAATAAGAGCTCATGACAAGCAGACTTTGTTGGTTTACAGTGACCTTGGAGTATTTTGACACACAGTGTTTACGTTTCTGTTTAAAGTTGCAGTCCGTAAGTTTTGCCTCTTTGTCGCCATCTCTGTTTGAAAACCTGGAATTGCAGCTGTGTGCGGAATTATCTAGCTTGCGTGGGTTGTGAGTCGGCACGGCTCCAGCGCGGATTAATCTAATGTTCTGAAGAGTATGTGTGGCAGTCAGTCACTGCACCGGTGTGGATATTTACTGTACTTCGCAATCACAGATTCTAGCCTACATCTTGGAATATGACCCATATAAGAATTTTCACCGTATATTTCCATCTGTACAAGTAACAATTTGCCACATTTGTTCAGACCAACTGAGGAAAAAGGCATTACCATAAATCTCGCTACCAATGGTGATTAAATATAAAGATCGGTTAGCTCATATCACATCAAACCGTTCAAATTATTATTATTGTTATACTTTATTTTATATTAATGTTAACAACCTCAGCATTGGTGACTATGAGTAGTGTGTATTAAGTGTGTAGATTTCAATTTCTGCACAGTCTAATCTAATTGTCATACTCTTCGAATTTGATATTAAGAAATTATTTTAACCCAAAAAGCAAATATACATTTAATTATTCTAGCTGCTGTGAGAAAAGGCTATAAACGATCCGCCACCTGCAGGATCCTCACATACGATAGCCTACTAGACCGGGACAACTTCTTTATGTTTACAGACGTGACGTAATGACGCAGTGCCATGCTCGAATTTCCCACAAAAACCTACCCGTACCACTCAAATTAGAAAACATTATTATAAACTAACCATTGTGAATTGGGCTAAAGTAAGGTGATAGTTTTGAACACTGGCTGGTTATGAACTTGCTCAAATATTGATTTCGGATAGTTTTTAACCAAAAAAAAGTTTCTGACTGCAGCTTTAAAGTACTTTTAAAATATTCAAGCAAAATCCTATCAAGGGTTATTAACAATTATGTGTATCTGGAATGACGGGAGACAGGTCACATCAAGCAAAAACGACAAAACACATCCAGCAAAAAACGAGCAAGAAAAAAAATCTCCACTCTCAAAAAAGGACAAGAAATTTAAGAAAAACAAAGAAGAAAAAACCGGAGGGTTCCTTGTCATGCATATCAGTTTGCCATCAAAAAAAATACCTTCATCCTCAGCACCGTCATTATCAGCTAAATCATCATTCTGTTTCTTTGAAAGAGGACCTAGGATCAAGAATGGAAAAGATGGAGCAGAGAGAAAATACAAGAGCAAACAAGCCTTCAAAAAGTGCTTCAAAGACACAAAGAACTCGCATTGAAATCCTTGGCTTTAAAAACGATAGCGTATTTAACCAAAAAAATTTAAATAAAGAAAGAAAATCAGAAGGGAAGATCTAAGCTAAAAATTAAACGAAATAAACATGTTTAGATGTTAACAAAGTTGTAAGACAGAAAAGAAACTCCTTACTGCTTCATGTAAGAGTACAAAATAAGATATTAATTTCAAGTCAAAAATATTTCTTGCCTGATTATCAAGGGGACCAATGCTGTTTTTCACAGGGTTAACTATTCAATGCTAGGTTTTGCAGTCAAAAATGTTTTAACATGTTTAGCTTTTTGTAATAATGCCCAGCATCTTCCAAAAGCATTCAACAGCCAATGCACTGTGTTGTTATTTTACACCTGTGGGTCATTTTCCAGATAATACCTGATTTATTCATTTGACTGATTATTAAAGGAAACATCCAGTTGTGAAAAGACTATGTTTGCAAGCATAAACAAGAATCTACATGCTCACTGTTTGCTTTTTAATCTGCAAAATAATGCAGAGAGGCACAGCAGAAATAACAACGCAAGTCAGAGGCCGGTGAAGATTAATACTCTTTTCTTGCTTATTGTTTTCAGTGATATAGTTATATCAGACTCAAGAATGCAGGAAACACTCACACACGCAGACGTACAAAAAAAAACACAGATGAACTCATGCATGCAGGAAGCTCATTTAAAATAAGCCAACACCAAGCCAAAGATTTCGGGGCGCATGCAGGGGTGTGTGTGTGTGTGTGTGAGAGAGAGAGAGAGAGGGGCAGGAGGACTGGGGGATGAAGCAGCTCTCTCAGCCAAAAGTCAATCTGTCCATTTAATCAGACAGCTGGGGCCAAAACTCATGACCCACACATTCTAATGGACCACAGAGGGGAATGGAGAGGGCTGTGCGCTGCATTGCGTCCATTTTTTTTTGGTGAATCTGTGTTTTCTGGTCTGGGCCAAGGCCTTTGTAACTCCAAAAATGAGTTGAAAATGACAGCTGCTGTTTTGAATAAAAACACTGTTAATATTTAAGGCTGTTCCACACAGATTTTCTCTGAAAAAGAAATAAACATTGTGCATTTGCATATAAAAACAGGTTAAACACAACAGATAAATATTCAGTGCAATTAATCAGGTCAACCAATGTCTTGCATACACAAAAATGAGTGGAGAAAGTGGGGGGGGTGTAAAACATTTGATTAGATTAAAAGTACATTCATTGTCATCACAGAAAGCTATTGCAAATAGCTTGCTAATTGATTTGCATTTAAACAAAATATTGGGCCAAATTCAGTAAAAAAAAACAGACGATAAATGACACAGATAAACAAAATGTATTAATAATAATAATAATACTTTCACTGATGTTAACCCAGCAGCATAAAATAGAAATCATTTTAAGTGTTTTAATCACCATAAGCAGCCCTGCAAAGGAAAAATAATTTAATAAGTAGCAAGTACAGACCAAGAATTGACAAAATCCCTATCCGACAACACAACTACCACAAATAAGCTCGCACAATAACATCAACTATAATGAAAATGACCTCAATATCCCTGTCTTGCAGCCTCGTAGTTCTGTGGCTTATTACACGGAACGATTTTTATCAGTAGATAATTGCTTTGGGAGTAGTCTTCATTAAACTGGGTGGAGAATTTGAGCGCCGCCCAGACTCCAGCTGACATGAGGGCCAGGGTTGAATGGAGCAAGCAGACAGGCAAAGGCAGAGATCAGGCCTGAGCGAGGCCTGGCTTAGAGTTAATCTCGCCATCAGTACAAAACATGTTTGCGAAGACTGACTTTCTCTGGATCTCAAAATGCCACAATGGAAACTCAGTGTTTCCATCCGATGGGTAAAAACGGTCAAAATAAGACTACAAAATAATATCAACTATAAAATGCATTTTATTTACTCGATTGACATGTTCTGGGGGAAACACTACTAGTGCTCCTATGGCTGTGACACACAAAGCCGACACGTCAGTAAGCACAGTTTATGCTGTGTGTTACACACCATTGGCACTAGTTGGACCCTGTCGGTGGCTTTTTGGCTGATTGAGCATGTTGAATCGGTGTCAGGTGGTTGGTGAGAGAGCTCACTCTGATTGGCTATTCAGATTAGCGAACCAGTGCATGAGATGGAAAACGAAAGCAAACAAACGATGAAGTCAAGAGGGCACTCACACACTGCTCTTCTGAGGGCCGTTTACACAACGGTTTTAAATAAAAATTTAAAACTTTTAATGTATTTTGGCTGTTCATTTATGTTTTAGGGGCCTGATAACGCAAACTTTCGAAAATGGGTTTCAAAGCTTTTGAAAATTCTACAGTTATTGCCTCTGTGTAAACTACAAAAATTTGAATTGATGAAAAATGGCATGTATTACATGTTCAGTCTAAAGGTATGTGTGCAGGCACGTAGAGTTTCTTTAATGCAACGTTTTTAGTCATTTTTGCGGATCCGTGTTAACGGGGATCGTTTCGACTCCTTTGTCGTCTGAATGTGAAACATTTCAAAAACACAAAGGAAAACTTCTATTTTTAATACATCGTTTTCAGGTAAACATACCCTAATTTTACATTTTCGTCTTGCCTGAGCATTTGAATATGCAAAAATATTAATAAATACGATTATTTACATACGAATATTAGCTGTCTGGAATGAAGAAAATGAAGACCAACTGATCAACATGACTCATATTCGAAATGGAGGGCCCTATGAAATCAGTTTTTTTTCCCCCAAACTCCGTTTTTTCCATTTCCCAAGACTTTGTTTTAATGATTAAATCAAAAAATGTCTAATTAATTGAAATCATGACAATTACACAATTTAACAGCAATTACATTTTCTGGATTCCATTTCAATGGTTTCATTAAATTTTTATAATCAAAAGCATCTCAAATTAATTGATTTTATTAAAAAAAATTATTAATATTATTATTTTAGGAACTTTTCCACGACATGCTAATTTATTGAGATGCACCTGTATTTATTTTCCCAGAAATACTGTATTGTGTATTTACATTTTTCTGGTAAATAAAAATACTGTGTTGTGTATTTACATTTTTCTGGTAAATAAATTCTGGTAAATATTTTTTTCTGGTAAATATTTTAATAATAATTGTATTAGTAGCAGTGGTACTATCATTACATTAAGTAATATATTTCTGTTACAGTTTCTTCAAGTTAAACTGAACTTTTATTTTGACGGATTGCTTTAAGTTTCTGTTTGTATTTGATATGACGATAGTTTTTCTAAAAAGAAACTAAAATTCTAACAAAGTGACTCTCAGAGCAGTTCTAGAGATCATGTTCATGTGTTCATGTACTCACATATTGAGGCGGTAGGAGGCTGAAAAAACCACAAGTGTCATGCGCACTTCAGTATGTGTGTATTAAATGAAACCGCACTTCTGCACCATTTATTCACACAGTGGCACGCAGAACATGCAGGATTCATATGTAAATAGTATTTTTGCGGCTTAATATTCACAGAGACTAGTCCATATAGCATTTTGATTTAAGTGTACAGACCTACTTTTGATTTATTCATTCAAAATTGGGCAAAAAAATTTGATTTGAATATCTGCAGTAGTTTTGGCTTTGAACAACAAATACAGACTATCGCCACTTGCTGGTATAGACAGTCATTTCCTCTCAAGCAGGCACAGAATGTACCTGTTAGTTGGCTATTGGCTGTGTACAAGCACAACTTTTTGGCCCAGACGCAGGCAACGTGAGGTAACAACAAGTCGGCATTAGTTCTTTTACGTCGGTTTGGTGTGTCACATGTTTTATGGGAAAAAAAGAAGCTTTAAGCAAAGATTTTTGGCTTTGGATCTTCATAAAACAGAATCCGCATACTAAGTGTTTTGGGCCAAATAAATTTCTGAAATTCGAATACTTCAGGTTAGAGGTTTAGAGCACCCCTCTAAGCGGAACGACTGAGGAACACCAACAGAGTGGCTTTCCACAAATGTGCACTTATGTGCCCTGAATGAGAGTTTAAAGCAAAGTTTATCTGCATTTTTTAAAACAATCAACTCGCCATGTAAAAGCCCTTCTCGTTCTGTAATAGCATGAGTTCTGTGTTTATATCTCATCAGATCAATCCATTATGAGCCTAGCTTTTATTTAGACCACACGTGTATCTGTTCTCTTGAAGCCTGTAAATGTTTTAAGGCGACAAAGGGCATTTATTCCCTTCACCAGCCTGTCACTTCATCCCTGAGAGGGGTCACGGCCCCCGCCGGAATCCTCTGTGTGACCTCTACAGCTGGGTTCACCTCAGTCCCTCTCTCTTTCTTTCTCTCTCCGCCAGGTTCCAGTCTGCTGATCAAAGGCAGCAGGGTTCACCACAAATCCACTGCATGACCACAGCTACTGCAAGCCGATCGTGTGTCCAGTAGGAAGCGACACGCACACAAGCAGACTCCACAATCATGCGCTCTTTCACTATCATAACACGCTAGATTGATTTATCATCGTTCAACTGCCTCTGACTCGCCGGCTCTGCCTACAAAAGCATTTCCATATCCATCCTTATGCCTGCATCGATTGCCATTCACCTCTGACTGATAAACTGCTACTTCATGCCAAGCCACTGTTTAATGCAGTGCTCCGGTAGGATACACCCGACCGCCGGGACTCCGGGATGCTGACTGAGTAATCGATGCTCAGAGGTGGACTGAGTTGAGATTGAGCCTATTGACATCTCTGAGCAAGCCCCCCTCAGACGCTCCTCTGAGCTTCAATGCTCATTAAGGAGCCATAAGGAGTATCAGCAGTAGCACCTGCATCTGACGAGATGGTCTCCACGTTGATTCCAGTGTAAATGGTTTAGGAAAGGATGGCTATAAAGCATATTAATATCATGAGCCTTGACTGTGCCCTGCATGGCAGAACGCAATAAGCTCTGATGAGTGTAATCACACACTCGGCCGAGATCTTAGGAAGATGTATGTGTGCTCTGCTGGGAACACATTTGACTCTATGAGCCTGGGTAATTTACCCACTGAAAGGCCTAGAAAAGATATGTTTTGTTGTTGGTGGTGTTTTTTTTTTCCACAGATAAATAACTACAGCAGGAAACACCTGCGCGAGAGTCGCTATCACCTAAAATACACTGAATCAGACAGAAAAACAGTCCAATTTTGTGTTTAAATGGGGGTGGATCTCAAAAAACTTGTTTTATATAAATGTTCACCCTAAAATCAAAATGATGATGATGATATGTTTCCATTTTTTACATAAAACAAAGCCTGTTTTAAGATGTTTAAATAATTTTTTGCCATTTTTTAAATGGTTTAGGAAAGGATGGCTATAAAGCATATTAATATCATGAGCCTTGACTGTGCCCTGCATGGCAGAACGCAATAAGCTCTGATGAGTGTAATCACACACTCGGCCGAGATCTTAGGAAGATGTATGTGTGCTCTGCTGGGAACACATTTGACTCTATGAGCCTGGGTAATTTACCCACTGAAAGGCCTAGAAAAGATATGTTTTGTTGTTGGTGGTGTTTTTTTTTTCCACAGATAAATAACTACAGCAGGAAACACCTGCGCGAGAGTCGCTATCACCTAAAATACACTGAATCAGACAGAAAAACAGTCCAATTTTGTGTTTAAATGGGGGTGGATCTCAAAAAACATGTTTTATATAAATGTTCACCCTAAAATCAAAATGATGATGATGATATGTTTCCATTTTTTACATAAAACAAAGCCTGTTTTAAGATGTTTAAATAATTTTTTGCCATTTTTTTTACATTATTTTCATGATTATTAAATACCTTTCTGAACTGTATTCTCACTAACTAAATTGTCAACCTCCTTTTTTCCGATGGTGATTTGCATGAGATTTCAATTATTTATGAATCAATGTAAAGTAAATACTAATACTTTTATGTAATATACTATTTTACACAGTAAGCACACTTCCCCTTTTTCACTCATGTAAATAAAATATATTAGTTATGTTATATACTGTATGTGCTTACTTGTCATGTGCAAAAAAATACTACTTTTTCTTTTGACAATTTACTTTACTATTGCTTTTCTATACGCTACTATTCTTATTGTTAATAATTAATGAATGCATGTTATTTTTAAGAAAAAAAATGTATGACGTACTACTAAACCAAAGTTTTGTGAGATTCACTCACGGATGTGTGGAATGAAAGTCTCTTAACTTAAAACACACTGTCCACTAACAAATACACTTTCAAAAACTAGAGTAAACAAAAATGCTAGACAAGCCATCCTGCTTTGCTGTTCTTCCCTAAATTGATGTTTCAATGCTTTTGGTTGTGCCTGCTATTGATGTCATGAAACACACCCACTTAGATCTAGATTATTTTTATTTCTCATCTGTTTTTCATTTTAGCACAGACAGATAGAAGAGCAGGCTGAGAACTCTCTCAAAGGAAAACATCCTCTAGCCACACTTGGGGATGTATACCAGGGCACAGAGTGATAGGAGTGCTTTCCCCGATCCCTGCCTAGTACAAGGATTCTCACAAATCCTGGCTAAACAAGCCCCAGGCTAGAAAACATGCATCATGTAGCTAAAAGCTTTAGCAGCCCTCCCATATACTTGAGAGAGAGGAAAAAGAGAAAGATCAGTTGGTCAGAAGGCATTAGACACTTTCCACGATTAGGGTAGTTGTCGCTTTGTACCACTACTTTATTACATTAAAATTAACCTCAGCCTATGCCACCTGTCACTCTAAAACCTACAGTATAATGTTACATAAAGTTGGTCACTTCTTCGTGTTCTTTAGAGCATTAGATAGAACTGAATGGCTCTGTTCCAATGCATACTGGGCTGTTTGACTGTCTGCTCTCAGTGGATTCCAATATGTTGCTAAGTTAATGGCTCAAAACTCTAATCAACACAAAAAAAAGATACAATTGGGTGTAGCAGTGCATTTCTAATTAGATGGAAACACATTCTATCAATGTGTTTCAGCACTCGGGATACATTTACAATCGACATTTCCCTCGGAATAAACATTTAATTCTGGGTTTGCCTTATCTGCAAATGAAATTGCCTTAGATTTTGGCCAAAATTATATCTTATGAGGTACCATTCTGCTGCCTAGTGTTTGGCAGAGCAAATAATTATCACTACATGGACAGCGATTCTATTATAGAACTGCACCACGTAATGGTATACAGCGTCAGTCCCTCTGGAGCAACCTGGTGTTAAACGCCACGATCAAGAGCACGATGATGATGGATTTCAACCTGCAACCTTACCAGCCTGTATTTTTAAAGGATTAGTTCACTTCCAGAATACAAATTTCCTGATCATTTACTCACCCAAGATGTTCATGTCTTTCTTTATTCAGTCGAAAAGAAATTAAGGTTTTTGAGAAAAACATTTCAAGGTTTTTCTCCATGTAGTGAACATCAATGGGAGCCAATGGGTTGAAGGTCCAAATTGCAGTTTCAATGACGCTTCAAAGGGCTCTATGCGATCCCGAGCTGAGGAATCCCAGTCGTCTTATGTAGCAAAACGATTGGTCATTTTCTAAAAAAAAATTAACCCCAAATGCTCGTCTTACACTAGCTTGACTTCACGCATTACGTTGTCACATTGGAAAGGTCACGCGTTGACTTAGACGGAAATACGGACCCAGTGTTTACGAAGCGAACAAAGACAGACAAACGCCCTTTAGAAAAAAAGATAAAACAACTATGTCGGGTGATTTTGAAGTTGAAGGAGAAAATGAGGTTGAGGTTTTCACTAGGGGTGTAACGATCCATCGATATGGATCGATTAAATGTCTAACGATATGATGTATCGATGCCACATGTAAAATATTGATATCTGTAATGTAAATAGGCACCTTATTTTGACACTGTCCACATTTTTACCAATGTTCGTCTATGCATTACCGCCAATGCATGCATTCTCGTTCAAACTCACATGTTGGGACGATAAGACTGCCTGAAGGGTGAGCGTAAAAGATTTTTTTAAATTACATCAACATGTGCGCCTTGGTGAATTATCCTAGTAAACACAGTCGGTTAGGCCCTATGTCTTAACATAAACAGTTAAGAAAGAAAACGCATGTGTATCAGTGTATTGGATCCGTGCTTTCCTCCTTAAAGTGAAAGCAGACTAACAGAAAACCTCAGTCAGAGAAAAAAAAATCTCACTGATTTTGACTGAACAACTTTTATAAGGATTAATCAATATTTAATCTATACAATGAAGACTATGCAGTGTTATTTTACATTTGAGTATTACATTTCTGTACCTGAAAATTTCTGAAAACTGAAAAACACTTTATTTAATTTGTGTCTTTGTTATATTGCATTTATTTTCTGCTATTGCTTGTAATTTGGTTACCTGTAGAAAAGGTTTTTAGCACTGAGCCCACAGTAGCAGCAAAAAAATCTGTGCTTTTTTCTACATTAATATATATTTTTTCTAGCTCTGGAGTACCTCGTTTGTGTTGTTTCCTAACGAGGAATTCAAATTTTTTTTTTTGCATATTTTAGCACAGAAACTTGAAAGACTTTCTTGACTGTTGTCATATTTTAAGATTAGCCTACTGATCTTGTGTGTGACTTGATTTATTTTCCAATTATTTATTTTTCTTTATTATTTAAAAAAAAGTGTAGGCCCATTTTTTTGTTGTGAATGTCCAGGAACAGGATGTGAAAATTTAAGATAAGTGTTCATGTTATATGTTTTGGTTGCATTTGTGAGTTAATAAAAATATAGATGGTTGTTCAAAATAGGTATATAATATAATTATATCAATATAACGATCGACATTCTCCTGTATCGAATCGTATTGAAATCATATCTGCAAATATCGTATCACTGGGTATGAGAATTGATATCGTATCGTATCGTGATGAACCATCCGATTTACACCTAGTTTTCACACTACCATACCTTTTTGAACTGGAGTACACAGACAAAGAACTAATCGCTCATGCCGTTTCAAACGTGGTTACGCAACGCAAGTTGCGGACGCGCATCGCAGAGATAGAGCAAGATGAGCATTTGTGGTTAGTATCTACAAAAGTATCTACATTTTTATTTTTCTTAGAAAATGACTTATCGTTTCATTAGATAAGACCTTTATTCCTCGGCTGGGATTGTGTAGAACCCTTTGAAGCTGCATTGAAACTGCAATTTGGACCTTTAACCCATTGGTTCCCATTTAAGTCCACAATATGGAGAAAAATCCTGGAATGTTTTCCTCAAAAACCTTAATTTGCTTTCGACTGAAGACAGAAACACCTGAACATCTTGGATGACATGGGGGTGAGTAAATTATCAGGAGCTTTTTAGTTTTGAAGTGAACTAATTCTTTGTTACCATGTTACAGTATACTACCCTTCATAGAGTGCTGTAACAATGACATTTTTTGTAGGCCACCTTGGTTCCCTCAACAAAATCCCAATAGGGTTGGCTTTTGGATTATTGCAGCAAATAAGCTCTGTGACCAACAAAAGTTTGATTCTTACATATTTGTTCATGAACTGTTATGAATGTCGAAGCCAAGAAGTAAAAAGCTAAACGTAGTCTATGAACAAACTACACCACAGTCGCCTGACTTTAGTATCACCCTTACTAAGCTCACAACAAATTTTTTGGTCTTTATTTGAAAATATTTTTAAACATTTATACATTGACTTGATGTTTAATGACCCCAGCAAATTCTATAGTCCCATTTAACCAGAAACCATCATCTTCCAGACAAGTAAAAGCATATATATATTTTTTTTTTAAATGTTAAAATATCTCATGCTTGTGTTAACCTAAGACATTATTTCAGGCATCTAACCAAAAACTCGTTCAAAAAAACAAAAAAAACAAAAAAACACTATTGGTGCAAGTGGTTTTACTGAGCATCCCAACAGAAGGATTTATTGGCATAGGTTAAAATTAGTCATGTATATATTTGCAAAGATATTATAAAGGGATTATAATTATATTTCATATAAACAACACTCATCTGACAAATACCCAACTAAAACCAAGCGTGCATTACATTTCCTCAAAGGGATGCAGAGTGTCTAAATTCTGATTCCTATTGTGTCCTGTAGACTCCTCTTTACTCCCTGATGTGTATCCAGCTCATTACGAGCTTTGTCATCTCTCCATGTCGACTGTTATGACTTTGACAGCTTCTAATGAAATCTTTCCTCACAAATGTTACCTGCCTTTAAGTCCTGTCACTCTCCCTCTCTCTAATGAGCAGCACCTCACAATTTGAGATCGCAATGACATTTTGGTCCCTGCGATTTTCCCCTCTGCTCTCAGCGGGGGCCTTCGGAGAAAATCATCCCACGCTCACGGTCTGGATATTGATATTTCCGTCAGGAGTTTCAGCTCATTGTGACCAAGTGGCCACTCTTTTTCTTTTTTTTCACAGAACGGCAGCCATGTTGAAGGGAACAAATGTTCACATGGGTTTCTTGTGAACAGGAATGTCATACACCCACTATGTATTTCAGTGTCTCGGAGGGGGAGGCATCATTCATGATGCAGTGTTATTGAAGGCTAGAATTATTTTTTGATAACGGATTGATCTTTGATGCTGCTTTTTCCTTGTCTTTTGGCTGAATTTGAAAACAGTGTGAAAGAAACAGGGAAAAATTGGGGAAGTGTGAAGACTGTCAACATGCTGCTGTCATGTAGAACAGCGTTTCTGTGCGACTGGGGTGGATGCTTGTTTGACACGGCCGCCACATGAGAAGTCGACGCCTGCGAGCCTGACAGTGCCTGCTAGAAACACAACACAATTCCTCACAGAGAAACCCCGCTTCGCATCTGCTACCGCTACAATATAAGCCGTCAGTGTAGATGGATGGGTGAATAAACAGTGCAGAAACACAACATCGCTTTTAGGAGATTTGCTTTGTTTATTCACTTTTGTCATTATTAGCACTTCCCACGAGTAGACTGCAAAATAAGGCTTAAAACTAGTTTTTCTTATTATTGTAGGGGTTTTTTTCTTTTCAACAAATAGTCTGTGAAATGAGGTGCTTTAACGTCACAAAATGATGATTGTCAATTTTAAAATATTGCAAGAGCTGTTCTGTTTTCTATTTTTGTATGAGAGCAACCTTGTCACTAAAATTGGGGCTATCAAAATCCTATTTTTTGTAATTTTCTGGCAATATATGTTAAATAATAATTACAATTATTTGAATTTATGGTCACACTTTATTTTAAGGTCCAATTCTCACCATTAACAAACCATTAACTATGACTTTTGCCTCCATAAACTCCTAATTTGCTGCTTATTAATAGTTAGTAATGTAGTTGTTAAATTTAGGTATCGGACAGGATTAAGGATGTAGAATATGGTCAAGCAGAATATGTGCTTTATAAGCAGCAAAAAGGCATAATAGACATGCTATACTATGTGTTACCATATTTATTTATAAAATAAATTTTTAATAAAACAAAACAGCATAAGGTATAGGCTTGCAAACTTATATATTAGGGTTATTTCTGTTAAATAAAACCATTAAAAATTACTTAAAACAAAATAAGCATTAACTGAAATCAAAATGTGTTTATGGCAAAGCCAATTTTACATATATTTGGTTCTTGGCAAATGTTAACTTTGGACCCCGTTAGGGAGGTTTGTCCCATCATGCTCGGGAGTTCATGGGGGTTCTCCACGGGGCTCCTTCAAACTTACACATATGTATCTCAGAAAATTAGTGCTTTATATAACATAACATACAAGTAATGAGTTTCACAAGCTTTAGAATAAAGGTGAAATGCATCACAATTTCTTTGGCCTGTTGTGGGACACTCAAGCTTTAATTTGAGCTAATTTTTTTTCACAGTTTCCTAACATAGCTCCAGGAGTTGTGGATTACGCATAGAATCTATTGAAAGTAGTAGTATGAGTTTCAAACACTGGACTGTGTCTTTCAGACGAGAGAGGTTACTCTGTGAGAACTAGCCTCCGGGTGACTGACGGATATAAATTTGGTGAAAAAGGGGGATAAAGTAATACAATATAATCATACGGAATTAATTCATATCATCACAGGTCCAGCGAGTCAGAAAAAGTGACCTAGAGTCAACAGAGAGAGCGGAGAGGGGGAAAAGGTGGCACAATTTGATTAAGGGTATTCAGATGTACCCTTGACACTCGCTCCAGAGGATTGTGGGCGAAAAAAATAAAAGCTTGAAGGCCTCTTCTACTGAAGAGCTCGATGGCATTAAAGTTATTATTCATTCTGTAAGCACGCACAGAGAGAACACTAACACTGCCATATTCAAATTTTATAAGAAGCTCCTGTCACTGAGACGGTTTGAAGCAAGTTTGCCACTGAAAAACAAATTATCTGTTCCTACGGTAAAATGTCTGTCAGTAAATATCACAGAATCATATATGACTACATTGTCAAAGATCTCAACAGTGCTATATTACTAAATCAGATTTTAGTTGTCCTGCAGTATGCCGTATTCATTCAACAGACCTCAATACAGCGGAATTAATTGCTTTCTTTTGCTGTCTGGATGTTAACAGCGGGATTCCACTGATGCATCATAGATGGTCATCTTCAGGTTTCGCTTGCTTGCTTTCTTTTTTCTTTCCCTCACACCCCCTCAGTCTAGTCACTTTAGCTATCTTGCACTTTCTTTCTGGCAGGGGGCAAATGATTCCTGATTAGAAATATTCCATGCTGCATTTCAGCCGGCACAGATTTTCATGTTCAGAGAGAGAGAGAGGAGGAGTAGGAGAGAAAAACGGAAGCAGCGATACGGGTTGTTTTCATTCTGTTGGTCATTACGGTTCCACCTTTAAGGGGTCATTCTAAAACACTTTAAGAGAAAAAAGCTAAATGTGGCATAATGTACTAAAACAATTAGAGAGGATAACCTAATTTCTCTTAAACATTACTTTGAGCAAAGTCATTTCTTATTTTAAGCACTTTAACATTAAAGCCCATTATAGCTAAACATAGCAGAATTGTTCTCAAACTTAGTCATTAAAAACACAAATTAAAGGATAGGCTTAATGTATAGTTCTTTTGTGTAAATTACATTTTTGTTATTTTGGCCGTAATACATGCTTTCTGTCACCTGATTGATAGTTTATACTTTTTTGGCAAGAAAAAGCGTGAATAATAAATTGTTTATATGCATTTCATGTAAGTAGTCTGCCATACTGTATTCGTCTTACTTTTTGGCCATATAAATTGCACTAAATTGCACATTTTTGTTAAGTTTGGGCCTCTGATTAAAACTGAGGTGTTTTCTTTTTCTCCTCAAGTATGAGCTCCAAAGTTTCATATTGTATCAGCCATAAAAGTCAGATGTCTCAAATATGATACTCAACAAAAACACATATGTACATAATGTCATTCATTCATTTTAGGGTTAAAGTAAAACTGCATGTCTTGTTTTTATTTTTGGATATATAATCTAATTATATCTAGACACTATTTATTCAAATAGATGCAAAAAAAAAATAGTTTATGGTGTACGTGTAGTAGTGTAAGTCAGGTTTTTCAAATTAAGCATTTTAAAATGTTCCATTGTGGTCCTTGAATGTATAAAATGTCTCTGTCCTCCCAAATGTAAACATCTTTAAGTGCCGCAAATGAAGCTTACCTGATGCAAAATTATGATTCATTTTGGTGGGGAAAAAAATCTAAAGATAGGTTAGCTTTCTCCATATAAACACATTATTGCAGACCTGCTGAAGATTAGCAACCAAGGAGTCAACTTATTAAATGAAGAGCTGATTCCACACAAAAGCAGTTTATTCAGCACATTAAATCATCTCCTCTATTGACTTCCATTCAAAACAACAGTCTCTGCTATTATTCTTTAGTGTTACGCATTTTTGGTCTAACCTTGTCTCCCTGACAATACTTCCAGATATATAGCAAGAAGTAATCTATTTTATACATCCTATGTGAAATCTGCACCATATCACAGTCAGATTCCATAAGCCATACTGTATCTTTGTAAATCCCACACACATCTGATAACCCATAACAGCACATCCATATATATGGATCCTTTTCAACACAGGAAGATTCACAATTTTACATAAATATATGTTTAGAGAGTCAAAGAACAATATATAATGTAAGAAATGCTACTTATTCCCCTGCTAGCGAAGTAGCTACATTGTTTTAAAATCACATTGCTTATGATCATTATAACCCTCATTTTGTGACTGAAGTTAATATGGATCTTAACCCTCTAAGCGCCAAAGTCGCAAAATTGTGACAAGACGTCATACTTAATATAATAGACTGTAGTTCCTAATATGGTGTAATATCTTATTTGTATTCCCTACCACTAGATGGCTTACATGTAGTACTTCGATTCTAGACCAAAATTACGTCACGTTCCTATTCAAAGTGTTCGAGGAAATAGCAGAGCAAGTGAGCTATCGTGTCATTGATGCGAGTAAATTTTGAGATTTGTGAGAGAAAATCGCCAAATGGCTAATATAAAGTTGTACCGTGAGGATGTGTTGCAAATGTTATTCGCCAATTCTGACTCTGAAGGGGAATATTTGCCTTTTGGAAATGACGATCGGTCGTCTAATAATCGCGCTCCTCTCGGTACATCTTTGCAGCACAATGGTGTCGCCGTGCAAGGCGAGAGTGTTCATGAAGCACAAACAAGTGATCATTTCGATCCTTTGCCCAACGGGAATGGGGGTGGCAGCGGTGGACGTGGTCGTTGTGTCCATAGGAGAGCTGTTGCTACAGGTAGAGGCAGCAGGGGTAGGAGAAATAGGGCTGGAAAAGGTACCATACTCTCAAGAACTATAAACTGTGTCACCTAGATACCTGATTAGGCAGGTAGCTGGTCAACTGATCAAAAAATAGGCACATGCATTTTACTATGGCACAGTAATATAGTAATAATTTACTACTTTCTCCTGTTTTACTGTTGATTTCCTCTTTTCCTGATCATTTGGAATGAGGATAAAAAGACAAAAAAAACATGCAAATAAGTTCAAACATCCATTCAATATCCCCTAATGACGTCATAATGTGCAAATTAGACGAGTATATTTACACCCCACATAAACTTTCGGTCATGCCCAACATTTTTCTAATTTACAGTAGATCTCTATCTTTAAGCCCTTTCAAGCCACAAGCTTTTGAAATCTTGATGTCAAAATCCAGCATTTTTTCAAAAAACCCTGGTGCCTAAAAGGTTAATTTTTAAGCGTAGTTAATCTTTGTTTCCATCTCTGTATCTAACAACCAGCCGTTTGTTCATGTTAACAAACTAAGAAGCAAAAGAACTAGCTAGCACAAAATATAGATTGTTGTTGCAATAAAATACTTTTACTATTGGATTTGAGGTCAGAATTGATGAAAAAAGGTTAGATTTACATGACATACCCAGACTTCTTCCAAATTATCATGTAATCATGTCTGAGATGCATATCTACCACGAGAAATGCAAGCAGTATTCAAACACAGAGTAGCAGCAAAGTTTAAACTGTCAGTAGTTTGAGGCAAACTGGCCCCTGATCTCTTATTGTGGTATTAGTGAACAGTGATGTGGTCTATGTGTTAATAGGGTCAGAGAGCAGACGGAACATGAGCGAGATGGACAGCGTGGCTAAAAGAGCCTGGCACTGATGATTAATGCTAAGCTGGCACTATTGTGGGCCCTGCCTGTATTCACACGAAGAAAAATAAATATGAAAACATGGGCCTTTAGAAAATGCCGGCGGAAGGTTTGATGCCTGAGGGATGTGGTTTTAGAGGGTGTTGAATGTGTTGTATTTGTGAGGCTTGTTCAAAGAGGTTCCAGTGTGAGCGGGATGGCAAACGGGCTAATTTGCCACTGTATTATATTTCCCCATCATTTCAATTTCAAAGTGCTGCATTAGCGAGCAGCAGGGATGAAAGGACTGAAGAGCATTCTTCGCACTGAGGCCGCCATCAACATCCTTCAAGCCCGGCCCCTCATCAACCGCAGCATGTCAGCAGAATTATAGAGCGTCTCTCTGTGCAAATGAACTCAAACGCCGCCCGCTACCATCCGCGTGCGCCCAGGGATGCCTTTGATACCAACCAGCAAATTACAAATTTTGTTTTTAATCAATAATTCATTTTCCAGCTCTTTTTGCATGCACGGCTAACACACGAAGGGCCAGCAGATAAACTCGCCAGGAAAACATGCTATAAATCCAGAGTTTCAATTTCAAATGGAGTTTTCACAAATATGCAGTGATGAAAACATCACCTACAGTATGTTAAAATTGTCAAAATAAGAGCAGCAAGTAGTAAAATACAATTCTTCCACCAAGCTGGTTTGCTGGTCTTAACTTTTTAAAGTTTTTTGGCACCGTACTGTAAAATAAAATAAAATAAATTTAGCGCTAAGAATGTAAAGCGTAATATGACTTATCAAGTCTGTTTGCGCTGCTTGTTTCAAAGTGAAGTGCGCACATTGCGCACGCGATCAGCTCGTGATCCGGTATTTTCTGCATCTCAGAGCGGCTCCGTTCACAGTGAATGCAGTGAACTCCGTTATTGAATGTGCTGTGAGTTTAGCGCACGTTTGAGAATGCAACGGCCACCAGTTATGCACATTTGCATAATTTTTAACATTTTAATGGGCAAATGTTTACAGTATTTCATTAAATTAGTAATGTCTGTAAACCTGTTTTCACAGAAGCTGGAGTTTTCTGCCAAAATAAAAGCTCAACTGAAGTTTCTGCCAAAATAAAAGCTCAAGGGTTTGTTTGTAAACCTGTTTTCACAGAAGCTGGAGTTTTCCGCCAAAATAAAAGCTCAACTGAAGTTTCCGCTAAAATAAAAGATCAAGTTTATCTCTTGCAAGCATGGCCTAAAATTAACAGACGCGCACAGAGAAAATACTGTACAGGTACAGCAAGCTCACTGTTCGGAAGAAAAATATAAATATTGGGGTGGGGTTTATATGAATGTATTTCTGAAGGGAACTGACTGACAAAGTTTCGATGGCATTTTCCCCCCCTTATCACTGTTCATTTCCGATGGCATTTTTCCCCCCTTATCACTGTTAATCCATAAGCGCCACCTGCTATCAGAGAGTGAATTTGCATTCTCATTCAAGCTGTTTGTTTTTGTTTCATGCAGGTTTTATCTTTGTATCTTTGTTTGTATTGTGATTAAAATGCAGTGGTTGGTTCTAATTTCAAATGTCTTTTTTTTTTTATTAAATATGTTTAGTTGTAGTAGTAGTAGCAACTGCTTCATGGCAAGGAAAAATATTTATGGCCGGAAAATTTTCTCACATCACCAGCCACTGGCAGATGTGAAAGTTAGTTTTAGGCCCTGCTTGCAAGTGTAGAAATTAGGACAAAAGTATTACAATTTTTTTTTTTTTATTAAATATGTTTAGTTGTAGTAGTAGTAGCAACTGCTTCATGGCAAGGAAAAATATTTATGGCCGGAAAATTTTCTCACATCACCAGCCACTGGCAGATGTGAAAGTTAGTTTTAGGCCCTGCTTGCAAGTGTAGAAATTAGGACAAAAGTATTACAATTTCCCTACAGTAGATCAAGGTAAAATAATATACCTGAAAAAAAAAATCATTTATTTCACATTGCAATTGTTTTACAATATATGGCTATTACTGTCATAGAATTATTATTATTATTGTTATTATTTTAATTTGTTTGGCTTCCAAATTCACCAGTGAGACTGAGACACTATATCACAACTAAAACGAGGGTTGAGTCCCCTTTAAATTTCAAGAACAAGTACATTCACCAGCATTTTTCTTTTAGTTTGCACACTGAATCTGTGTTGGAGCTCTTTTTTTTTGTTGATATTTTGAACTCTCAAAGTGCACCAGATTTATGAATTTAACTTTAAAATGTACAAAGCTTCTATATGAAATGTTAAGGGTTTGTGAGTTCCCAGCATGCACTGCAGCATTATTAAATTTTGGGGTTACTGTTATAGGATTATTGTTTCACTTTTGTGTGTGGTTCTGTCATTTTGTCATTAACATTTATTGTTAGTTATTTGTTGTGTTGTAATGTTAATAGCTCTTTTTATATACATTGGTTGATTGTTACCGTTCTTGAAGATTGTGTGTCAAGTGTAGCATTAATTTTCCTACAATAAAGTATAAAACAATATACTATAAAAAAACATATAAAATATAAACAATATTTATTATTATTTAGGGCAATTTTAAGACAATAGTTGAGAGAACCTACAATCTGAACATCAAGTTGCAAAGATTATTTAAAGTTTTTTTTTTTAAGTGCAACTCAGCTGCTTTTTTAAACAGAGGTTTTCTTACAAAATTTGAATAATGTAAATCAGTTACTTCAGATGATATTGATGCATCGCATCTTACTGCGGCTGACAGAAAAAAAATATTCATATCACTCACAGACAAACTCTGGCTTCACAGAGAACAGTCAAGAGATTCTGTCATATTTGGCAACGGCAGGGCTTTGTCAAAACCCTCTGCCTCTCTGAATTCAATCTTGTTTTATCAAAGCGTTGTTTAAAATCGTCATCAGCTTAAAAGACAGGCACTTTCCCAGCCAACTAGTATGAATAACTAGGAACAGGTGGTTACTGTATTAGTAAGCTTCCATTTTTTTGCCAGACAGACAAGTGAATTAGTAAAACAGAGCAAAATTCCCTGAGGTTGTTTTAATCTAAATCTACTGCTGGATTAATAAAAAAAAAAAACACAAAACTTTGTGTTAGATGCTTGTCTGTCTGCGAAGGCTTCTCAAGCAAGAAATCCATTCCTTCTACAAGTTGCAACACAATGACAAACTGCAAGAGCCTGAATTCCCCCATGAAGGAGCCAAAAGACTATGTAAAAAGTCCCACAAAAAGCAAAGAAAAATCAAAGCGTGGATCGATAGCACCTGTAGTGAAGTTTCCATGGTTTTGCAAGACTCGAGCTGCTCAACACCTGATCAATGAGAACATCTAGAGATTGGTTTCTGTGCTGAAATAGGCACCTCAGTCTCTATGAATGATCTTTTATCTTTCTCTGCTTTGGGTCAATGTGAAGCTCGTTTATGTACACCAAACATGACTGTTCATTTGTTAATTTGCTAACTTCAGAACATTCTTTAGCCATGTCGAGACTGGCACAGCTCGGCTAGGCACAGAAAAAAATTCTTACAAATTCTGACAGTAAGCATAACAATTTGATGCAATTTCAGTGACCGGTTATACAAAACAAGCCAAAAGAATTTCACTCCATTTTTAAAAGTGTTTTTTTGCAAATATAAAACCAGTAGAGTATGTTTTACAAGTAATTATTATAATAATAGTTATTATATATATGTATGTGTGTGCGTGTGTTTAATATGTTTAATTACACAATATAATAATAATATGCTGGTAGCTTTTTCTAACAAGAGCATGAAATGCAACTATTTTAAATGTCCAGATACTGCACAAATAAACAGATTTTATATGAACTAAATGTAGTTAACCTAAATGAAGCGGGCTGTGCTATCATGAAATGTTCAGTACAAGAGTGACGGTCAAACAACCGTTGAAAGATAAAAGCTTTGAAGACTAAAGAGAGTTGCATTGTGGGCCAGGAGTTTCTGCTTTCTAGCTGTTCCAGCATTTTTGGGGGGATTAACAGCAGCTGACGGGAATGAGTTCTTACTGATACATGTGCATAGACTTGTTGCAGAGTGAATCAGTCGGATTTAATAGAAAAATACATTAAGTCTTATCCCATCCTCTCTGGGCTTTCTCACACACAAGCACAAATGACAATACAAGCTGAATAGATTGAGATTCAGTCAATTGACAGTTGTTTTAGGACTGTGGAAATATATATTTCGGCAACCTGTACGCCTTTCATTCTTCAGTGGAACACCAATGGAATAGTCCATCTGCAAAATGTAAATGGTTCCCATTGACTTCCACTTCCATTTTTCTATTTATTTTTTGTCCATACAATGGAAGTCAATGGGAAGCGAAACTGTTTGGTCACCAACATTCTTCAAAATATCTTCTTTTGTGTTCTGCAGAAGAAAATAAGTCATACAGGTTTGGGACAACTCTACAGTAAATGATGACAGAACTTTCACTTTTGGATGGACTATCCCTTTAAGAGAGGCTTGGAAATCCAGCAAATGTGATAATTAGATGGAAGAAAAACTATAATAGAAGAAATAAATGGCTCCTCCCATAAAGATCCTGCAGTCTTGACTCTCATTGGCAATTTACGCAAGTAACCGCCCACACGGTGCTACGCCAGTTAAGGCTAATGAACTAGTAAATTAGGCCCAGAAAGCTTTAATTAGTATCAAAGTATGCCAAACTGATGGCTGGCCATTTATCTGCTCACCTCTAACCTAATCTTTTTGATGACTTGAAAAGAGCGGGCCAATAAAAGACAAAAGGAAAATTAATATAGATTTTCTCCCTCAAGTGGCCGAAGCAAATGATTAAGTAGTTCATCATAAGAAAATATAGAATTCTTCCCACGGAGGAATCGACCTGTCCTATAGATACATAAAAAATCTGGCAGGAAATCATTAGGCATACGCGGAGCTATAGATTGCGTGGAGGATACCCAACAATTGATCATAATTTCTAAGGGCTTGTACTGGTGAGGGAGTGGAACTACAGCCGTGCAGCGAGGAGCCCGAAGCTACAAGAGGAAAAGACCAGTAAAAAAATCCATCTCAATGCATTTCAATGTGGCATGCTGAAGTAACATGCTAGAATCTAAATTGCATTGGTTCACATCAACCATGCATGATTTCACATCTGCACTGATTACACACAATTTAGCAAATCTAAGCTGTAGCGCACACCTCTCTTGTTAATGTGACCAAGATTACAATAAGTAATCCATCAACGCAGCCGCCCAGCACTACTCTAGGTGAATAACAAGGCATGTTTGGAGTGGCACAACTTCAAAACCATAAAAAAAATGTGTCAATATGAATTAGCAATAGATATAAATAATATCAGCCAAATTTTAGCAATAATGTTTTATTCAAACATGTATTATTTAAAAATGTATTATTTGTTAAAAATGTTAACATTAAGTGGTGTGTGTGTGTGTTTATATATTTAAAGGAGACATATTATGCCCCTTTTTACAATATGTAATATAAGTCTCTGGTGTCCACAGAATGTGTCTGTGAAGTTTCAGCTCAAAATACCCCACAGATCATTTATTATATCATTTTGAAAATGCCCATTTTGAGTGGAAGCAGAAACACACAGTTTTTTGTGCCCGTTTCTTTAAATGCTAATGAGCTGCTGCTCCCCGCCCCCTTTTCCAGAATAGAGCTAGGCCATTACAGCTGGTACCTGCTAAAAGCATCTGTTTTGGTTCTGATTGTCATATTTATCGCGCTGAACTCATGCGTTTTAAACCATATGAGTTTAAACTTCTGATATACGGTTTTCTGAGCGCACACAACCGAAGCACACGGACAGAAAGCGGCTGTCATAGCATGCGAGTACTAAACTAAGTTCTCATTCACACACAAGTTTACGTTAAAAACACGCGAGTTACAAAAACAGTTGGTTATGTCTGTAAAGCATACCTTTAATTCTACTATTATACTTCCTATAGTTATATAACATATAATCACTTTGGGTTGAATTTCCAGCAAATTATTCTCATACACCATTTTTAAAATATTAAATATAAAGTCAATCACACACACACTGTTATCTGAATCAAAGTTTTGTTTTTTGTTGAAACAATATGTAACATATATATATATGTCAATTATATATGATATAATACATTTGTAATAGATTATATTATATTATGCATTATTCATAGATTATATCACATAATGTTATACTTTATTTTGTGAAACATGAAAAACCTTCAAGTTTAATAATCATTGCTCCTTAACGTTCCCTGTCTTTTTGAATTATTAGAACAGGTCATTATATTTGTACAACATGTGGCCTATTCAGTCACAAAGCTTCAAATTACATCGGTGTACTCAACAAATGACCCACGCTGAGGGTGGCCAGAGTGCTCATATGTTTTCCTGTGCAAATCTCCCCAAGAGACGCGCAACTATCGTTCCATACGCCTCCCACACAGAAGAACAGGTAAGCTCACGGTTGCCATGGCAGCACACTTCACATGCCCACTCAATAACCCCTTTTACTTTCCTTTTCGGTTAATGTACCAGGTCAGAACAGAGCAGCTAGAGGGACACCAAAACTAGTTATCTAAGCACTAAAACCCATCTGCAGCTTGAGTCTGTTTTTGTGTATTTATTGTAACACCATTACATGATATCCGGCTATTTTAAGGAAATCAGAAAACAAACAGAAAGTAAAATATGTCAGAGGGTAGAATGAAAAAAAGGTAGAAGAACTGGTTGAGAAAGAAAACTGCTGTACAAAACAACTACATGGTGATGTTGCTCACAATATCCACTCCTACAAGAGACAGAGAAGGAAAGAAGACAAAAAGAGAGGCCAAACGAAAGATACAAAGCAAATGAGTGAGCCGAGGGAGTTTGTGTGCCCGTGTCTCCCCTCAGGCCGAGCTTTAGTTCACACTGACCATGTGATTGGTGGGAGGAATCAGGGTTTGGTTGAAGGGTTTTGCAGCTTTCCATTTGTCTGAGAGAGTAGCTGAGTTAGCAAAGCCCTCTGACCACTTCCCTGCTGCTAACACACACACAGCACTGATGACTATCACACAATTACACACCAATTACCACACTACCACCTTCACACGGCGCTAACCACATCACTGCTGACACTAACCGCATGCTTTGAAAAGAAGAAAACACAGTTGGGTGAATCTCATAAAAACAAGTCCACCCGAAAATTACATGAAAAAAGTAAGACATTTTATTCATTATGAATAAATACTGTATTAAGACTTTTTAGACTGGTTAGCTTAAGCAATTAAGCATAAGTCCTCTGCATTTATACAGCTGAGGTAAAAAAATAATCATACCCTTGTTAAACATGATCAAAGAAGGCTGTGCAAATAAATCTGCACTGTTAATCCTTTTGACCTTTTATTTAAACATTTTTTAAAAATCTCAAGAAATATCTGCGTACACCCGAAACCATGAAACTGACACAAAACAATGTAGTATACATGTCAGACCAGTATGTGGCGCTGTAATTCTGCCACAGAGATGCACTAAAAACGGAGAAGAAGACTTGGACTATGTGAATAAACTTTGCTCGCGGGAATACAAACGAACATGGAACAATGCATTTATTAATCTGTGTTATTGTTAGTTAATAAAAAGACAATCGTTCAGTGTTTGTTCATGTTGTTGTTGCTGTTGTCTGACTAGGGGCGAGACGTGGGATGATGTCATCATCGTTTCACAAAATATATATGTAAAAACAGTAAACAGTATATTATTACAATTTAAAATAAAGTTTCTATTATATATATATATATATATATATTAGGGCTGTCACCGTTAACGCGTTAATGCATCCGATTAATTTTACAATCCTTAACATGTTAAAATAATTTAATGCAATTAATGCTAAATTAATTCTATTCTAAGCCTTTAAAGGGTTAGTTCACCCAAAAATTTTAATTCTCTCATTAATTTCTCACCCTCATGTCGTTCCACACCCCTAAGACTTTCGTTCATCTTCAGAACACAAATTCTTAATTTACAATTAAGATATTTTTTATCAAATCCGATGGCTCAGAGAGGCCTCCATTGACAGCAACGCCCCCAAACTTTCAAGATCCATAAAGGTACTAAAGACGTCGTTAAAACAGTCGACGTGACTACAGTGGTTCTACAATAATTTTATGAAGCAACGAAAATACTTTTTTGTGCGCAAAAACAAAACGAAAATAATAACTTTATTCAGCAATGAGTCCGTTATAATAATGCGTGTATGAGTGCTCTTTACACACTGATCGCACATTGTATTTATGCACAGGCACAGAAGTTTCCGTACATTCACGTTGTTTCTACACACATTCACGATAATGTTTTGATGTGTCATGTTTATGTTGCTGTGTTTAGTTATACGGAATGGATTCGTGTACTGTAGTAGATATATGCAGTCAGCAGGCGGTTGGTTTAGGGTTTTTTTGGCATCTCCATGTGGTCCTGTTTGGTATCGCAACTTGGCTTCTCTAAAATGTAAAAAAGCTCTTTGCTGTTGCATTGTACACATACTATAAAATTCTGATTGTATTTTTATTATTAATGCGGGCTCCTTATATCATTTGGTTCTTTGGTGTCCTTTTGGAGTTTCTAAGTGTCCTTTTTTGGAAAGACATCTAAATTTATCTTGAAAAAAGCTTGCAGAAAATATAGATTTTTGAGAATCACCCTTCAATCTTTTGGTTTACTTTGCTGGATATAGCAAATGATGACAAAATAAACATTTGAAACAAGATAAATGGTCTATGCTTAATTTCATGAAGTGTGCGATTAATCACAGAAAAAGGATGTGATTAATTAGATTAAACATTTTAATTGATTGACAGCCCTTATATATATATATATATATATATATATGTATTTTTAACATCCTGATTATATGATTCCTTACTTTTTTTGCATATTAAAGCCTAAATAAGCTGAAGAAATACACAATTACTGTAGCTGTGAAACATTATGTAAGCTGGCTAACTTCCCTTACAAAAACTAACCATGATGTTACTATTAAAATAAATAGCCTAAATAAATAATTATTATATATAAAATAAATGATAAATTAACCACACTAACCATAGTTTAACCATGGTATTTGTACAACTAGGTTTGGAAAAAGTTTCATACAAATGTAAACCTCACATTTCAGCCTTTAAATAAAGAAAAGATATAAGTAAAAATGATCATTGATTAATAAATGATTATATGTATTTTATCTGCTCCATAAATAATTCTAGATAACTTATCTGAATTGTTTAAATGTGTAGAATCCACATAAGCTTGTTTTTCATCAACCGGTCAAAATTTACAGCAGGGCATGCAAATTCTGTCCGTTTTTGTCCAGACAGAAACTGCACACAGACTGAATGTAAATATAAGTCTCTGTAAATCCACTCGCTGACAGTAGGTGGCGCTTATGGAAAAACTTATGGAAATTAGAGCTGTTTCCCGTAACCTCCGTGGACAAAGCAGTATTGCGATTAAGAACACTTCCTTTATGTATTACATGGAGCGAAGATGAAAACAAAATGCCATCGAATCTTTTCTGAAGACAGTCAGTACCTTCAGTACATTCATATAATGAATTCATTCATATATTCATTTGTATAATTCTTTTAAAACCTCCCAGCTTTTCCGCCGTGTTTTCACTCAAAATTAAACTACTCTGCGTGCTGTGCGCACGTGAGACTGTTACTTAAAACTGTGCTTTATGCTGGACAGTATTTATTTATCGTGAGTTGTTCAAATCGTGGTAATCTAATATGGTTTTAATGATAATTAAAAGATTAAACGGTAATACTAACCGTGGGGAATTTTATCAAGATTTATCATCAAACCGGTAATTGTTACATCCCTATGTACAACTGTGGTGATCAATACTCCAAAAAAAATAAAAAATCATGGTTACAATACTTTTACTATAATAAAACCATGGTTAATTTTTTTTTAAGCCCATTTCTGTATTTGGTTGTGTTGCGAGTATTTGCAGCACGCGTGCCGTCAAACTGATGAAGATTTTTTCTTAATTTGCTGGTGCTTTTTCTATTTGCATGTGTTTTCTTAAGTTGCAGCGCATTGAGCTCTCTCGGCCACTGTAATAAAGTAATAATATTTAATAAAATGATATATAATCATGAGAATTTGGACAAGTTTTATATTTAAAAATCAACAAACAACAAATAAAATGACTTTTTGTTTGCATAATCACTAAAACAATAACATTACCAATGATGTTCGGATTTTAAATGACAACTTGACTGACAACAGTTTAATAGCATGTTGAAATATCTAATGTAGATGTTCAAATAAAGCTTTGAAAAAGTTTCATAAAAATGTAAACCTCACATTTCAGCCTTTAAATAAAGAAAAGATATAAGTAAAAATGATCATTGATTAATAAATGATTATATGTATTTTATCTGCTCCATAAATAATTCTAGATAACTTATCTGAATTGTTTAAATGTGTAGAATCCACATAAGCTTGTTTTTCATCAACCGGTCAAAATTTACAGCAGGGCATGCAAATTCTGTCCGTTTTTGTCCAGACAGAAACTGCACACAGACTGAATGTAAATATAAGTCTCTGTAAATCCACTCGCTGACAGTAGGTGGCGCTTATGGAAAAACTTATGGAAATTAGAGCTGTTTCCCGTAACCTCCGTGGACAAAGCAGTATTGCGATTAAGAACACTTCCTTTATGTATTACATGGAGCGAAGATGAAAACAAAATGCCATCGAATCTTTTCTGAAGACAGTCAGTACCTTCAGTACATTCATATAATTAATTCATTCATATATTCATTTGTATAATTCTTTTAAAACCTCCCAGCTTTTCCGCCGTGTTTTCACTCAAAATTAAACTACTCTGCGTGCTGTGCGCACGTGAGACTGTTACTTAAAACTGTGCTTTATGCTGGACAGTATTTATTTATCGTGAGTTGTTCAAATCGTGGTAATCTAATATGGTTTTAATGATAATTAAAAGATTAAACGGTAATACTAACCGTGGGGAATTTTATCAAGATTTATCATCAAACCGGTAATTGTTACATCCCTATGTACAACTGTGGTGATCAATACTCCAAAAAAAATCATGGTTACAATACTTTTACTATAATAAAACCATGGTTAATTTTTTTTTAAGCCCATTTCTGTATTTGGTTGTGTTGCGAGTATTTGCAGCACGCGTGCCGTCAAACTGATGAAGATTTTTTCTTAATTTGCTGGTGCTTTTTCTATTTGCATGTGTTTTCTTAAGTTGCAGCGCATTGAGCTCTCTCGGCCACTGTAATAAAGTAATAATATTTAATAAAATGATATATAATCATGAGAATTTGGATTAACCTAGACAGACTGCCTGAAATTCACCCACTTCTTCACATCACTAAACCTGATTTACCTCTCTAAAGGATTTCAATAGGTACGGTGAGCTACTTCTGCTCCACAGGCTAACAAGTCTCCCTCTCTAAACCACAAGAGGATTGTTCTCACTGAAATTCCCAATTAGCTGCTATGGACAGCTCTCTCTGGAGACCGGAGTCTCTGCTGCTCTGTGACCTCTTGCCAAATTGAACTGCTTAGAAATCTTAAGCAATTTAATGTAGATTGGCTCCCATTGGACCTGAAGGGCAATGTCAGACTTATTCAATCTCTATGTCCATGTGCTGCTGCTGAAGTACACTTCTTCTTGCCATTTCTATGATAACATAAAGGGTAAAGTACAACAGGAATTCCCGTTCATCTAAATGGTGAATTTAATCCATCATTGTCTACTTTTTTTGTCATCTTCATCCTTTGTGACATGTGTGTGGCATATGCTAGTGCCCTGAAAGAACAGCCGTCTAAAAGAGCCAGAAACCCTTAAAATGACACTCAAGTATTGCCCATATAATTATAAGAAGGTTTACGTTTCTGCATCCAAATCGTGTGTTCAAACAGCCATTATGTCTTTCCTCAGTTCCTGATTTATCTATTCCCATCATAAGCAGGACCAAAGACTAAAGATATCAAGTCAAAATGAGCCGGAAATTGCCATTAAATGCTAATCTCCTCCTAGCTGTTCTGCCCTCACTGAGTCTGGCAGACAAAGAGATCTCAAACCAGAATAAATTGCAGCACATACCCAGAGCAATTCAAAGTTTATTAAGAAGTATATTAAGGCCAATATTAAGCATTATAAGTGAGTGCCCAACGCCTATTGCCATGCAAATTATGCCACGGCTACTCAAATTGGAAGTGTCTGATAAAAGCAAATTATGAAAATTGTAATTCGGTTAATGTAATTTCAAAACAATCCGCACACGGTGGCAGAGCCAACAGCCTAAACAGAAGAGCAAAGAGCTGATTTTGGGAGGGGAATGGTTTGATTAATTGTTGGCGAAGCCAAGTGTGACAAAAAGGCCATTTTAATAAGAAAAAATACAAAGACCCACATTTACGATTCTAACAGAAATATGAAATATTAACAAACTAAATATTTTTTATGTATATTTTAAATTAGAAATTGCTGAACATTCAGGCCAAAATTTAAAATAAATAAAATGTATATATGGCATGGCAACAAGGCACTGGCCAAACGTTTAAGTTTGCGTATCTGTTTAACAATGAACATAAGTATATAGATACGGTAGAGTAGACACAGATGTGTGCCATTTTTTGAAAAGTAGCATGCTCTTTTTTTCTTCTTCTTTTTTAAAAGCATCTTATTTTCATACACCCATTTGATAGATATAGAACAAATGTTTTAGTTTTTGTCTATATAATGAAAGTCAGTGGGGATGATAGAGTCCACTCATAGTCCTAACATCATCTTTTTGGGAACAACTCACAGCCTTATGTAACAACACATTACTTGCAATGCCAACACACATACTGCCAACTGAAAGAAACTGAGTTTCACCCATCCAGCCCCATCAGTCCAAAGATATGCTGTCTAAGGTGCCAGTGTAATGCTGTGTCATATCACACAAGCATGGAAGGAAAACCCCACCTGCTGTTTTCGGCTCAAAAAGCACAAACAAACAAGGTTGTTAAACTAAGCTTGTTTGTGTATCAGGCAGTTCACACTGCTGAAACAAACTTTTATGAGTGGAAAAAAAGAGACAAACTGAAAAGATGTGGCCTGAAAACCACAAAAGAAGAGACTGCAAACAGACAGAGGTGAGACAAGCCAAAAAAAACAAAAAACTAAAAGGATCTGACATATTCAGACCACTCTCAGACAGCTGGATTTCCTACAATTCAACACTACCATGTCCATTTACAACTGCTTATTGTAAGCACTTAACATATGCAGTCAAAAAATTTGTTTCACATAATACATCACTTCAAGGGCTTAGACAGACAGACAGACAGACAGACAGACAGACAGACAGACAGACAGACAGACAGACAGACAGACAGACAGATAGATAGATAGATAGATAGATAGATAGATAGATTTAAAAATGTCAGTCACTATTACAAGCTATGATTATGAATGAAAATATGAAAATTGTGAATTCTGTAATGCCCTAATTGCAAGCCATTTTTTACCCATTAAATAATGTATTAAATGTCTTTTCACTGTAGTATTATTGTGCTGAGAGTAAATAAAAGAATGAAAGTATCTATATCTGGTAGCATACTAAAGGGATAGTTCACCCAAAAATGAAAATTCTGTCATTAATTTCTCACCCTCATGTCATTCCAAACCCGTAAGACCTTTTCGGAACACAAATTAAGATATTTTTGATGCATTCTGGCAGCTCTCTGACCCTCCTATAGACAGCAAGGTTCCTTACACGATCAACGTCCAGAAACGTAGCATGGAGATCGGCTAAATAATCCATGTGACATCAGGGGTTCAACCGTAATTTTACGAAGCTACTTTTTGTGCGCAAAAGAAAAAAAAATAACAACTTTATTCAACAATTCGTCTCCTCTGTGTCACTCTAGTGCCATTTTGGAGAGTATTCACTGAACGCAAACAGTGCGCCACCAGAAACGTAGCATGGAGATCGGCTAAATAATCCATGTGACATCAGGGGTTCAACCGTAATTTTACGAAGCTACTTTTTGTGCGCAAAAGAAAAAAAAAAACAACTTTATTCAACAATTCGTCTCCTCTGTGTCACTCTAGCGCCATTTTGGAGAGTATTCACTGAACGCAAACAGTGCGCCATGCGGATACGTTTTCTACGTTGTTTGTGCTTTGATTTGAATGTAAAGCAAAAAAGAATTTACGTTCAAATCAAAGCACAAAAAAAAAGCTATTTGCGTTCAGTGGATACTCTCCAAAATGGAGCTAGGGTGACATTGCCATGCGGATACGTTTTCTACGTTGTTTGTGCTTTGATTTGAACGTAAAGCAAAAAAGAATTTACGTTCAAATCAAAGCACAAAAAAAAAGCTATTTGCGTTCAGTGGATACTCTCCAAAATGGAGCTAGGGTGACATTGAGGAGACAAATTGTTGAATAAAGTTGTTATTTTTTTTCTTTTGCGCACAAAAAGTATTCTCGTAGCTTCATAAAATTACGGTTGAACCCCTGATGTCACATGGATTATTTTACCGATCTCCTTGTTACGTTTCTGGACGTTGATCATGTAAGGATCCTTGCTGTCTATGGGAGGGTCAGAGAGCTCTCAGAATTCATCAACAATATCTTAATTTGTGTTTCGAAGAAGGTCTTACGGGTTTGGAACGACATGAGGGTGAGTAATTAATGACAGAATTTTCATTTTTGGGTGAACTAACCCTTTAAACTGGAAAGACTGGTTTGCACCTCACATATATAGATAAGTACATACCATAAATCATATGCACAAATGAGAGCATACTGTAAAATGTGTTTAACATAATGGATTAGGTTCATTTCCATCCACCTACAGTCTCAATGTCATCTACATATGCTCTATGCTTTCAGCCCACTCTACGATATAATTAGGATTTTAAGTTCTTTCAGATGAAAAATGACTTTCTTAAACACATTGCAGCTCAGTCAGGTGTTATGGAAATATTGCCTACTCATCAGTCATTACTTCTCATTGCATTTAGCCGGGTAATTATTTCAAAGAATCCCACACTGATGTTCTTCACTATGGAAGACAAATCCAGGCATTAAGCCGTCTTTGTGTGTGATTGGGGATCATAGAAATGTTGATTTTGCCCTTCTCTGCTCCGCTAGCATAAAAAGCTTTATTATCAGTCCTGTTCGAGCTTTACAGCACACTAGCAAGTGTATCAGCCAAATCGTCTAATACCACACAGTCACGAAAGGTTCCTCAGATGCTGGTGAGCCAGTGTGTCAGATTGAAGGAGATCTGGGCTGTGATTGGTCACAAAGACGAGAATTTGTTTGAGCTGTTTTGGCATGTTAGCCTTCAGGGTTTGTTGTTAAGGTCACCTTTTCAAGCTTCTTCTTATATAATCTTTTAGAGATACTCATTGCTTGTGACTTTTTCACAGAGGCCTCCTTCACGGTGTTGGGGAAGCTTTGTTAAAAATGGAGCTTGCTGAGCTACACATAATTTAAGGTGATTAAACTACAGTCAAAGTCAAAAAGTGCTTTGATACACAGCATTTGTATCTTAACAGTGGAGAAACTGCAAACAAAAAGTACCTTAAACAGATTTCTGATCCCAGATTCTGATCGATCAATATAGTGTTTCTGTTATGCAAAAAGTATAATAAAGTAATAGTGATGACATAAAGAACCTGTAGTTGCATAGCAATGTTCTGTTATGTCACAAACTACATCTTATAGCTGAAGTGTTGTAAATACTGTTAATGTATAAAAATATCATTGATAATATTATATAATTAATGTAATATATATATATATATATATATATATATATATATATATATAACATAACATAATATAATATAATAACATTATATCTGAATAGTAATATCAATTACTATGCAAGACTGAATGCTTTATTGCTTAAATATATAAGATAATAAATAATACCAGATCATAGAATGTATTACTTAATCAGAGAAATATTATTCGGACTCAAAAACTTTTTAAAAGAATGAAAGTATCAAACTTGAAAATATTAATTAAAAATAAAAAGAATTCAAATAAAAAAAAACAGCAATATGAATAAATTGAAAACAGTGATGAACAGCTTTTAAATTTTGATATAGACATAAAATGATCTGATGCATTTTACCTGACTTGATTTCATTACTCGTTTCTTTTCAGCGTGGTTCATTTACATGAAGCACTGAAGAAACAATTCACTAAAATTAATCTGACCTTCCAATAGGAAAAGGCAGGTAGCTCATTGTTAACTAAAATTAACATTTACAACTATTAACAATCCTTTTTCTTAATAAAATAATAAATAAAGCTGAAATAAAATAAAACAAAATATGAATATTAGAAGGAAACACTTAAAAACTTAAACTAGAAAATTAGAAATGTGTCTAAAAACTAACTGTCAAAAATAAGTTGAAGTATTAAATGTGCTAAAACTAAATAAAGACAAAGCTACATAAAAACATTTGAGGGAAACAAAAATAAATATGATAAAAGCACATAGCAAAACAACTAAAACTTAAATTAAAAACTAAATCAAAATATTATAAATAATATAGCAGCATATAAACAATACTAAGATAACACCGTTCCAATGCTATATATACTGTCTAGGTGAGCACATTAGTGCATCAGCTTATTGTGTGTTAAAGCTGCATGTGCAATACAATGTGACACAAAAAAGTTATGTCAAATTTTGTCATGGTACAGTATATGTTACTTGTTCGAAAATGTAGCTTGTTACTGAAAAAGCTACTGGAAAATGTAGTTAAATCAGTAGCAAACTCTTTTTAGTCAGTTCAAGTTGAACTCAGCAGATCAGCATGCTGGCTCTCAAACAATGCTGATGCCAGTCATAAGTCCATACTTGACCCGGGGGTAGAGGCCGCTTCAGTCTTCATGGTTTAGTTATGTTGGCATTGCAGTCATGACTTCCAGATCCATACAATTCATTCACTCTCCTGCTGGCTGAACCTGCATAAGCTTTTTTTTCTTAAAAAAAGATTCATTCTATCAAAGAGACTCGGTATGGATCGAGACCACAGCATGCACCTTGGAACAGAATTATGCGGACTAACAGTAAACACAAAGATGGTGCATTTCTATGCATACCTTGGGTTTCCATATGAGCACTAACTTTGTCACAATGTATCTTGCACTTAAACCTTGGCTCCAGCATCCATGAAATATCTCATTTTATGTACTGAACAGTCTATAGCTGAGGGGAATGACAAGTGCTAGATTTTGACCATCTATTACTCATGGTTTCAAAGCCCCCTTAAAGGTATAATTCACCCCAAAATGAAAATGTGCTGAAAATTTGCCACCATTAAGGCATTTACCTTTAAACCACCATTCTTGGATGAAGAAACAAACTCATCTACATCTTGTACAGCCTGAGGGTGAGTAAGTTTTCAGCAAATTTACATTTTTGGGTGAACTATTCCTTTAAGAGCACGTATAAGCGTATAATTTGTTGGAAATACACTTACTACTTACAACACCCATTGTGTGCAAGAAAGCAGTTTTAGACAAAAAAAGAAAATATTTATCAGCTAATAAACTAATGAATATTCACAGGATATGTGTGTGCACATCTTTCTTTAACTATTGTGCTCCTCACCTGACAAAATCTATTATTTATCAAGCAGTTTGCTTTTACTGTAAACCATTCCTGAGAGCAACCAGTCCCCCCTGTCAAATTCAATTAAAGTCACATTTATTCAGGTTTGTTAGGATCAATTAATTAGTGCGAGGAAAAAAACCCATCAGTTTCACACAAACTACTCAACAATTATAAACAATCATCCTAACAATTGCTTCATTAAAAGACAGAATCTGTTGCTTTTTTTAATGCCGAAACCTCCAGGCAAATGAGTCCATCAATAGACAAATTAATTATGTCAATAAAAGAACTGACAAGTGAGAAACGATGACAAAGGCAGATGATCTTGACAGGGGAATTTCAAGGTATGTGATCAATTTTACTTAAACGCTAACGTGCCCACACAAGCAATAAGACCATGCTCAGGGTCCTGAAAGCCAAATCGTCCTTGCATTCTGACCCAAGAGAAATTACGAGCTGTTCACAGATTCCCCATTTAATGTTTAATGAAACAGCTTACTGACATTTTATTATGTGTGTAATTATGGTGTACAAACACTCACATAATATAGAGTGCAATGTCCAGGAATACCACCCTTGCAGTTTAACTAATGAATGGTCTTGGATTGTGGGTATTTGCGGAGTAGGTTTTATAGATTGTTAACTGGAATAAGCTTTCAATTCAGAATACATTTCTTTTTATTTACTAGGCCAAATTAAATCACTATGAATTATTGCAGTGCTTAATCTTTTTAAAGAAATTTACTTTTACTAAAACTTTTATTTTATTAAATTGAAAGACATTTGTTATATATATACACACACACACACACACACACACACATATATATACACATATACATATATATATTTTTTTTTTTTGTATATATATATATATATAAATGATGTTCTTTTCTTGATGAACTATCAAGCAATTAAACAATAGTGAAAATAAATATATAAGGTTTCTACAAAATATTAAGCAGCACATCTCATCATTAATAATAATAAGAAATGTTTCTTGAGAAGCATATCAGAATATTAGAATGATTTCTAAAGGCTCTAGTGACACTGAAGTAATAAATGCTGAAAATTAAGCTTTGCTGTCTCAGAAATAATTACATTTTAAAATGTACTAAAATTAAGTTATTTTAAATTGTGACATTTCACAATATTAGTTTTTACTAGACAGACAGACAGACAGACAGACAGAGAGACAGACAGACAGACAGATAGATAGATAGATAGATAGATAGATAGATAGATAGATAGATAGATAGATAGTAATACTATCCCACTCTATTACAATATTGGCCACCATGCTCATTAGATATCAGTATCAACCATTAATTAAAACCCACATCAGAGCACCACTAATTCAATGTGCCATTTATGAACCCCTGCAGGTGAATTCTGGCTTGACGTGAAGCATCATGAAAATATGAGTGTACGAACAGTGCTGAAAGTTAAAGAGAAGTTTGCATAATATTCATGTGATCTCTAATGTAACATTCATTAAACCGAGCTCCAAAATGTAGAGAATGTGAGAAGGATCCAGCTCAATCTCTCCTACAGTCGATAGCACTCTGATCCAGAATTATGCATGTGCATAACTGATGCTGCTGCGCTGCCCTGCAGGAAGAAGCCATAAGCAATCTCACTGCATCTAATGACCTATAAGCATATATGTCTGTGCGATAAATTATTCAGCTGACACAATGGGCGAGGGTTCATTTCTGGTTTAGCACGACCCCATTTTCACACTAAATCCAGAAACAACATTTTGGACAGCGCCCAAATATGAACGCAGGGAGACCTGTGGGGGTGTAAATGTGGTGGAGACTTGTCAAGGAGAAAGAATGACTTCAGAATGAATAATTCAACGAATAAACACTGGCTCAACAGAACAGCCGGACTTTAAATATATGATTTCAGCCGACGCTGAGAGCACATTATAGTATTTTCAGTATTTTCCGACTCAGACCAAGCTAGACAGCACTATCGCTCATAATGATATAATGATCAAGTGCTATTGGTTTTCTTGCGGTCCTCCGTCGGTGGTAAGAATAGAAGATGTACCTAATATTGCAGGAAAGTGCCTCCTGAAGCCCATTCTGCTAATATCAATCCAATGATCTAAGAGAGGCCTGAATCGCTGGACTTCTGCTAATTGCTTTTCAAATGGCAGTGGGTTAAAAAAAAAAAAATTGTGAGAACTCACAAAAAGAAGGCCAAGCTAGAATTTGAGCTATAAAGCCTAATTATACCCCACAAAAGCAGTCTGTTCCGTTTAGAATAAAAAGAAACCCAGAGCAATAACAGCCATGCCATTAACAATTAGTCTCCACTGTGCCTAATTAGACAGAGGAGATAAAAAAAACAGGTTCTAAATTTAAACCGTTTGCCTCGTATATTCTGTGAGGCTCGATACGCTGTGCAAATAACATCTAAAGACCCGCAGCACCCAGGGACGGTTCGTGACTGGCCATTGAGGAGAAACACAAGGCTATATCTGCTGCTTAATGGTAATAAACTCCTTTAGCCAAACTCAAGAGAGGTTACAAATTACCACAGGACCCCTGAGGGTAAACATCCCTAAATGGTTATTCATTCTGTCCTACAGAAAGTGGAGAGACACTAAATTGGGGAATATATCTCCAATTACACTTTTGCTAATGCCTGGATTCTACGTACTTCACTGAGCCGTGATATAGCCGGTGAGCTCTCTGTTAGCATTACAAATATTTCATAAAGCATTAAAAATTACGTGAAACGGTGCTAGCAAGCCATTTTATGCTCGTATTGTGGTGTATCGAAGTGAATCAGGATATTCAGGAGAGGAAAAAAACTGATTTTATGCATATGAAATTGAATGGATGGTGAAAGGTAGCATCGACAGGTGGTTGAAGGGGAGGGGCTTAAAAAATAAGAGGTCTTGGTGATGTCAGCTGAAGATGTAAGTTGTTTCAGAGGCGGAGCAAATACTAAGCCCTGCCTTGAAATGTTTCTGACCAATCCTGCAATGGTAACTGTTACTGTCTGCCCAGTATAAAAATAACCCAGAAAGCCAGAGCTTAGCAAAAAGAAAATTGATGAAAGATTACAAAGAAACATTTTTATACTCTTTAGAACAACATGCATTACTGAATCGTTCACAACAGGACTAGGAACGTGTATTAAGAAAATAAATAGCCAATTTCGACTACAAAGTTAATTCCCCTTTGGAACTACCAATCCATTTTCCGTCTAAAATGTATCCATAAAAACTAGAGCTGGAAAATAAAGAGTAAATATACTGCCCTGCTTGTAATGACATCGAACAACAAGTAAGTGGTCTCCTTTGAAGGACACACTCATAATCTCAACTCCTCTTGGATTTGTGATGGGCTTGATGAAATATAAAAGACACTGGTCAAAAGCCAAAAGTATTACCGTATCCAAAACAATAATGAAAAAGCGCATGGACTGGCCAATAGGCCGCTCCATTCTGTCTGTCAATACCGCATAGATGCCAATAAACCCTCTTACCAACCACACTCCCGGCTTAGTAAATAGTCATAAGACAACCCTGCAGTCCATTTAAATGCCAACAAATTAAACTGAGAGCCTTTACGCCCTTTCCTCATTAAATCCTAAAACCTTGTAAATGTTAAAGCAAGTGTTGCTGGGTATTGTGCACATGCTCCCATTATAGACCTGATCGGTTAGACCACCAGAAAACGTAGGCTGTAAAGCTATCCCGTCGCACACCTTGAGTGGCCATTTCCATTTGGCAAGGGACGTTGCCAGATTGCCTGCCTAACTTGCATTTAGCATCTCGCTAACCTTCACTGCTTTGACCTGATACGACACTAGTTTTTGCATCGACGCTTGGCAAGAAAACTCCTGACATGGCTGTGAAACGTATGGCCATATGGAATTATTGGCCTTGCTCCGAAACGTGCTGTTGGTACACTTCCCCGCACGGCGGTCTCCCATTTTCTCCTTCCCCGGGCATAAGACACAGCTTGGCATGTTCTGAGAAGACCGGCCACTCTCAAGAGGTGTGAACGCAAAGGCTGGATCGCTCTGCCTCACCCTTGTCTTACAATGGTGTGATGAATAAGCCACCTGCTGTAATCTTCCCTCAATTTGTCCAAGTGCCTTTCGTAACAAGGCCCCATTTTCAGAACCACTTAGTCGTGGACAAAAATAAATGTGCCACACTTTAACAAGGTAAAATGTGTTTCTACTCGTGGCTAAGATGGAAGACCCAAAAATGGTCGATTCACCTTCCTCCCACAAATGCCAATCGGTATTTATGAGTAAACCACAAACTAGAAGTTTATCTTCCCTGTCACTGTTTATAAACTCAATAAGCTGTAAAGATTTAATGACTATGATGCCCATCTGCCTTCACTTGGAGTGTTGCAGAGCTCTATGCTAATAACAGTTGCATATAATTCTGTTTGAATCTATCGACTTTACATCTTTGGTAGCATTTTACAGGCAAATATAAAGGGCGGAATAGCTCTATGTGACAATCTCTAGATGGAGGAACATCTGGATGCATCCAAGGTCCACATGAAGGTCAATGAACTGCGAAACTTCCCATTAAAGATGCACTAGAAATGGCAGGGTTAAACCGGTTCAGATAAGAGACCGGAAAAGAATACTCCAAAGACATCAAGTTAGGACACGATCATTTTAATTTGACCCTGTGCATCTGCACTAGCACTTGTGGTGATCTTGTGGTACTCTAGTTTCTTAGCTATCGCTGCTGGGTAATTAATACCTGTCCGCATGTCTATACTATCTCAGAACCCTTCTTCACATTAACAAAAACCTTAACTAATTGACTCTTGACTGGGATGATCACTGGAGATCAGCTAATTACCTTTTAATGCATGAATACGGAAAAGTCATTAAAAGTGGCTCAACCTAGCAACTAGCACCACAAAACAGATGTGGTGGTGTTAGTGTGTCAAGGCCTCCATAATTACACACACTCAAACTCTCTGCCAATAATTTCTTAGCCTCTGAAAGCGGAAAAAGAACCGTGAGCAATAATTCTGCTGTAATTTAATATCAAATCAAAAGATATTAAATCAAACAGCATTAATCCTTTATGATTGTGAGACTTAGCATTTTCTGTCTAAGCCTGGATAGTGTTTACATACGGTACGTAAATAATAGCACATAATTAGCAGTGTTTGCCAAGGCAAGCATCGCTATTATGATCAACACACCGCTAGCCCAAGGTCCCTAAGTATAATTGAAACCCTAACTATAAAGATAACTATAATTATATTAGTGTCCACACCAACACACAAAAACGTTATGTTTATTCAAAGTATGTGCTGCAGTTTTGTTGTCTGCTGCTTTAAATGCTCAAGCTCTTTATAGTTGGCTGGATCCACACTGACTTCCAATGTTTTTATCCTTCATCAGTTGAAAAAATAAAATCAATTCTGAAAGAGATTCTAATGATATCATGCCTCTGTGTAGTTAACATCACAGCTGTGGTGTGGACTTCTCTTTTCTCAAAGACTGATAAAGCTTCATTGCTATAGTTATCATTTTTGTTGTTAACGGGCCTTAAAGGGGTCACCTGATGCAAAATTCACTTTTACATGTAATTTGAACTGAAATGTGTCTTGGCAGACGGCAGTGTATGTACACAACCACCCTATAATTATAAAAATCCACCCAGTGTTTTTTTTTTTAAATCCCCATAAATCATAACCGCTTTCTCAGATCAAGCCATTCACAGATTCTTGGCAGAGTGACGTCACACAGGCCAAGGTCTCTCCCACGATTGTTGACTGACACTGCCGTTTTAGCACAGACCCGCACTGAGTGAGCTGTCAACAGTCCGCCATTTTTTTGACGCTGAAGCTGGTGTACACAAGAATGGCTCCTAAGCGATTGAGGTGTTTTGTTGTTGGATGTAATAATGAACATAGCAGTCTTCATTTACTCCCGACTTCTGAGGCACTAAAGACGCAGAGGATTACTTACACCTTCATAATCATGACATGACACCTACATAATCATGACATGACACATGTCATGAATATGAAGGTTTTTTATGCATGTTTATGACAACTGTCATTAAGTGTCATTCGCTCAGTTATGTAATTTTTAATGCAAAGATGACATTGTTTGAGATGTCTTTGTTATGGGCTATGGTTAGGGGTAAGGGTAGGGGTAGGGTTAGGTTATGGTTAGGTCAAATAATGTAATATTTGCATTAAAAATGACATAAATGAGCGAATGACACTTAATGACAGTTGCCATAAACATGCATAAAACCTGTGTCATGCATAAAACCTGTGTCATGTCATAATTATGAAGGTGCCATGTCAGTCTTATGCACACCTATTCAAGTAATGTGTTACCTAAGTGAGTATAAGGTTTTTTTAATGAATCTTTGCAAATCGTCTTTGCTAATAGTATGCTAGTTAAGTTCCGCAATGAATACGGCTAAGGTTAACAGTCCAGAGAACTGCTCATCACCCCAGGGAAGAGGGGGGCGGGGTGAGCAGAGCTCATTAGCATTTAAAGGGATATGCACCGAAACGGGTCGCTGTGAACACAGCTGTTTTTGACAAGGTAAAAAGGTTGGGGTTTTTTACACTACCATTGAGAAATTTTAACCAAAGTATGTTATAGACTCATTAAGACTGTAAAGAATCATATCAACTTGTGGAAAATGGCCATCTGATGACCCGTTTGAGAAATCAAATTTGATTTTTAATCAGATTTCTTAATCAGTTAGCACTAGCTAACATCAGTAGCATGTAGTAGGGTTAGCCAGTAGTGTGCTAAGCTGTTAGCTTGCTAGGCTGACTTAAACCACAAAGTCATCAATATGTGCAATTTGGCCATTTTTAGTTTTGGTAATGTAATGTGAATTTGAACAATATACTTTCATGACAGATTAAACTGTAAAACAATGTTGTATTATTTCTAATCAGGTACTGCAGGGTAGCCGTAAAAAGTTGTCTAAGCCAATGGAATCAATTTGTTCAAGAAAGGGGATAGGATTCTGCTAGGGCTGGACAATAATTCAATATCAATATGTATCGCGATATAATTTTTTTCAATAACGGTGATATGATTTTTAAACACATTTCCGATATTTTTATATACATTACCAGTGGGAAGTCGTGGCCTAATGGTTAGAGAGTCGGACTCATATCCCAAAAGGTTGTGGGTTCGAATCTCGTACCGGCAGGGATTGTAGGTGAGGGGAGTGAATGTACAGCTCTCTCTCCCACCTTCAATACCACGACTGAGGTGCCTTGAGCAAGGCACCGAACCCCCAACTGCTCCCCGGGCGCCGCAGCATAAATGGCTGCCCACTGCTCCGGGTGTGTGTTCACGGTGTGTGTGTTCATTGCTGTGTGTGTGTGCACTTTGGATGGGTTAAATGCAGAGCACTAATTCCGAGTATGGGTCACCATACTTGGCCACATGTCACGTCATGTCAGTGTTTCCCATACATTGATTTATTTGTGGCGTTAAAATTCGTTGAATAAACATGAGCACTTCACGTTTCAAAATCCTAACACGGCGCGGGTGTTTTATATGAATGTATCTCTGAAGGAAACCGACTGTCTTCAGAAAAGTTTCAACGAAATTTTCATTTTTATCTGATAAAGTAGCGTTCACGTGCGGAGCTGCTTTGATTACAGCCATTCCTGGGGAAACCGCTAATTTTATCACACTAAAAGCGCCTCCTGCTGGCAGAGAATTAATTTGCATTTTCAATAATGCAAATGCATGTTGTCTCCAGCAACATGTTTTTGTTGCTAAATTTTTTTTTAAGAATTCTCTTCTGCTCACCAAGGCTGCATTTATTTGATCCAAAGTACAGCAAAAACAGTAACATTTTGAATTGTTTTTACTATTTAAAATAACTGCTTTCTATTTGAAAAAATATACTGATTTGCTTATTATCAATATATTTAAAACATTTTATTATCAGAATATTTATTTTTTCAGGATTCTTTGATGAATAGAAAGATCCAAAGATCAGCATTTATCTGAAATAAAAAGCTTTATACCATTATACACTATTCCATTCAAAAGCTTAGAGTCAGTATATATATATATATATTTTTTTTAATAATTTAATATTTAATTATAGAAATTGTATTTAGCGCTGCAATTTTATTTAATTTATAATACTTTTATATAGCAAGGATGCTTTAAATTGATCAAAAAGATTATAATGTTACAAAAGATTTCTATTTCAGATAAATCTTGTTCTTCTGAACTTTCTATTCATCAAAGAAACCTGAAAAAAATCTACTAATTTTTTTTTTCAACATTAATAATAAATGTTTTTGAGCAGCAAATCAGTATACTAGAATGATCATGTGCCACTGAAGACTGGAGTAATGATGCTAAAAATTCAGCTTTGAAATCACAGAAATAAATCACATTTTAAAATATTTTCAAATAGAAAAGAGTTATTTTAAATAGTAAAAAAAATTCAAAATGTTACTGTTTTTGCTGTATTTTAAATCAAATAAATGCAGGCTTGGTGAGCAGAAGAGAATTCTTTAAAAAACATTAAAAATCTTACTGTTCAAAAACTTTTGACTGGTAGTGTATGTCAGCCTATAGTTTTGATATAAGGTAAACATTAATTTATTTCTGCTGGGTTTTTTTCTTAAATATTATATAATTTTATAGGAGGTTTCATAGACTTGGAAAATTAATTTTTCCGAAGTTATACAGACATCTGTTGTGGGTGTTCTTGGCAGTTTTTATGAGGCTTTTTTTTATAGTGTTCATATCGATATGGGAATTATATCGTATCGTAGCCCTAGATTCTGCATATCACTGTAACTCATCCCACTACTAACATGAATGATACCTCAAATCATGCAGCTTACTGAGGAGAATTAGGAGACTTATTACTTACTGTTTGTTATTTGCCTGAGGGACGATAACCCCTTAGATTTTGAAGATCCCATAGAATATCATAGAGACATGGGAAGCAGGAGATTTTAACTTGGGCCAGTAAGCATGCACCTATAGTAACAACCACCCCAGAACATAATAACAAACACACATAAACACCCCAGTAACCACTCATAACATCCTAGTTCTGCAAGGGAATGCAAAATTAACTTAAAAAAAAAAAATATATATATATATATATATATCAAATGTAAATTAGAAAGCATTTAATATGTCAGTAAAAAGGAGACATTTCCAGATGTCTCCTTTTTGGCATTTGGCAGTTATAGTTTAACAGTACAAAATAAATTTGGCAAAACAAATGAATTCATAAAGTCTTTTGATTAAGACATTTTGTGGAGGGTGTACAACACCTCCACAAAGACAAAGACAGAAGTCAGTTTGGTGTAAAAATGACCCCCTGGCCCCCTGAAGCCATCCAAAGAGAGTCTGACCTCAGCTACCCATCAGGCTGGAATATAATAGATAATTTGGCCAGTAAATGGCAGGTATTACTGCAGTTGTCTCCTCTCGGAGGCATATGATTTAGAAAGACACTCGGGTAATAGCTTTGCAAATTTCCTCTGCCATCTCTCCACGCATCTGCACATCTGAGATGTTGGGAGAAAGGTGAGAAGTCAATGACTATCCATCAAAACATCAATCTCCATTTATTCTGCTCTCAGCTCTTAAATACTAAACACTGAGACAAAACGCTATCATGTGTGCCAGACACTCGGGACCCCCACTGACTACACTCCAGCAGGTCAGACAGGAAGGCCTGTGATGTCAGAGTTAGTAGACACCACTTTTATGTATCTTTTTTTAGTACAATATCCAGAGATCTGTTGTACTACTTGTACTGGTAAAGCTCAGAGCAATAAACCGGAGCAATGATTCTAAATAAGGGCAATATGTAACCATGGACTCATGAATATTAATTAGGTGATGCAACATTCATCCAGTAGTCCAACTTGTTGGCTGAAAGGCAGATAAGGTAGATGCTAGTCAAACTATTATTATTGATTAAACAATCATTCAGTCGGTCAACTATTGACTACACTACTGATTACTCAATTACCAAAATAATCGTTAGTGACAGCCCTACTCCTAATAGCAAATATACTGTATCAGTTGAAATGACTGGGCTTCACTCACTAGTAACAGTGAATGTGTCCACACCTTAACAGCTGCTATGTCCCTGATCCATTTAGTGCATAGTGTTTTGTAACTGTAGTGTATCTACATACACACTCTCTCAAGTACATCTTAAATCTGTACTTACAACAATTACCACAACTGAGTCATGTTGGAATAAAGACTCAATTGCTTTCTCGTTCCACTATGTAGGCTCTTCACTATGGTGTCTGTGATGAGAGGGGCGGGGCCGAGAGCCGTGGGAACGGAGCGAGGCCGGTGGAGTAAATGCTAATGCGTGACACCTATGCCACTCACCGGTCTCGAGTCCCACGGAGGATCTCCGGAAGGATAAAAGGAGGAGTGACGACAGTGTTGGAGGAGAGAGGACCAGGCCTGGATTTTATTTTGTGTTTTGGTTTTGTTTTATTATTAAAGTTTTGTTTAAATGTTCGACGGTTCCCGCCTCCTCCTTCCCGACCTACGAACGTTGTTGCATTGGTGCCGAAACCCAGGAGGAAGGAGGGACATGCTGTCAGAGAGCCCTCGCTGCTGAGGGGGATCGTGGTGCTGAGGAGATCGGGCAGCAGGAACAAGAGGAGAGACCGCCGGTGGCTGCCCGATGCGGTGGTGCTGGAACTATGGAAGACGAGATGGGACCGAGAGCTCGCTGCCATGCTCCTGGGTCGAGGAGGGGTGGCTGCCATCTGAGAGGGAGCGGAGGAGTCGGCCCCATTCGACAGGAGGCCGGAGCCTGCTGCCATCCATCATGATTGGGGAGGAGTAGGGAAGGAGCAGGGAACGAGTCCCACGGAGGAGCTCCGGAAGGAAAAAAGGAGGAGCTCCTCCGTGGGACTCGAGACCGGTGAGAAAAGAAAAATATTAATTTATTAAAATCTATGCATATTTTGGCACATTCTCCCACACAGAACATGCTGCTATAGTTACATGTGCTTAATTTATTCCTCATTAAAAAGTTTCTTCTTTCCCTAAAGAAGTGATGTATTACTTCAAAAAGTATGTTATAACCTATGTACACTCATATGAAGATTCCAGCCTAATAAATCCTGTGCTAGTGTTGTTATTATTAACTAAATCTATCACGTTTCTGTTCATTTCAATAAAGATGGATAAATAAAATATAATTATAAGAAAAACTTAAAAGGCCTTCAAAGAAACTTAAAATAAATGTTGTTTTGGCAAATATCTGAAATAAATAAGTTTACATTTAAGTACTAAAATTGCTAATACTGAAATGAAAATAAATGAAAGCTAACAGAAACATAAGTAAAAAAAAAATTACTAAAGTAAAATATACATACTGTTTATCAGATATGCCTGGTAAGTATTGGTCAAAGACACGGAGATTTACTTTAAAGGGGTCATATGTTGTTGCTAAAAAGAACATTATTTTGTGTATTTGAGGATTATAATGACTTATACTGTCTTTTTACGCATTGCGTTGCATCGCAACGCGTAAACATAAAACCATGTGAAAGAAATGACAAACAACAAGCGCTACTTTACACTGCTCAAAACTCGCGTTTGAATCATCAATGGCAAATCCTTTAAATATGAAAACATACTTACAGACTGTGAGTCAGAACAGCCGGCATTGTAGTCATATTCTCCCAGGATCAGGAAACAGTCCTCTATAAAATGTGCTGCACACATCTAAATATTTGGGTTGAACTGTTCTGGAACAGCTGGCGACCAGCACGGATCAGCTCTAGGCATGACGAAGCGGATATCGTCCTCTTTTGGAAGGTCAAACAAAGTAGTTTCGTTTTCACAATTAAACTTTACTCCTTTCTTTGCGTGAACATTTGGGCGGTGTTATGCAAATCTTCCCACATCATGACGTAGATATGTGGGGGCGTGTTAGAACGAGCCGTTTTAGGTAGGCGTGGTTGACTCTTAACTTTTATAAAGAATATCTCTTTGGATTTGAGACTTTAGTCTTTGAAACTTTACAGATCTTCTTTATGCACCAAGAGCTGATAACACTCCAAAGAGAAAGGAAACATTTAAATCGCATCATATGACCCCTTTAAATTTCACCAAGCTGATTACTCACTTAAAAACTCCCACAGATCATGTTTTCATGCCATTTTAAATGTTATTTTGATGTGGTTATATCTAAGTGTTCGAGTTGTTTACTTACTTTTTTAAAATTAGCCTTCTCATTAACGCCAATATAGGCGGGATTTATGAAATTAACCAGTCACAGCCGAACATAACCAGTCATACCACGATGGAGGCATTTCCTCCTCTCACGTGATTTCCCCATTCATTCTCAATTACCCTCCACCAAACTCACTGCATGCTTTAGGGGGTCTGTTAAAACTCAATGGGCTCAGGAGAGGTGAGAGGGACGTGGACTCACGCTGTAACTTTACACGCTGGTGTCATGTTTCTTTGGAAAAACAAGAGATTTATACACATCATGCTGTTATATTTTGTAGTATTGGCGTTGTTTTAGTTTTGTACTACGATTTTTTTCTCATCCAATATTTTGAAGAGGCACTGCCTCTCTTGCCTCCTCAGAGGAAATGCCCCTGATATATACATATACACATACAGTAAATCGTTTTTGATATTTACATGTTGAGCATGGGAATATTTCTACAGCTTTTACACACCAGTGCAGCATGATTTAAACACTTCAGTGTGCAATTTTGGTCTTCAGCTTTACAAACACTCCTCCATGCAGTTGGCGTTTCTGCGCTCTGACTGCTGTCCATGAAAAGCAAACAAACAGGAGGACGCGTTAAAGCCTCCAGCTCATCTGTGGCTGGCAATTTTTTGAAATTATCACATGGCGGCAAATGTAATAATGCTATAATCTGCACCCCTTCTGCACCATCACGTTCTATCGGCCTGATTCTCTGAGAACGTGTCCTGTGAATACATATTTAAAATGTAAGTTGTAAGCATCAAGGAAGATTTGCACGTTTTAGATGTTGCTTTTATCAGGAAAAATACCAATTAACCTGCCTTTTGACGTAAAAACGGCTCTTCCGGAATCGGAAACAAAGAGACCCCGGCACAATTAAGCGCACGCCTCTGTGGTCAGGGACTGATAAGCCACACAATCCCAAAGACAGCAAAAAAAGAGAAACAGCCACAACACACTGACAACACTCGCAGGCTCAGCCCAAGCCACAATGACTCAAATTACGGCTCCACAAAATGCTGCTGGCTGCTTTCGCAGACAGGGAGAGAAGAGGTTGGAGAGGCTGTTATGGAATGTAACCATTCACTTTTCTTTCTTTTTTTACTGCTTTTTAGGAAGGAGGAGCCGAATTAGCCAAGCTTGTCATGAGGGTTTCCTAAATACCAGCGTCTTGGTTAAATCAGAAGCAACGGTTCATATCACTGACAGATTTAGTGTGGAAAGCCTGTGAACTGCTCTAGTGCAGCATATGGTCTTACATCAGAGGTTTTTTGACCCCCAAATATATTACGGCAGCTAGATTCATGTGAACAGATCCAGTTATACTAAGTATTATAATGGCAACCTAAAAACAACCACAAAAAATGTGTTTTTATGCTGTTATTATACTAAATCTAAGGTAACTGACTAAAATATCTGAAAATATATACTTGTGTATTAACCTCTTAGTAGGCAAAAATTGCCGGCAGCCCCCGGACTGTTGTTGTTTATATTAACTGCACGCTATTATGACTAACTGAACATTTTTTTGACAGCATTTCTTGTTTTTCTACCCACTATTAGATATAAATATTGTGCCTTAAAAAACGGTAAAAAAGGAACAACTCTAAAAATACACACAAAACATATGCCAGATTGTTTTACTCTATGTCAATTAAAATTAGACGAAACAGAATAAATAATCTAATAATCTAAATAATCTTAGAAAGCAGAATGAAGCAGCGATATCATATTTTGATAATAAAACATAATGAATTGATATGATAATAGTATATGTATATAGTATAGTATATGGTATATGGTATATAATATAGTATATAGTATATGGTATATAATAATAACACATTTTGATATCCTATATTTATAGACTTTTTGTTTCTCTCTTGCAATGAAAAGCCTTATATAAAATAAAGAACAACACAGGAAGAGTATAATATAAATGATCTATCAATTATGTGAATTGATAGGGCATTTGTTTTTATATAACATTTTTTTTTCTTTTTCATACAGCTACAAAACTCAGCTTGATTCTCTGTCTCAAGACTGTGAAAATGTAGTGACCCTCGTGTGTGTTGTGCTCTCTTGCTGCACAGGTGGACAGATGGATCCTGTGTCTGTTCCAGTTCTGCTGAACAAGGATCAGGTGGCCTTTCTCACAATGACGGGCCACAACTTGATGCCCATATTACAAAAATAAACCACTTTCTGGAAGCTTCCGGGTCATGCATAAGGGGTGATCCAGTCCACCTGAGTTCTCGTGATCATGCATCATATAATGTTAAAAGCAGTGCCCATCGTTTCTGAAAGAGCATGTCTGGGACACTAAAATTCATTTTTATTTGCATCTATGTGGGTGTATTGACTGAGTGATTTTGGCTTTGAAGGCTACAAATTTTGGTATGTTGGAATTATTATTATTACTATTATTGTGACTTTATTTCTCTTAGTTTAGTCTTGTAACTGTGACTTTATATCCTACAATAGCGAATGTATCTCAAATTTGTGAAAATATATGCATTAAAATGCAAAAAAAATACATATTAAAAGTTAAATATATAAAACATCATATTTTCTTATGTTGGTTATAAGAGTTATAATTAAATCCTTACTATTTACACACAGCAATTATTTATAATAATTGCAACTTTATATCTTACAATTGTGACTATAAATCTCAAAATTGTAACTGTTTTCTTGTAATTGTGACTATATATCTATACATTTTGACTTTATATTTCAAAGTGACTATGCAACAACAAAAAATGTGCCCATATATGTTATATCAAAACTGTGACTATATGTATGGCACAGCATATCACAATTATGACTATATAAAGTATTACAAAATTTGCAGCTATATACAGTATATCAAAATTGTGACTATATTTCTCGTTATTGCAACTATATATCTCACAATTACATCATATCACATACTTGCAACTCAAATCAACAACCTAGCAACCACCCAGAACACCACAGCAAGAACTACTCACATTTTCAAAAAATAAAAATTATATATATATATATAAATATATATATATATATATATATCAAAAACTAGTTGAAGCTTACTATTAACATCCCTTGAGATAAATCTAACGTGGATAACGCTGCTCACGACTGCTGCTCGCTGTTGTGAACACCTACAAGCCTACAACAACAAAACACTGCATCTCATTCCCGACTACATCAGTGTGGGATGGAACATCTTGGAAAAAAAAAAACACAAGGAAGCGAGGGAAAGAAAAAAAATTCAGTCTGACATGAAAAGACCACACATCCATGGTGCCTTCAACATATTCAGCAGAGAAAACACTGCTTCATTGGGGGAGATGGAAAGAAAGCCGAAGCCTGCTTTACAACTTCCTGTTGTGGGCTTTTATGGGCTTATGGGACCACACTGAGAGAAGCACACCTCAGCTCCACCACATTATACATCAAATGATTACATTTCCATATTTTTGGAGTTTGGAGTAATTAATTTCCTCCTCTTTTTTGACCAAAACACCAAACACGTTATTATTCGTTTTGGTTCTTGCCTTCTGATTATATTAATATTGATGGTGACACACTGCTGTTTTGGCTGTGGAAGCCTACAGCTACAATCTGTCAAGAGCTCTCTGGTGGCATGAGACGGCATGTCTGTGCTCGCCTTTCATCACTGCTGTGTCTTCTTGTGCAGAAGCAGAGGCGGCATGGGACTACAGGACTGCGGAGGGGGTCTGTACGGCACGGTCAAGACACGCCGCTGCTCCACTGGAGCGCTCTTAAAACAAAAGGATAACAGTGGAAGGGAGCTCATCACACCCCACTCCCAGAACAGAGCCTTGGCGTGCCATGTTCTCCTCAAAGAGGCTCTCCCTCCCTTATTTTCTTTCTGCCTCTCTGTGTCCTTGTTTCCACGTTGCTGACTGTCATACTGCACCATGTTGCATGATTAATACTGAATGGAAATCAGCAGCTGTGAGGCGTTGTCTGAATATGAAACTTGCGATTACGTTCCAAGAGAATCTGCAGTGTGATATAAATGAACGAAAAGTGAAGAATCAATATTTACAGCAACACTGACCTCAAATAGTTTCAAATGACACATTTCTTGATTAAATAAATAAACAAAAGGATAATGGGTGAAGTCTGTAAATTCCAAAAGCCACGTATGATATTAGAATAAAATACGATACCACCAAAACTATTATGTGATGATAAATCTTAATCATGACATACTAAGTCACAATTATGAGCTAAGCCAAAACTGACACAATTCGAAATTGAAACAAACAAAAAACATGCGTTAAGACATATGTTAAAATAATGACATAAAAACTTGTAATTAAAAGTCAAGATATTAAGTCCTATTTATTACATTTTTTGACTTAATAATTATGACTTGTGATCATGCTTTTGACTTTTTATGTCAATTTCAACTTACAGGCTAATGTATGACTTAAGTCGAAAATATTAGAAATATTATCTCAAAATATGTTATCTTATAATTTTGACTTATCTCATAATTATGAGAAGTCAAAAAAAAATTTATAAGCACGACATTAAAAAAGGAAATATGCCCACAAGTCATTCTTAAATTATTATTATGACTTAGTATCTCATAATTTTCGTTTTATAATTAATAAACAATTCAACTCATACTTAGGAGTTTTTAATATGGTTTACAAAAGCAATTGCAGTTATAGATGTCTTTGCAACACAGAAAAACATATATACACAACACTTTTAACTAGAGATAGATAGATAGATAGATAGATAGATAGATAGATAGATAGATAGATAGATAGATAGATAGATAGATAGATAGATAGATTAATCAAATGTGAGTTAAATGTGCTGTGTATATATTTTTTCAGTTTATATATGTTTTTCATATATAAGGAGAATAGAGATGTCCTAAAAGTCTGAGGAAACCGAATGAGCTTTAGAAGGACTCTAGCAGAAGTTATTGTACAGTATTTGCCCTGAAAGCAGGATTTTAATTGTTTTCAAATGCACATCCATTTTGTGTTACTGTGATGTTCAGGGTTACAAACATAATCTGTCTTGCACACATTTCATACACACATCTATTTCTTATAATAAATATGTGTAGGTGGAATTGGAAATGTGCAGACTTTGCTTTAGGCTAAATGATCTCATCAGTGAATGCCAATCATTTGTACATTTTTCTTTTTTTTAACCAGAGTTCTTGTAGATCATCTAATATTTTACCACGTGATGAGATCGATAACGTTATTAATTGCATTTCGCATCCTCTGATGGCACCGCAGAGGCATTTGGCTGGATATGAATCTGGTGTATAATTTTTATCAGTTAATTTAGCAGAAATTTCACACACAAAGCGCATCATGTTATCAGACAGGAAATATCACTATCGGTCTTATTAAGGCCCATTCATTTGGATTTCTTATGATGTCAAATACTACATGAGAGCTTCATCTTGGCCATATTTTATCCTCAAACAACCCTATTGAAATTAGGGCTGGGTAATATATCCAATACGCAAAATATATGATTTTATTCACTTGACTGAACTTTGGCTGATATGACAACTCATCTACAAATAATCAAATAAAATAAAATAAACAGATTTCAGATTTATCAGAAATACACGAGGAAAATAAATTATTGTCAAAAGGTTGAAATACCACTATAAATATATATATATATATATATATATATATACACACACACATACTTTCACCAAAGTTGTTCTAAAACCTAAAATCTAAATAGTGGTAGAGCATTGCGTTAGCAGCGCAAAAGGTCATGGGTTCGATACATTGGGATACATGTGCCTGCTTTTGCGAGCACAGCCTCTTGATATGTGGGTAGATTGAGGACAGTGCAACACGTAGATCGTGCTCCACTGACAGGCGCTGCATTTTTTTGTTTTTCACGTATGCCATGGATGAGAAGGCTAGCTCATACAAGTAAGAGGTTGAAAACGGCAACAGCACATTGATGCCGCATTCTGAGATAGATGGGTATTCATGTCCCACATGCAGTCAAAATTCATCCAAAGATATTTCTCCAAATTTTAATTTCAAAGTGCGATCCATACAGAGTTCTGCCAGTTCTTCTTGTGCTTTGATTGGCAACATCTTTGCCGATTCTGATGCGAGAGGGTTAAAAGGATCACAGATCCAGTCAAAGTTTTCATTAGCAGCGGGGAAGTAAAACTCAAACCTTTCCTGTAGCGTTTTCAGATGTGCAGCTATAGATTTTAATAGATCTTACGAGCGGGGTCCTCTACTGTTAAGGGAAACATGTCGAGTTCATGTCGAAGCTCATACGGGAAAGCACCTTGCCCCGTGACAGCCAGCGCACCTCCGTATGCAGTAGCAGGCTCTGATGCTCAGACCCCATTTCATCACACAGTATGGTAAACAATCGGGACTTCAAAGGTCGTGACTTAATGTAGTTCACAATTTTGACAGCTTGTTCTAATGCTACAGTCAGGTCTGGGGGCATTGCTTTTGCGACGAGTGCTTCACGGTGCAGCATGCAGTGGGTGATCTGCACATCTGGGTTTTGGTTCTTCACCATAGTTATCAGTCCTTTTACTTTTGCAGTCATAGATGCCGCTCCATCTGTGCAAATACTATGACACATGCACCGGTTGAGACCACGTTCTTTCAAATACGTATTGATGACAGTAAACATTTCTTACCCTGTTGCACGACTAGATAGCTCTTTGCAGAAAAAGAAATTCTCCGAAATTATTTCCTCATCAGTATATCGCACACTGGCCAGGAGATGACAGTGTCTGCTGCAATCTGTAGAATCATCAATTTGGAGTGCAAATTTGCCACTTTTGATTAGTTTTTCAGTTAGTTGTGTTTCTATATCAGCAGCCATGTCGTCAATACGACGTTTAATCGTGTTGTCAGATAACTGGATTTTGACCATTTCTTTGACAGCGTCCTTCCCTATCATTACTCCTACGATTTTCTTGCAGGCTGGCAAAATGAGTGATTCAGCAATGGTATGGGGCTTCTTTGATTTTGCGATTAGCTCTGCTACTAAGAAGCTTGCCTCCTGAGCTTTCTCAGACACACGCACACATGACATCATTTGTTGGTTCTGTTTAACATTTTGTGCTTTTAGTCGCTTGAAGTATTCTATGTCTTTGCTAGATAAACCGTGGTGTTTTGTGTCTAAATGTCTCTTCAGCTTACTTGGTACCATTGCTGCATTTGATAGCTTTTCCCTGCAGACGAGGCATTCAGATGTCGGACAGCTAGCATCTCTGATCCATGTAAAACCGTAAGTCAGGTAGCTTTCACTGTACTGCCTGATTGTACTTTTTTGGGGGCAGTTGTGGTTCCGGGTTGATGTCTGTTGGTCTTCTGGGCTGTGACCAGGGTCACCAGGTTTTCACAAGAAAACCCACCTAATCGCTACTCAAAACTAGCCCAATGGCGTTTCGAGGGGGTCCCCAGTTAAAAATCGCGTTTTGGGGGTAAAATAAATATCATGTTATTGGAGTCGCTTCAACCCGCAGCAACAGTGTTAAAGTAGCCCAATTCCGCGGTTGGCAACGCTGTGACGTTTCTGCTTTTCATTTGTTTAAACTTATAAATTTATCCATCTTTGCCCTATCCTGTTAATCACTGCGTGAAATATAAAATTTAGCGCGCACCAGTACAAAGGGAGGAGCCGAGCGGGGCGATTCTCGAACGGTCCAATTAGCGGTAAATCAATATTTCTTCAGCTTACTTGGTACCATTGCTGCATTTGATAGCTTTTCCCTGCAGACGAGGCATTCAGATGTCGGACAGCTAGCATCTCTGATCCATGTAAAACCGTAAGTCAGGTAGCTTTCACTGTACTGCCTGATTGTACTTTTTTGGGGGCAGTTGTGGTTCCGGGTTGATGTCTGTTGGTCTTCTGGGCTGTGACCAGGGTCACCAGGTTTTCACAAGAAAACCCACCTAATCGCTACTCAAAACTAGCCCAATGGCGTTTCGAGGGGGTCCCCAGTTAAAAATCGCGTTTCGGGGGTAAAATAAATATCATGTTATTGGAGTCGCTTCAACCCGCAGCAACAGTGTTAAAGTAGCCCAATTCCGCGGTTGGCAACGCTGTGACGTTTCTGCTTTTCATTTGTTTAAACTTATCAATTTATCCATCTTTGCCCTATCCTGTTAATCACTGCGTGAAATATAAAATTTAGCGCGCACCAGTACAAAGGGAGGAGCCGAGCGGGGCGATTCTCGAACGGTCCAATTAGCGGTAAATCAATATTTAAACTTTAAATATGCATGAAATATATGTTTTTTTTCTGCTTATTTTCGTTTGGACATGCTCATATGTTGGTGTTTTGATATATTTTTTTAAATATATACTGTAAAAGGTTATTATATGGTACGATAATTATTTTAGGCTGTTTAAATTGGTAAAAAGCTGAGATTCTGCGGCACCCCTAGCCAGTTGTCACGGCACCCACTTTGGGAACCACTGGGTTACAGTGTTTACTTCCTTCTTAATTATATTTTTATTAAATATTTAGTCATTTTGTACTTTGTCATCTAAAGTATAAGTATGTTTATTTTACACATTTATTTTTTTAATCCATTTTCAAATTTCTTGAATATTAATGAAAATAAATAAAATTATATCGGCTTTATATCGGCCGCCGACCAACCTGCTTTCCAAGATATCGACATCGGCTGTCAAAAAGCACATATCGGTCGACCACTGATATATATTCAGCTTTATTGCTTAGCCCTAATCTCTTTATCCTGTAGTTCACAACAGCTCCCTTCACTGTTCACAATACATGCTGAGAGACACAATCAAGCTAGTTTCCAGACTGTAGTTTGTCACGACTGCACACCTCTGAGTCTCAATCTAACACATCTCTTTCTCTCACCCACTTTATTCCTGCTCTGTGTAACATCACACATTCATTTTGAGAGATGATTTGCACTTTAAAAATACCAACAAGTATCATCAGATCAGTATGTATAAACCAAATACAGTATGGCATAATTAAGAGTTGGAAGTGGGAAGTTTGTAGTTTTTACTAGACTGAATGCTTGAAATTTCCTCAGTTATATCAGCATTAAACTGATATACTGATATACAGCAATAAACTTATTGGTTTTAAAACTAGTTGTGTCTATGCATCTAATTCTGCTCTAAATGACAGTGTCTCCTGTCACAGAGAAATAATTGCAAAGGGCTGTAGATGGAGTGGCCGCAGCGGTCTGCACTTACAAGAACTGCCACAGTGAAGAATTGATGGGCTTAAACCGTCATTAATATTCAAGGTGAAGTCCCTCTCAGTCTCCAGCACTGTTTAGCCGACCCTCCACTCACAAGCTCAAGCCACACATTGCTCTTTCTCTCTTTCTTTGTGCCATCATTATTTCTTCCTATTTTTCCCTCTTGCACTCACTGCTTTTGCATATTTTTTAACAAACTAAAAGTAGCAGCACTACTAACTTATTTAAATTTTTCAGTAGTGTGACAGTGCCTCAGCTCTTTTCAAAGCCAGAAACTTTCTAATGTGCAGCTGTATAGCATAAAAAACGCTACACTGCTATATGTTTTCTAATATGCTATTGTTTTACAGTCCAGCGAACTGAGGTAATAACCAAACACAACAAAAATGTCCACTTTCTTTCACCACCTGAAACATTTCAGAAGTCAATATTAGTGAAACTGTTTTTAGTGGACAGTTCTTGAAAATTAACTTGTAGAGGTTAAAAAAAGAAAAATAAAGAAAGAGTCAAAAATGTATTTTGCAGACTTTTTTCACGCAATAATATATATAAAGGCTATAGCCATAACACATCTATAATTTATATAAAATAAAAAAACAACAGAAAAGACCGCAGATTCACTAAGACTTTTTGCAGAATTGTACATCCTATTTGTAGCTATGCAAGTTATTGATAACATTTCTATAACACAACAAATACCAATAATACATCAATATTATTTTGTATTATAGTAATATGAAATAATACTGCCCTGTCACGGCCACAGAGGCCGTTCACGAACTCACTGTCTGCCCTGTCACGCCACAGAGGCCGTTCACGAACTCGCAGACTGTCCTGCCACGGCCAAGGAGGCCGTTCACGAACTCACTACCTGCCCTGTCACGGCCATGGAGGCCGTCCATGAACTACCGCCATGGCCCCCCGATCTGCCTGCACCGCCATGCCTCCCTGTTCTGCCTGCACCGCCATGGCTTCCCTCTCTGCCTGCGTCATTTGTCTTGTTTCCCACTGGTTTGTTCTTGTCATGTGACCCTCTTGTTTCCTATAAGTAGCTTCAGTGTGTCAGTGAGTCTAGTCTGTTTATGCCTCGTCAAGTCTGTTCATGTCAAGTCAAGTTTGGATTATTGTTTGGATCACCTTGTAAATAAATTGCACGTGGGTTCTCACTTACGCTCGCCTTCAGTGGATGACTTGTTACAACAGTAAAAGACTGTAAAAATACTACAGTAAAAACCTGTTAATTGGTTAACAGTAAGTTTCCATACTATATACGGTGAATAAACTCAAGATTCATTTATTGTCACTATACAAGTATAGTGAAATGTGAGCAATCCTAACAGTGCAGTCACATGTAACTTAAACATCTGTAATACAAAAAAAAAGTAGTAATAATAAAGTATGTTATCACTACACAATACAAGACAAACAATACACAAGCCAATGCAAACAAGGCGATAGTGCAAAGTTAAGCCTTGTCTGCAATACAGTCAGCGATAAACCGTATGCTTTTTAACAATACAATGACAGTACAAACAAGGCGATAGTGCATTTGTAAGCCTTATTTAATATCGTATTGCACTCATTATTGCACAGTTGGTACATAATAGAAAACATGTATATGTTGCATTGTTTGCATTCTAAAGGCTCCAGTGAGTGGACAAATATTGCACAGGAATGTTGCACAATAGACATAATATTGCACACTATGAAGAGGTAAATGTAATAAAATTTTTATGTAATTTTACAGTAAATTACTGTTAGAAATACGGTTTTTGGAAGTGAAAAATAAAAAGTCAGTGAAAAACCTTAAATTGACACTCCCAGAATTCCCTGCATGACACTTCATATTTGATGTTCCTTCTTATTTTTTTCACCTGCAAATAATCAGAATGCATTTTTTATTACCCGAACCCGCCGATTAACAACTTCAGTCTGCTCATCTCCTTAACTTTAACTGCGTTTGTAGCCGGCGCCATAGCCAGACTGATAAACAAACACAGACTGGAAGTTAACTTCGGGCCAGGCGCATGTGGCCGATGAAACCGTCTATATAAAGCTTGAAGCATCAGAATCGGCCGATCACCATGACAAGAAATCGGTACTCACTATCGGTTGCAGAAATCATGATCGGAGCATCCCTAATATTAATATATATATTAGGGGTGTAACGATACACATATTCGTATTGAACCGTTCAGTACGAGGCTTTCGGTTCAGCACACATTACAAACCGAACGATTCAATTCGTTGGACTAGTCCTATTACATCTGGAAAATAAAAGAGCTTAAAGCGCGTGAAATATAATGTTCTCACTGTGCTCAACAAGGCAGCCCAAAAGACGTAACAGGCAACGTGCTGTCTGCCCAGTGGCGTAACGTTAGCGGACGGGCACGCAGAACATGGACTGTGATAGACCCTGTGATAACCTCCCCTTGCTAGGTTGCATCGAAAGACGATGATCTTGTATCGACGACTGCTCAACAAGGCAGCCCAAAAGACGTAACAGGCAACGTGCTGTCTGCCCAGTGGCATAACGTTAGCGGACGGGCACGCAGAACATGGACTGTGATAGACCCTGTGATAACCTCCCCTTGCTAGGTTGCATCGAAAGACGATGATCTTGTATCGACGACAGCCAGAGATATTGTCAAAAACATCAATTGTTGGCAATAATAAGATATTTGGCATTTCCAATTAATGTAGACCTGTTATATTCTTATTTTTATTAGGACTATTATGAAGTTACTTTTACTATTATATTAAAATTACAATCAATTTGCCTCGCAATAATTACCAAATAACTGACGTGCTGCGAGCTATTTACTATTTTAAAACATCTATTATAGAATTAATTATAGGCCTACAATTAAAAATATTAACACCAATCATCAAAAGTCATCAATAAAAATCAATTAAATAAAAAGCTTTTATTTCAAGCACCGACTTTCAAAAACAACCTGTTTAACACGAAATGTTTCTTCTCATTTTTTTTCACTATGTAATATTAGAAATATTAAGGGAATGAATTAAAACAGTTAGCTATATACTGATATCAGCACATGTTGAAGTAGATCTCTGAAAGAATATGCGGCGTCAGATGCCAAAAGCTCCGTCATTACTCCGTCAGTCCATTTTTACTTTAACTTTCTGCATAGCATTAAGGGAATGAATTAAAACAGTTAGCTATATACTGATATCAGCACATGTTGAAGTAGATCTCTAAAAAGAATATGCAGCATCAGATGCCGAAAGCTCCGTCATTACTCCGTCAGTCCATTTTTACTTTAACTTTCTGCATAGCAAATTGCCTGAGATTAAGACGTTCACCGGCATAACTCTTGCGCAAAGTTTGCATGTTGCTTGTGTGTGATATATCCATTGGCTCGCCTTCATGGTTTAAAACAGAAATATTTCTAACATTGCGACATAATCAATATATCCCCGTACCGAACGTACCAAACCGAACCGTGACACCACTGTGTCATATCGAACGAACCGCGAATTTTGTGAACCATTACACCCCTAATATATATATATATATATATATATATATATAAATAAATGCTGTCAAACTATTCACTATTCAACTATAATCACATCCAAGATAAAAGTTTTTGTTTACATTATATATGTATGTGTACTGTGTATATTTATTATGTACATATAAATACACACATTCAGTATATATTTTGAAAATATTTACAAGTTTATACATTTTCTTTATACATTTATTCAGATTCTTATATTATACAGAAATATATGTAATATATAAACAAAATTTTTCTTAAATATATACACATGCGTGTGTTTGTATTTAAATATACATAATAAATATACACAGTATACACACGGTCACAATTCGCTGGAGCACGGGCACGAGGAAACGAAGAGACGTGGAGATTTCACAGAACGAGAGTATTTTAAGGATCCAATAGGGAGATACAGAGCACAAGGATGACGTTCACAACAAGTAGACCCGACAGAGGAGAAATGCACAGACAAGAACTTATAAACACAGGACAATTACCAAACACAGGTGCACCGAATTACTAATTAACTAAACGAGGACAGGAACATGACCAAATAAGGGAACGCAGGAACATAAACAGGGGCAAAACATAGTTTGACAGCACTAATTAATATATATATATATATATATATATATATATATATATATATATATATATATATTATCTTCTAAATTTAATCACTCTATTGCCCAAATTCAAGTCATCGTTTTTTGCCAGTTAAGTACTAAAGACAAAATTGAATATATTTAATAATTATATACTTTAAAATAGCTTATATTTATTAGTATCTTGTACTGTTTCAAACTTCTATAATTTATAGTAGCTTGAAAAACTAGTTTCAAAAGTAGCTTCAAGAACACTGATTTCTACTTATCTCTCTCCCTGACTCCTCCCTCATTTAACCGTGGCCCATTCATGTGATTTCCTGTCCTTCATTATTCAGAGGCTGTGTACCTGTGCATGGGGGGCCGTCTGCAGGACGCGTGTTACTTTTGCCTCTTTCTGCTCGTTATGATCTCTCTCTGTGATTAAATGACCCCTTCAGTAATGACATACAGCTCTGAAGGACGGCGGAGGACGTGGCGAACGACTGAAGCAGCAAAACCCTGCTGTGACACTGCCCCGAGACGGCCGCATGGCCGCCGATATGTTTAATGAAGGGAGTGATGAGTTATCGATGTGTCCGCTCTAATTAGAGGTCCAGAAGTGTCTGCGGCAATCATAGCTGTGACAGCAAATACAAAGACGGCCATTGATTGTGTTGGGCTGGACTTAATTTGGGTTTTGCAGTCTGGAAGATCACAAGCACATAACTACTGTTCTACTTGACTGGCGCGCACCTATCCCAATTAGTTACACTTCCTAGGATCAGTGAAACTAATTACTGGCCTTAACTTCAAAACCAATAATGAAAGGTTTAGGGGTGTGGAAAGTGCTTAGACGTTCTTCAATTCGGATTCTGACTCATAATGTTTCTTTGTTTAGCACGGTTTTAAAATCTAGTGAGCTGCTTTGCTGTCTATTCTACTTAGACAACAGCCTAACTAAAACAAACATTTCTAAATAATATATGTTACACAAGCTACTAAGACTCACAATGGATGTCAATAGTGGTTTAATTTGTTAAGCATGTTGCTAAGCAAAACAGCACAGTACTTTAATAAGCATTATACGCATAAAAACATTGAATAGTCACAAATATTGTGTAAAATAATTTCAGAATTAAACTGAACTATTTTTATTTATACAAAGCACTAAAACCAACATTAATTTCAACTCATCTGCCGCCTTATATGATTTTTATTCCCTCAGCTCATTGCAATGCATTCTGGGATTGTTTTATTTGGCACATGCAAGCAATACTGACTGAAACTGGCTAAGCTATGGTATCTTAGAAGGTAACATACCATAACATTTTGGAATGGAAACGTATACTGGCAGCTCCAAAGCTGGATCAAACATCTGTATTTCAAAAGTAGCATTGTTTTTGCATTTGTTTTATTTAATTGCAACATAATAGTGCCCCGTTGTGTGAAAGTGTACTATGATGAATTTTAAGACTGTAACATTGTGATATTAGTTTCACAAGTGAGCTCATTTTACTACCAAATTCTCAATATTGTAATGCAAAAACAGAGTCTCATTTTCATTACTGTGAAATGGAAAATGGATTAATATATAAATCAAATATACCATGGTTGAATTTGTTGTACTGCCTACAATTAGATCAAACTAATTGATTTTGTGTGTGAACTTCCTCATTGTTCACTATGGATAAAAGTCACTAAGTCACTATGGATAAAATTGGATTGGATACAAATAACGAATACAACGTGAACAAATGTATATATTTTCATTAAATAAAATTACATAAAAATGACTAAAAGACAGAAATGAAAATCATTTTAAAAAATTGAGAAAGACAATACCAAATGCATTAAAGTAATGAGAATAAGGGATAAATGTGCTAACACTTAAATAATGTGAAATAACATTTTTAATGAAAAATATGAAGATGCAAAAGATATCTTAAAGGGTACAGTGTTTCCCCTGCCATTATATTAGGGGGGCTGCCTGCCCCCTTGAAAGTCAAGTTAATTTTATTTTCTCCATAGCACCAGATCACAACAGAAGTCATTTAAAGTTACCTTTCATATAGAACAGGTCTATACCTTGTTCTTTTATTAAACAAATGAAATAGCCTTATGTTATTTATCTTATTTACACAACGGCATGTCAATTCTGTCTCTACGTTACATGGTCGCGCTCTCTGTATTGCGCACAGCGGAGTTCCGCCCCGATGCGCGCACACAAGTGAGCACACTCCCACTTCCACTAGTATTTGTGAATATTAAGCCGCAAAACGACTATTTAAATATGAATTCTGCATGTCTATGTGTTAATGAATGGCGCAGACGCGCGGTTTTGTTTACTACTCGTACTGAAGCGTGCGTGACTCTCGCTGTGATTTCAGCGACTGCAGTCTCACTAATGAGGACATAAATACATGAACATCTCCAGAACTCACTTCATGAGCTTTTGACCGTTTCATTTCAAAACTATCCTCTCACTAATGAGGACATAAATACATGAACAACATCTCCAGAACTCACTTCATGAGCTTTTGACCGTTTCATTTCAAAACTATCCTCATATCATATAAACACATGAATGTAAAGGTATTCACGGCAACCCGTCAAAATAAAAGTTCGGTTTAACTTGAAGACATTATGGCAGAAATATATACTCCTGTTTGGCAATATTTTGGATTTTGATAAACCTGTTGACTTTTGCCGTTTATCTAAGGTGATTTTGGATGTTTTTTTTAAACATTTGTTTCTTATTTAATTGGTTCCACATTGTTTGCTGATTTTTACTTTATTTAAACTTAGTGTCATTTATTTATTTATTTTATTTGACATCAAGGTGTGCCTCCAAGCTTTCTTACTCGTTTTGCTAATAAACGTCCTACGTTTCTTATTTATTTGGTTATATATTATATATGTTTACTTAGCCTATTTCCAGTTTTGTATACCTATTTAAACTTTATGTAAAATTATTTGTTATTTTATATTAGGCATAGCCTGCCCTATAGCATGGCGTATTTGTTTTGTTAATAAAAGTTCTATGTTTTATATATAGGCTTAAGTGAGTTTGACGTTGTATTTTGTTGTTGCATTCAAGCAAATGACGCTTAACTGCCGCTGATTCAAAAGTGAAAGTAAAATGCGCACGCCGCTTTTAAGCTATTTAAAAGCGACGGAAAGCGAGGAAAAATTCTAACGAACTAAAAATGATCAATTGCTTTACGCCGAATTGCCGCTATTTCAAAGTGAAAGTAAAATGCGCACGCAGCTTTTACAAGCTATTTAAAAGCGAAGGAAAGCCCCGCCCCCACGGTGATACCGGTGTTGTCACACGTCGATTAACTGGTGGGAAAACTTCCTCACCGTCACAACCCTACCCCAAACATGTAATTTTTGTTAAACTTTTGATAAATTGTTGTTCAATTGTTTAAGTTTCATGAATTAATTAGACGTTTTTTTGATTATTACAATTTTATTTAACCATTAAAAAGGATAGTGTTTTTTTTTTGCTTTGCATTCATTTTATTATAATTACAACATGATAATGCCCTGTTCTGGGACCTCAAGCTGCTAACTCTCGCATTCTGTGTAGGCTGGTGTCATTTAATAAAAACACTGTTGTGAAATTTTGGATTTGTTGATCAAAACAAGCAAAATAGTGACAAATTGCCTCTACAACTCTACAAACAATTTCCAGTATCACCTTTGAAAATGCTGACTACATAGTTTCATGTAGCATAATAGCTTTCTATTACTTTCTCCCCAAAGGGTTTTGTCATCAATAACCATTAACAGTAACTAGTTTTCAGAAAAGTGCTGCAGATAAAAGGAATGAAGCAACCTAAAAATGCTCAGAATAAACTCAGTTACTGAAAGCAAACAACAACTCGTATATAAAACTTCATTTTTTTGTGCAAGACTGTATGCATTGGGTTTGTTTGTGTATTCAAGGAACACCAGGCTCTAGGTCAAACGCGAGCCTCTCATTGTCATTTCAAGGTGAACGAGGCATTTAGACAATCTCCCCTGCACACGCACCATCTGCGACAGTCTGTCCCTTCACTTCCTCTCTGCTTTTTCTCTCCACAAGGTTCAGTTGTTGTCATCTACGTTATGAGAAAATGCTATGAGCTGATCTGGGAGCAGTGCCAGGTGCCACACGCCAGTCTGTTTCCTTTAATACCCTCCATTTTAGCATAAACTGTAATTAAAGCAACTTGGCACTACACTTAGCACAGGAATTTTACAGTTCAGACCAACGGCTTCAGAGCTGAAGAACACAACCCCATTCATGCGCTTGAACTGATTTTCTTGTAGTTTTACAATAAGCAAGTAACAAAACATTAAGGACATAATGACATTTTCTGGGGGCGGCTGGGAATTTAAGAACCAAGTCCGCAAAATTAGGACGAGAGACGCGTCATAAATCAGCAAAACAGCCAAGAACTAAATGATCCTAATCCCAATTTATCTTTTCAGATACAACCAGAAATCCCAAATCTACTAGAAATCAAAATTTAGAGAGTGCCAGGCTGGTACAAATATCCGTCTCAGCTCTGGAGCAGAGAATAATTAGCTTTTACTGGATTTTTACATGCATATCTTTGTTTAGATGACCCTCTCTAGTATTAAAATCATTAATAATATATTTCATGTCTCCGGTGAGGTTTGACATTTCTTGCACTCTGACTAAATGAACCTGAGAATTGTTTTATCAATGCATAAAAGCAATGATTGCCACTACTGATGTTTAATCAAGTGTATTCAGATTTGTATTTGCATCTTTGAAGGTTGTTTAATTCATTGCTACATCAATTTATGAAGAATTAAAATAAGTCCAGGGAGGTCTAACATAGTCCAGGGAGGTTTTAAACTTAACATATTCAGACAACATCTAATCAGTTTTTTTAATAACTGGTTTGATCATTAGCTTTTATTTGTCATTGTACAGCCAAAACACATTACTGAAAGATTATCTGGAAAATACTGAAGTTGTATCAAATCAAGAGAGAAAAGAGAGAAGCTATTTATTTTAAATGAATTCTCATGCTTGTCAGCTTTTCATTCAAAAGTTCTATACAACAAGTAGCTAAGGGTGGCAGTAGTAAGAAATAAATCCTAGAAATGTACCACAAATAAAAATTATTCTTAAAGAAAATAAAAAAATAAATAAAATTTTCTCAAAAGTGTATTCAGATTTGTATTTGCATCTTTGAAGGTTGTTTAATTCATTGCTACATCAATTTATGAAGAATTAAAATAAGTCCAGGGAGGTCTAACATAGTCCAGGGAGGTTTTAAACTTAACATATTCAGACAACATCTAATCAGTTTTTTTAATAACTGGTTTGATCATTAGCTTTTATTTGTCATTGTACAGCCAAAACACATTACTGAAAGATTATCTGGAAAATACTGAAGTTGTATCAAATCAAGAGAGAAAAGAGAGAAGCTATTTATTTTAAATGAATTCTCATGCTTGTCAGCTTTTCATTCAAAAGTTCTATACAACAAGTAGCTAAGGGTGGCAGTAGTAAGAAATAAATCCTAGAAATGTACCACAAATAAAAATTATTCTTAAAAAAAAAAAAAAAAAATTCTGCCTTGTAGGTTCTCTTTCATTAAAGCATGACTTGCATGTAAATCTGCATTGTCAGATGAAAGACTGGTCAGGGCAGTTTAAGAATGCAATAGACTATTGATTGTTTTTTGAGAATGATGTGGTAAAGGCTGAGGACAAGTGTGAGTGGGACTGAATCAGTGATCAGATGTGGATAAAACGATAAAGCAGTCTGTTGTTAGTATTCATCAGTCATGGTGAAACCATTCTCTCATTACGGATTCAAACTGAGACGTCATCCCCTACGCAACATGGCCCGCATGTCACACAGGAAGTTCATACAAAAGCAAAGTGAGTAGAAAATTACTCTGAAACAATGGTGAAAAGCATAGCCTACAGTAATAGTACTGTGTCTTACTCCCACACACGCATTCAATATTCAAATAGATTCTGAACAAATAGATTCGAGAGTCAGAACAATGTTACTGCTAAAGAAAGCAGTTAGAATGGGGATACATGGAAAGCATTTTGTGCCTACCTAGACTATATTACAGTTTTAAAACATTCTGTATACTACAAATTACTACTAGTTAGTAATTTATAAATTAGCTGCATTTTCTATCCTTGTTTTACAGATAGAAATGATACTTTATATCATGTGGCTTGTTTAGTAAAGGTGTTGATATCATGAGTCATATGCATCTATCTATCTAATCTATCTATCTATCTATCTATCTATCTATCTATCTATCTATCTATCTATCTATCTATCTATCTATCCATCTATCCATCCATTAAAATTTTGCATGCAATGTACCTCACTGTAACTCACTATGAATAAATTACCAAATAATATCAGTACATGTACATTTTAATTAAAACTATTCAAAAATAGTTTTTATATACAAATTACTATATTACAAAAATGAAAATCATCATACAAAATATTGAGAGAAGACAATACAAGATGCATTAAATAATGTCAATAATGAAATAACGTGACAACAAAATAGTCTAAGTTCTAATATGAGTCCTAATATTCATATTTTCATTCACTTTTAGAGTGAAATTTGGACCTGGATTTCCAGGTTTCAGGTGTAGAAGAAATTTTCACTCAGTAATTGCTAGTATATTTCACAAATAATTACAAAGAAACGGCAAGTAACACATTGAATTAAAACGTGAAATTTTAAATAGTATTTTCCGGTAAAACATACTCCATTACTCTTTTTTTAACTTCAAAAAAACATTTTACCAGCTTTTGTAACACTTCAGAATACCCTAGAAACACCCTAGCAACCACCTGCAATAATCTACCATAACTGCGGCAAGACTCGTTCCAACAAGCACCACTCCAAATTTCTTCTGAAAAATGTAAAAATGTAGTTAATGTAGCCCCAGGGTTCCAGTATACCGTGATAATATATACCTGTATGATGAATAATGTTCCTATAAAAGACTTTCAAAACTACATTATTACCAGAACTTTTCTCAACAGACTGACTTTCAAAGCATTGCATATCCCACCGAGCGAGATTTGATTCGAGTCACAGTGAGTTATAGCGAAGTCCAGGTTATTCTGATCACCCCATGTATGTATGATTCCAATCTGATTTCCTTTGCGAGTCGGACAACCCTGAACCAGAGGAATCCTGTTGCTCTGTCATGCCGCGGCTTTTTCCGCCCACGCTCCGCCATCTACTGCAAGCCTCCAAAACAAGTGTGACAAACCTCTTACTTACAGACACAAACTCAGCCTCGCTTTCTCACACCTCTAACTCTACACCCTGCCAGGATGATCAAGTTTTTCCCAGAGTTTCTGCGAGCACCACCCCCGGCCTCAATACAAACAGACATCTGCGCTCATCTACACCCTCGCCGCTAACCCTGGCTCCTCCGTGCGCCATTCACCCAGCCAAGACGGAGCGAATTTCATTTTACAGACCATCTCAAGGGAGGAGGCAGAAACTGAGAGGGAAATATGGAGAGTGAAGCAGTGGTGCTGCAAATCCATTCCTGTCTTAGCGCGTTGCGAGCATCTCACGTCCCTTAGGACTACTGTCAACCATTGCAAAACTGGGACAGGAAGAGAGCGAGAGAGCTTATTGACGGTCACTCAATTCTTGTGACACAGCTAAACAGCATCAGACAGTGTCACACTAGAAATGAAAACCAACACTATTAAATTTTCATTAAAGGAAGCGGCTGTTACAAGCTCTGAATTAATTTTTAATAGCTTACCGGGGCTTAATCAGTTGTCTTTTTTCAACATAGTTTTTGATTTACGCGTCAGTCTGCGACCTTTAAAGGGGTCATACGATGCGATTTCAAGTTTTCCTTTTTCTTTGGAGTGTTACAAGCTGATTGTGCATAGATAAGATGCACAACATATCTACCTCACTATGTGGAAATAGTCGCATAATGCCGCCCAAATGTGCACGCAAAGAAAGAAGGCGTGGTTTCAGTAACCGCAGTTAGTGTTGAAGCAGCCATGTCAGGGAGACACTGTGTGTTTCTAGGCGAAAGCAAAAGCACTTTATTTGGCCTGCCGAAAGTAGATGCATTTAGGAATCTTTAAGATGACTTACAACAGAACAGCAATGTATTTTATGGACGACCGTTTGGTGAACCTAGGAGAGGAGGTAATTCTGACTTTGCTATGACAATCTGGTGCTTCTGAATCAGCTACTGTTTTGTTATTAGTTTAAGTGTTTGCTATTGACTGTTCAAATGCGGAGTTTTGCGCATCGTGTGTGTGTGTGTGTGTGAGAAAGAGCGTGAGAGAGACCAGCTTCATCACTGTATCTGTCACGCGACTCTGTTCCCCTTTCAGGCTCTGTCTTTACATTTATTTTGAAAGATGAAGCTCGCAATTATGGTAAGGGGCGGTACATTTCCGGCGAGTGCTTGCGGTGTTCGGCCAATCACAATGCACTGGGTCAGCTGGCCAATCAGAGCAGACTGCGCTTGTCGGAAGGAGGGACTTTGTAGAAAACTAAGCGTTTGAGAGAGGCGGGGCATAGAGGACCTACAATAATGTACAGTATTTGAAAAATAATGTGTTTTTTGAACATTAAAGCATGTCAACATATTCGGTTACACCAAATACACAAAATAATGATCTTTAAAAAAGCATCATATGACCCCTTTAAAAAATAAAGCTTCCAAATGTGGGTTTTTGCAGCAATGCCACAGAGAAACCACTTTTGGCTCCTCAATGAACCTTTCAGTAAAGAGTTCTTAAAGAACCACTATTTGCTTAGTGTAAAGAACATTTTAATAATTCAAAGAACCTTTTCCACAATAAAGAAACTGTGTAGATGTTAAAGGTTCTTAATGGAACTATGATTGCCAATAAACAAGCTTCAAGCTTCATCCTTGACAGTAACATCCTAAAGTCAGTAATGCCACTGCAACCGTTCATGTTGTTTCAAGGGAGTTAATTACAGAAAGATATCGAGACAACACTGTGCTGCTAAAAACTATTAAACGCCGCTCTTATCTATTAGAAGTGTAAACGCAATTAGGCTTTTGAAATCAAAGGTTTCTATTTAATGAATTAAAGGTAGATGTCTACATTTCAAATCCAATTAAAGCATAAAGCTTGAGGTCCAAAAATGAAATCTCACTGTATTTCCCCTTATTAAAAAGCACAAAACACACATTTTCCAAAACAGCATGGGGGAGCCTAAATGAAAATGAGAATTTGTTTGCAAAAAGACGTATCAATTACAATTATTTTCATAACTTGAACGTAAGATGGCTCTAACTGCACATAAGCCATTAAACAAGACGTGAATTGAGTGTGATATGCTTAGAAAAGAGAAGGGCTTTTACATCATTTACCTAGAAATTCTCAATCCGAGCTACTTCCTCACTCACGCCTCTCAAAGCCACTCCATCTGATGGTGCAATTGAACTAAAATGCCTCCATTAATTTTTCAAGCATGAGAGACAACTGTTCTTTGCAAACAATCCCACAGTTGTGATGATGGTGGGTCTTATTATACAGCATGCTGGAAACATAGCTTCAAATGAAATTAGAAATGTCATAATGGCAGCAAGTTCACAACAGTTTCTGCATTGTGGACTAAACATTCATGATAAACCCAAAGTAAGATGCTATCTGTGTCCTCACTGGCCTTCACCAACTAAGATCTTTTAAGATTTTCTGAACAGATTGGATATGCTTTGGATTTGTGCTGAGAATTAGTTTCCCAGCCGGCAAGTGACCTTCAACATAGAAATGTAGTTGAAGTATTGCCAGTTGTCATTTTAATGTTAAAAAAAAATATGTTAATCAATTAACAATTAAACTCCGCACACCTGACGACAATAGATAGGACCAACTAGGTTTTTGTTTTTATATATGTTGAAAATGTTTATGCTAAGGGTTGTGCAAAGGTTAACAAAACACTTTTGAATCAACATTGAAGTTTGAGCAAGATCTGAAAATTAAGCAAGTTGAAATTATGTTAGAATGTCAATGTTGATTTGATTTGTGAAATCAAAACAAAATTCAACAGTATTTCGACCTTGATCGATGCCATTGATTCAACTGTAAATAACCATTAAAATGCCAGATGGGTTACATAAAGGACAGTTTACCCAAAAATTTAAATTCCATCATCATTTACTCTCATGTCATTCCAAATCTGGTTGGTGGTTTTGGACCTCACTGACTTTCAATGTACGGGCCAAAGAAGTTGAAACATCTGTTGTTTTCAACAACATAAAATCACAGTTTTGGAACAACATAAGATCGGTAAATTATTATTATTATTTTTCATTTTATTTTTGGGTGAACTATACCTTTAACCACTGTATGGTAAATAGGAAGTTTTCACGGAAAATGTATTTAATTTATTCATTCATCAATTACTTTGTGATGTCAGATCAGCAGAAGTTAGGACAGTGTTGTCCAGCTGAAAAGTTTTATGATCGTTCTTGTCGCCTGGGAGGCCGTATTAACGGGATACTTTATATAAGTCGAGCTGTCACCAAACCCGATGCTCGGAGGGTAGGGTACGTCAGGGTGGAGGAGCTAGAGACATTATCTTGATGAAGCTATGATCAATACAGCCAGTGTAAGCCAATGAAAACCAGATACCATCTCTTTTAATTGAGATTATACTCTGCAAATTCAACGTGTGCCCATCTGATTTAAGAGACAGCTCGGTCTCCCCAGTTAACTCTTCGTGGTGGGAATCAATTATGGCTTCTTCTCTGACATGCGACCTCAGAGAGTCGAGTGTTGTAGAGAAGTGGGGGGAGATCTTCGCCTGTTCTCTTTTGGGATTCATGTCGGTGGATACATACCTCCTTTTCTACAAATTTTCTTGCCGGGTTTTCTGGCACATTCCTTGGATATTCTTTTTACTGCAAAATGAATAGAAGACTAAAAAATAACATGGGAGTCCATTATGGACATCAGGAGCATGCAACAGCACAACTTGACTGAAAGAGGAACAGAATAGTTTAACAAGTTCTCTGACCTAAATCATCATCATCATGAGTACTGCACAAAATATACCCTCTTTATTGTTCATTTATGGGCTGTTTACACTAGTGTGTGTCTGTCTAACAAGTAAAGGGAGGGAAAAGATATCCGACCACCTAAAATGGACGTGCTGCAGCACACAGAAAGATTTGCATGTGCAAGGGATGGTGGGAAGGTTAGGACACACGTACAGCCTCACTCACTCACGCACACTCACACATTAAGCAGCGGCATGCATCGGGCATGCAGAGATCATGCAATTTTTTTCTCCGCTGCACTCACTACACTCTGCACAAAGGAAACTGACACAGTGAAATGACAAAGACAGGTCCGTCCTGCCCGCACATAAACTCACCATCCTCTGTTGGCACGTATATGTTTAAGAATAGGCAGTCTTCGCTCTGGTCCTGTATGTAGGACGACACCACTTCAATGCCATTGGTGAACCAAACGGGCAGCATAACGTCTGGTAGCCTGCCCTCCAGCAGGGTTTGGGGACAAACGGGGCCAAACTGAGTTGCGTTACGGATATCTGACCATGAAACAGGCGGCTCAGGTGGCTGGAAGCGCCTTTCGCCTGTGGGAGGTGCTGCGTAGGGGACGCCCAGGAACTGGATGACGGGCCCAAGGATCTCATTGTTGAGTTCTTTTTTGAATCCCCGCAGTTTGCCGTAAGTTGTAGTGACAACGGGGTCTGTTTCGTCTAGTTTTTGCGAGGCCGCCAGCTGGGCGTGCAGGGTCAAGCCTAATATCCAACACAAGAATGGCAGATCCAGGCTAGCGCTGAGGCCTAGTCGCGGACACATTGCCCGCCAGATGCCGCCCAGGCGGTTTGGTTGTTGGAAGGGCATGTTCGATTCTCTTCACGCTAGTCCCGCTACTAGTTTATATCCACCTGCACGAAAGAAACGATCAAACGCAAGATGCCAGACGTTCCGAAAGCGAAGCTGTCAAAAATCTCAAAGCCTCTTTGCATGGCAAGTATTCCCACATGGACTTAAACTCGGATCCAAGCAACATCTTCATCAAAAACCAGCTATTCATCAGGTCCCATTCTACTGACAACGTAGCTTTCCATCCTGGCTACGTGCGGGGCAGGGGTGGGGGAGGCATTTGCGGCAGGTTGTCCACAGATAAATCAAGCCTGGTGCAGTGGTTGGTCTATATCCTGCTGGAAATAAAAAAATAAAATAAAATTAGTGGTGAGGCAGATGGGAAAATGGTGCTTTATTGGTGTCTGTGATCTCGTGTGCCTGCTATCAAGCAGAATGTTCTAGGATCACAGCTCACTGGCATGACACAGCATCTATTTCACAGACCCATTGAGACAGTTAAGCTAAGTTTCGGCCAATGGCAAATCAAATACTTCTCCAATACACTCAAAGGCTGAAGTGATTATATAATAAAGCAGTACTTAAGACACAGTATTGAAACTCATTTTGTCAGGGGGCATTCTGGGGTCTAACACGAATGTCGTAAAAGGTAAAACTTCTTCAAATATCGCAAATTATTCATTCATAAATATTATTTGTTTTTGGGAGTCTCACCACATTATATTTTACGATCTGTGGGTGTTTAGTCATAGAAAAAAAATTATTTCATGCTTCATACAATATACTTTTCTTTTTTTTTTGCTCTTTTTCTTTTTTTGCTATATTTAAATATTCTTAAGAAAATAATCAAATATTATGCCAGACTACTCAATTTTTTCTTATTTTCCCTGAAATTTTTGACAAACTTTCATATATTAAAAAAAAAAAGTTTATTATGCAGTACAAATGCCATTGACCGAGCAGTTTATACCAAGTAATCAACAAAATGTAATGTCGTTTTTTGTGATCACGGCTGGCTTGGACAAAATCTCTTTATTCTCATTACTGCAAATCCAAGTCTGACGCACAAAATAAGACAACAGGCAACAGAATATGTAAAAGCAGCACCACAAAACTGTCCACATCGATTTAATGCATCATTCTCACTTCGTCAACTCACCGATCTGTGGCAACCTTGCAAATGTGCAAGAACTATATTTGGATCCCCCCCAGAACACAAGTCTTAATAAGGAATAGAGGTTCATTTATAACTGTGGGTGAGTCTTCCCCAGTGGACGCTGTGACGGGCGGATTCAGAACAGGCTTTCGCTCTGCACGGTAAATGAGAAAAGCACCTCTGCTTCTACTGCTCTACAATAGGGTTTATGTTCCACTATAATGGGGCATTTGTCTTGAGCACTACTGTACCACCACACACAGCCTCCCCTGCCCACTACCCTCCAACAACCAGATCATTCATGATGACTAGCCCTGGAAGTGTCAGCAGATCCGGACTGAGGGCCACACAGCCAGACAGGGAGCAGACAAGGCTGAATGGAAGTGCATGAGCTGACCTTTCTTCTACCCCCATATAATGGCGTCCACAGACAATGCTTAAAGAGCTTCCGTTCCATCTGATCAAAATATATGGCCCTGAGATCTAATCTACTGTAATAAAATAAGATAGATTTCAGCAATAACATTGCCATTTTGCATTTTTTTTAATGCCAACACAGGGCTCCAGACTGTGACCATTATTTCTGCCTGTGCAACTAAATTTTGTGAGCGGTCGCACTGGTGCGACCACCACATTGTTTAACTCATAAGCGCTGCCATTTCTGTTGCATATGAGAAACATCAAACAGCAAACGAAACAAAGCATAACGAAACCGCGCTACTCGTTTGAACTGCGCAGCGCTTAGAGAGTAGAGCCTGGTTTATACTTGCCGCGTCAGCAGAAATTACACGAATATTGAGGAAACGATGGATGGTTTTCAAGCAAAAGTAAACGACCGCTTCTTAAACCAAAGGTGAACATGTTGGTATTCTTGTGGGGGGAAAAAACATGCAAGCACTGTCACCGACAGCAAGTTTAGTTTTACTTTTCTTTTTGTTTTCATTTTGAAAAGCTTGTTATATTTGCTGTTTACCTCATGTTATGCTATACAGGCTCTCTTTTATTTTATTTTTTTATTTGATTCCTCAGTGTTTGCTAAATGTTCTGTAATTTATTAGTCTGTATATAATACAGCATGTGGTGTATGTCATGCCTCATCTTATTCATTTTTGTTAATAAACGTTTTGTAAGCTTGTTTGTCATTGTATCTTACTGTTTTATTGTTGTTGAGCTTTTTAATTAAGAATAAAAATGAATCTTTTGTTTAAGACTTAAAAACTGAAAGGTAAGCAAAACAGAAAATTATCTTTTCTTGTAAAACGTGACAACAAGTTCGCAAATTCAAAAGCGAAAGCATCTGAAGCCTGGCTTAAAACACAGCAAAAGACAAATCACAAATAATTAGTGGTCGACTGATATATCACCGAGGCCGATATATCGGCCTATAATTGGCATTTTTCAAATATCGGCATTGGCCGATATGTTTCTCTGTTTGGCCGATGCGTTCGAGGTGGGACTTTTATTTTGACGGCAGCAGCGCCTGAGCACACAGTGTAAAGTATAATAGTATAATAACAATTGCTTTTATATTATTAGTAATAGAAAGGCAAACATTATAATACTTTCTCGTTTGCCGTCAGCATTCAGCAAATACGCATTTACATAATTTAAACAAATCTTTGAATGGCTAATGAAAATTAAAATTTCACAAACCTTGCAAACTTAGTCGAATCCAGTTGTGAGATCTTGTGAAGTGTGCATGTGACCTGCATGATCGCGTGTTCTCTGTGTGACTTTTGGTCCGAGCAAATTGAATGCTTTAAACATTAAATTTGTGATTTCCTTTATGCATTTGCCCACAGTCATAGTCATGTCATTTTCACTGTGTGCTGTATGTAAAATTAGTGTTACCTTGGCTTTATTTGAAAAAATATAAAATTTTCCCAGAATACTGAGTGTTCTGTTGGTTACAGTTTACTATATTTTTAATAATATTTTTATTATTTATTTATTTGTGAAAAATACTGTCATCTAAAGTATAAGCATGATTATTTTACAAATTTATTTTTTAATCCATTTTCAAATTATTTCAAATTTCTTAAATAGTAATTAAAATAAATACAATTATATCGGCTTTATATCGGCCACCCTGCTTTCCAAGATATCGGCATCGGCTGTCATAAAACCAATATCGGTCGACCACTACAAATAATACTACTAATGGAAAAGAACAGGTTGAATGTTAACCTCTTTCGTTTCCATAATCTATGATAAAAGTTCATCAGCATGCATTGATTGATCTCATGTTGTAGCAAAAAAAACTAAAAAACTATTGCGACCAAAATGTGCTCATGCGACCAACTGAGAAAGTTAGTCGCAAAAGAGCCACCAGTGGGAAGAATGAGTCTGGAGCCCTACAACATTTTATTAAATTCAATAGGTTTTTGAACAAACCACAGTATGGTTTTAAAGGTAGGGATATAACAAAACAAAAAAATAGACAACTTACAACTTACAGTCAAGTAGTAATGTCTGACTATTAGAATAATATTAAATATTAAAGTTTTAAATATTAGAATTGATCAAATATCAAATTGAAAAAATGTATATACGTGCTATTTCTATTTGTCTATTTTGTTTGTTTGTAAAACATAGTTAAATTATTATTTACAATTCATTGAATTATTATTATTATTAAGACTTACATTTAGCCTATTTACTTTTGAGTTTGCCTTATATATAGCTTTTGACACTGAATTGCTAATATTGCTTAAAAGGATGGATGGATGGATGCATTATACAAAAATATGTTATATATACATATTTCTTAATATATTTAATATAAGCATTAATATGCAAGTTATTATATTTGCAAATTAATATAAGCATTACTATTTAAGTTCTATATAAGTATATATAATTCATAATATAAAAATATATTATAATTAATAAATTGTATATGAATTTAAAAATACAAAAAAAAACAGATAACACATAGGACATGCTTTTAATACTTTTTGACTTTTAATGACCAATCTCTAAGCCGCCATACAATCGTGAATATTTGGTTATATATATGCAAGTTCAGTCTTGCAAAGAAGCACATGCCTAAAACGAGCCTCATTCTGCAAAACCGAATTTGTTAGCTGAAGTGTTTTATTTATCCATGATTAGTCGATCTCGATTTGTCCCAGTTGACCTTTCTACTCCCCACACTTCATATTTCAAAACAAATTGCTCCTATTGACAGTAGCCTATCAATGACAAGCTTCAAAAAGATGCAAAACAGTCTGTCGCATCGCATAATTAGGCAAACAGATAAACAGAGACGCATGATGTGAAATCCACTGCATTGATTGTGTACCATATTCTTAATGAGCCTATAAAATTGAGATTTTTACAATAGAGTGACGAGACAAAACAGCTTCAACACCACTGCAAAATGTTTTTTTAGTACATTTTACAAGAAAACACTGTCAGTCTTTCTTCAAAATGTTTACAATTAATTACTTTTTTGCCATTAATTGTAAAATTTACTAGCGTTTTCTGAATGAAAAGTGTTTCTATACCACATATTTTAGTCTATATATAAGCATATTAGCAATTGTTCGTAATGAGATCAGGTTTGGCTCAGAAGATGGGGAACTGAATTGAGAGATAAAGACTTCTGAATCCTTTGAGACAGTATGTAACAATCTCTGTCGGGATCTTAACACAGTGTTCCCTTGCAGACAAACAGAGAATCCACAGCACAGAGACTGTAAATCTCCATAGAATACACACAATCTAAATTTCCTTTTCAACCATGCTTATGCCTTCGCTTGCTCTCTTATAGGTACTCATTCGGAAGGCCTGGTACACTAATCCTCCCTCCTCTTACTCCAGTTTTGATAGATATGAACTGCTACATGAAGATATGCAAATATGTTTTAGTGAATACCTCTTCCAAAGAATTGAGGACACATTTTCCGCATGGTCAAATGTAAATGCAAAAACTTCTCCCTTTGGAATACATTAATCTATATCTTTTTCTTTCATCATTTAAAACCTACCACAAATATCTTTTTGTGAAATATTTTGCTGTCTTTCTTTTGAATAAATGCCACTTAGTTTGATTTTCTGTTATATAAAGCCAAAGCATTCATAATTTTTTTCCCTGTGGGTCTGATATCTTTGTCTCAATGCTTTGGTCGTGTATTATCTTGAAGTTTTTTTGAGTGTGTTTTGTCATTTCTTTCTGCTTGAAGTGCTTATCTTGTAGCTCCTGCTGTGAGTTGTCCTGTTAAAGACCGAGAGCTCTTAAACCCAGGGACTGTGAATCTCAGTTACAGTTACAGTGGTTGAGTCTCAGCTAAGACTCAAGCGCACCTAAAATAATAGAGCCTTCCTAAATATGTTCATGTATTGCAATCAAATCATCGACAGCAGTAGATAAACAAAATAAAAAAGTAAAAAATAATAATAATTTCTAGGGATGCACGATATATCGGCCACCATATCGGTATCGGCCGATAAATGCTCATTTTTTCTGTTATCGGTATCGGCCTGATAAGAAAATTTGGCCGATATCTTAAAGCCGATAAATAATGCATTATTTCCTTCAGAGACACTTCAGATGCGCGCTGTTCGTTTGCAGCCTTTTGTGCAATTGTACGTTGTAATATTGTGTTTATTTGATGTATATCTGATTTATCTCATATAGAATGCGTTTGGTTAAGTTAAAAGAGCGCTTCAGTTTACCGGTGATCGTCTTTAGCTCAGCGCACGCAGCTCAAACAGCAGTGCACAACATTAATAACTATGATTGGGAATGTTGTGTATATAACATTCTAATGAGAACATTATTATAATAAAACGTTGTGCATTCTTTGGGTTTAGTTGCTGTGTTTCAGCGCGTTGATATGGGAAGAGCGCATCCACAACAGGATCACACATTCTGACTATAGCACGCAATAACTGCATCATTTTGTACATATATAAGTTGTAATATTATGTTTATGTTGTATTAATATTAATCTCAGGATGCATTTCCTTGAGTTAAATAAGCTGCCAGCAAAACGCTTCAGTTTACCGTGTTCATTCAGCTCTTCAGCTTCAGCTCAATGGCTGCTATTTAAAACAGTGGTATTCATTTGTTACTTTTTCAAAATCATTGATTATATTATTAATAACAACAACCACTTGTATTTTTCTCTTATTATTTTCATCAACAATATGGTTTAGTAATTAAAATCATTTAATTATTGTCCGTGCAGAGGCTATTCTGTTTTATTGATCTGTGGCGCATTCATTTTGATTCTTTACACGTGTAATGATGTCCAGTGACTTGTTTGCATTATTTATGCATTATTTTATTTATTTGTAAGACTTTTTTATGACTAAATTTGGTAATGGGAGAGTAAAAATATTTTTAAAACGTACATAGGCTGCTTATGTTGAAGTGTTTGGGATGTGGCTTTTAATGATGAGACCTTTTTTGTAATCAGGCTCTCAAAAAGTATATAACAATTTGGATATAGATTTATCGGCCAACATATCGGTTATCGGCTTTCAAAAATAAAGAATAATCGGTTATCGGTATCGGCCAAAATTTTCATATCGGTGCATCCCTAATAATTTCTCAAACTGATTAAAAGTGACAAAAAGAAATGTTTAATAATGTATCAAAAGATTTCTATTTGTAATTAATGCTGTTCTTTTGAACTTTCTATTCATCAAAGAATCATGAAAAAAATGTATCACAGTTTCCACAAACGTATTAAGCAGCTGTTTTTATCATTGATAATAACAAGAAACGTTTCTTGAGCACCAAATCAACATATAAGAATAACACCTGAAGGATCATGTGACAATGAAAAGTCTACTTTGCCATCACAGGAATACATACATTTTCAAGTCAGTAAAACTGTTATTTTAAACTGAAATACTATTTCACAATATTACTGTTTTGGATTAAAATATAAAAGCAGCCTTGGTAAGCAAAAATATATTTTTTCCCCTTTTTTTCCAAAAGCAAACCTGACCTCAAAACTTGAAATAAGTAGTTTTTTTAACCATGTATCCTGTGATTTAAATATATAATTGCTGGTTTACACAGTATGCAACAATATTCAATTTTAGTCAAAGCACAAATCTACCTTCCCCCGAAGGTTCTCAACAACTTTCTTATTCTCAACTTCCAACATACTGGCATCTGAAGATAATGGAGTACAGCTCAAAGCGGAAAACAAATGGCTGATTATTTTAGCGAATGCCGTCAGACGTTGTGAACACAGGCCAGAACAGTGAGTTACTGCAGCAGTCGGTCAAATCTCATCAGCGTTTGCTTAAGGCCCGCACAAGCTCACACTCACCTTAATGATCTCATCTCAACCGCAATAAGACTTTGGGAGAAATTTATAGGCCAAAGTTTATATGATTATGTGTGAATGTGCTTAGCTTGCAGGTCAGGATGGTGGTAGAGGCGAGTTTGGGGAATCTAAGGTCTGATTAAGAAGACCCTGAGTTTATTAGATCTGCTATCAAAGACTCAAAGACATTTGCATGACGGAGTAATCCATCATATCATCAGTCCAGTCAGTAACGCCACTCACACATCATTGGAAAGTGGTACAACAAAGTGACAGTTGACATCAATTATTTTTTCAACACTTGCATGCTAGAAAAATGGCATCTTAAATAGGTAATTAAAAATTTGCAAAGCTTAAAGGAGTAATTCATCCAAAAATGATTATTTGCTCAACCACATGTCAACTCCAAAACCATATGCTGTTATTTTTTTCTGCAAAACACAAAGACTAATTTCTAAACTGTCTTTGCAATGACCTTTTTTCTTCACTTCACTTGTTAAAGCGTCTTATCTGAAGTGAAATACCTGCACTTCAAACTCTACATTCAGATATTCACACAATTTTATGACTGTCTAAAACTAAAGGGATAATTCTTTCAAAAACTGCTGTCGTCATTTACTCCCTCTCATGTCATTCCAAATTTAACTTCCTTCTGCAAAACAAAAAAGAAGATATTTTTAACAATCAGTTTTGGTATTACTAACTTTCATTAAACTGACAAAAAAAAAACAGAAATTATTTCTCAACATATCTTCTCTTATGCCTCACCCAAGAAAGTAAGTCATAGAGGTTTGATATTACGTGACGATATGACAGAATTTTCATTTCTTGGTGAACTACTTTTAGATATTCACACAATCTTATGGCTGTCTAGAAATAGCTCACCCAAAATGCAACATTTTGAAGAATGTTGTCAACCAAACAGTTTTGGTTACTACTAACTTCCATTTTATGGACAGAAAAAAAGCCAAATGCCAAAGCTCTCAAAAAACATACACAATTATGCATAACTCATTCCTAGCACCTGCGAGAGCGAATGCTTGCAGAAATGCTGAGGTGTATGACCACCACTGGGCCTTTGCATTATTCATTACAAAGGTACAGCTAGAGGAATATCTGCACAGCCAACACAAATATACCCACTCACTTCTTCACATATACAAACATGCATACGCATCCCCTCTAACGGTCATATACTGTATATAGACAGGAAGTAGGCTTTGATGTCGTTCAGGCAGCTCTGAACAAGAGGTTTGTTTGAGGGTATGGGCATATCTGGTAATGGTGATCACCGCCAGGTGCATTCTAGGTATTAATACTGATTCAACTTGCTGTGATACCATGCTGCTTTGTGGCAAAATACTGTTGTGACAGTGAAGGCTGTAGTTGCGTTCCAAAAACTGCGCAAACTAGAAAAATAGTAGGAAATGGCTTGGTTGACAGCACAGCTTGATCTCATGAGCTTAGAACAAATGTAATCTGTTCAACAGCACCCGCTTCATCTGCAACAATGAGCGCAAAAATATGCATTGCTTGCATAGATTTCTATTAAACTACAAGAATGGGCCATATTTCTTGCTCGGATAAAATTTTCACAGCCGTTCAAATGTTTAGGGTTTTAATGTTTATTCGAGGAACATCTTATGATCACCAAGGCTGCATTTATTTAATCAAAAATACAGTAATATTGTGAAAAAAATGTACAATTTACAAACTTTTCTATTTTAAAATACTTCAAAATGCAACTTATTCCTGTAATGGCAAAGCTGAATTTTCAGCACCCGTTACTCCAATGTGGGACATGATCCTTCAGAAGTCATTCCAATATGCTGATTTGCTGCTCAAAGACACATTCTTATTAAATGTTGAAAACAGTTCTGTTGATTCATATTTTTGTGGAAACATCGAAACATTGATTTTCAGGATTCTTTGGTGAATAGAAAGTTCAAAAGAACAGCATTTATTTGAAACGGATTTTTTGTAACATTATAAATGTCTTTATCACTTCTTTACTATCATTTCATATAATTTATATAACAATATTTGTTAACATTTTGGTCAATAATTTCACAACATATAGATTTATTTTAAAGTGATTAAAAAAATCTACAGAGAAAAAAAAAAAGAATAAAACATCCTTTTGAAACAACAGAAAGGCCTATTACACACATTTTTGCTTATAACGCTACCGCAAGTTCCACACTTTAAAAAAAGTCAAGCTTGCAGATATTAATAACATTCACCAGACTGCCATTTTGTGGTATCTGTGGTGCAAGTTCTCCAGTTTACAACTGTAATGTGTGAAAACCAAAAAAGCTTTGTCAACAGCAAGAGCTCTCTGCTCTTGGTGTCTCTGAGCAAGCGGCTCCTCCCACATGCACATTTGCAAGGGCATCAGGATCACGAATTTGAATGCTGCATGTGTGGGATTAACATATGAAATATGCAGATTGCATTACATTTCCTATAATACAAGTAGATGACCTGCTTTCCAAGCTACAGTAACAAGTCCTGGAAAACCCTCCCCCCATACAGTACACAACCTAGTCAAGTAGGTGTGTGTAGAAAATTAAATTACACTTTGTTGTTATCAGCATCATAATTGGAGATTTATTAGAAAGGCATTGAAATTACAAAGCCTGTAAACATGGAAGAAACATGGATGTTCTTAATATGAGGAGTGTCGAATGCAGGCTTTTGAAGAGGAATCTTGACAGCTTGACAGATTTAGCCTGATCATTGCGTGTGGGACATTTAGATCTTCATCCCACAGAAATGTCACATTAGCCTCTGGTCAATAAGCGTGCAGAGCATGTGGCAAAGACAGACATCAAGAAGCTTTCCACATTCAAGGCAGGGGGGGGGGGGGGAACTGATCCAATTTTGACTTGAACCCAATCCGGGATTTAAAGAAAGAAAAGAATGACGATCTTAATCAATGGTTCCATGAAGAACCTTTAACATCCATGGAACTGTTCCATTACACAAAAGGTTCTTTATAGTTGACAAAGGTTCTTTGGGTTATGAAAATTTTCACGCACACAAAATAGACAGAGCTAAAATAGACACGTGTACCACCCCTTCCAATGCAAATTAATTATTTATTTTGACACATCTCTAGGTATTAATAAAAATTTATTATTATTATTTTTATTTTATAAATAAAATAAATATAATTTTAGGTTATTTTAATTATCTCCTTTCATATTTTAATCATCACTAAACCCGAATTTGATAATCGTGATTTGAAAAACATGATAAATACTACTCAGCGTTAAGCAAAGTTAGTAAGAGTCTCACCCAGAGTAGGTTTAGTTTTGTGTGAAAACGTGACTACTGAGAGAAATTATATGAAAGAATGTATGAATGAATGGGGATAGTTGGATAGTTCACCCAAAAATGAAAATTTGATGTTTATCTGCTTACCCCCAGGGCATCCAAGATGAAGGTGACTTCAGTAGAACACAAACGAAGATTTTTAACTCCTGCCGTTGCAGTCTATCAGTCGTATAATGCATGGCAATGGTAACAAAATCTATGAGAGTAAAAAGAGCGCATACACACCTCATGCACTGGATGCCGTGCGCGCACTCAAAGCAGTTGGACATAGTGGTGTATTAGAGGTAAAATATGATATAAATACTGTTCGGTTTCTCGCACAAACCGATCGTTTCGTGTCTTAGGTCATCAATGTGTTGTCACGAGCCGCAGGGTTTAATTTGGATTTGTCTGTGCATGTTTTTTTTTTACTCTCATTGATTTTGTTACCATTGCCATGCATTATACGACTGATAGACTGCAACGGCTGGAGTTAAAAATCATCATTTGTGTTCTACTGAAGAAACAAAGTCACCTACATCTTGGATGCCTTGGGGGTAAGCAGATAAACATCAAATTTTCATTTTTGGGTGAACTATCCCTTTAAGAGAACAGTTCTTAAAAGATCCCCTTTTATTCTTAGTATGAAGAATATTTGAATAATCTAAAGAACCTTTTTCCTTATATACTATACAGTTTTTCACTGGCACCTTTGGTTCCATGAAGAACCTTAAACATCAATGGAAACTTTCCTCAGGACAAAAGGTTTTTTATTGTGGATAAAGCTTCTTTAGATGTTTTTCACATGAAGAAAAAAAGTCCCACTTTATATTAGGTGGCCTTAAGTACTATGTACTTGCATTAAAAATTAGTACAATATTTATTGTGTTCATATTGTATTGCAAAACACTTTTGCTGCTACAGAGGTGGGATACGGGTAAGGTAAAGAGCAGGTTTGGTGGTATGGGTAGGTTTAAGGGTGGGTTAAGGTGTAAGCATGATCTCAAGTTTACATCTACTGTATACAACGCTGGAAAGATGAACTGTACGTTCACTGAATTGTGGCGATGCATCAAGACATAATGAAAGGTGAACAGGCTGTAGTGGGCCTAATGCCTTCTTCATCAAATGCACGGCAAATCCCGAACCTGACAATTGTCTTCATAGCTATATTGTAGAAGTTAAGAAGACTGCAACTATTTTTATGAAACTATAACACTAATAGCCTTTTACATGCACACTTAGTTCAGTAGCCTATTGAAATGTCTCAATTTGTATCATCCTAATCTTGGCCTATGTGACACTAGAAATGTCAGTTGGTTTTAATTTACAGTACAGTGCAAATTAAAGCATAAGTCAATTTAATTTATATTTTATTCAAATGAGAGTTATACTCTTTATTTTTTGGCAAACAAAGGGTTTATTATTCAAATTAAAACATGGAAGAAATAGCGTATTGTGTGATTATTCTTTTAAACAAAAGTTGTAATAATTGTTGTAGTAGTATTATGTATGTAATACTGCACCACAGTAATATATTTCTGATCATTTCTTTAAGCTAACCCAAACTTATATTTTGACGGGTTGCCATGAAGAACTTTTAAGTTTGTAAAAACTCATATGTAAATTATATGACGATAGTTTTACTCAAATGAAACTGTCAAATGCTCATGAAGTGACTCTCAGAGGGAGTCAGAGCAGTTCTGGAGATGTTGTTCATGTATTTATGTCCTCATGTAGTGAGACGACGGAAGCTGAAATCACCGCGAGCATCGCACACTTTGTATGTGTAAAAAACAAAACCGTGCGTCTGTGCCATTTACATACACAGAGACACGCAGAACTTGCAGGATTCATATTTAAATAGTATATTTAATATTTACAGATACTAGTCCATATCGCGACTCTATTTAAGTATACTGACCTACTTTTGATTAATTCATCCAAACTTTGACAAATTCCGTGCCATTCCGTGTCATACAGTAAATTCCATTTACATGACTGGATTCTGCGATTCCATCCACATTTTCCACATCGCGGAAATCATAGATAATATTGAGGTATTTTGCAACTTCAGTGTAACGTTAGTGGATTGTGATTTATTGCAACTTAAGCAACGTCTGCTGCTGCCTTACCTTTGAGAGATAACTGATGCGTGATCACTGAAGCAGCTGCAGTTAGCAAGTGCTTTCGGAGTGAGAGTGAATTCCGCATTGATTGGTTGGACTCGTGATTCCAACAAATCAGATGAGCGGTGGGCGGAGATTGCTTTAGGCCACAGAGTGGTGAGTTCTGACAGGCTGCATCAGAGTCAAATAGCGAGTTTCAAAATTAAGTTATTTTATCAGCGGATCGGTTTTGAAAATGATCGATACGATAATTATAAAAATGCTTAATATCGGAGCCGATAATTGGCAAGGCCGATAATCGGTCGACCCCTAAATAAGATGGCCTGCTGGAATGTGCACTCCAAACTCTTTAACTACTGTACCCTACCTAATTAAAAGGTGAATTTTTGGGGTGAAAAGCTGAATAGTATTCATACTTAAGTTTTTGACATAGTACTAGAAAAACTATTGTACATGCATATTCTTCTCCTTTTTATGCTACATGTGTCCAATAACATGAGAGTTACTGAGACAAACAAAGTGAGCAATATTAAGCTGGTCATGTGATCTTAAAATAAGAAATAGACTGAAAATCATTTTTAAACATATATTTATCAATATTTAGACAAATAAATTATGTGATCAAAATACCTGTTGAATTTTATAAGACAGTTGTTTATAAATTATACATTATATAATTATACATTGCATTATGCCATTTATGACTACGAGATGTTACATCATTGCTTAACATTTATTGTAACATTTGTAACCATTTGGCGATTATTATTATTAAAAAATAATAATATTTTTTATTTAGAATAAATATTTATAAACATCAGTAATCATCATGAGTCTTCATCTCATGCGAGTAAACTGTACATTCTTTAAACAAACTTTTCTAATTAATTTCTTTAGGTGTACTTTTTTCAGTGCACCTTTAAAAGTAAAGAAGAAAAACTGACCAAAAACACAACAGTGTGACCAGATAATGTCGTCACTTTATCTGCCATATACAATCTTGCCTCATCTCTTTTTAAAGAGAGAGAGAGTTCTCACTATGGTTGTGGCTTCTGTCCAATCAACTAGGCATACAATAGTAATTATGATATTCTCTAAAAAGAAGCTATTCAGTCTTGGATGATTATAAACCTCAGTGGGAAATCACAGCGTTATAATAGCAGACCTTCAATATGCATCTGTAGATACATATACCTTAAGAACAAATCTAACAGGTAATTCACACGTAGATCACGACTCAACAGACAGTAAACCAACACGCCTCCAAGTTGGCAGTGGTGAAATATTATGAAGACAACCACTCAGAATCCACACACACTTATCATTTTCCCCTTCACACTTTCAAACAGTGATGTACGCTCTGCCTGACGATTATGAAGCGATCCTCAAATCACATAATGAAGAGCATCAATGAAGGCAGAACAAAGCCCTGGTAATTCATCACCATGTATCCGACAAAGGTTTAATGTCAACTCAGTAAATGGAAAGACTTTCCAACCAATCACAGAGTAAACTTTAGTGTGACACCATTAAGCATCTTGACAGCAACTAAGCTTCAAACAACTTAAAAAACATTTGCCATCTTTACCCTGCAATAGTGGCAAATCTGCATATATATAGGCTACCATTTAGAGGGGGGTGGGGGATTATGCCCAAACCATAACTGGATTTACACAGAAAAATAAAATGTGAAAATTATTTTAATAAATATAAAATACGCATATAGAAACGTGACATTAATAAAAAATATGTACAAGTGTTAAACGTGCCTATAATATATAAGCTTTATGATATCAACAAAGTTTAAGGCTGCACTGGTTTACTGCGTCTTTATATGGAATTTGGAGCAAAAGGATAAGAAAAAATATTTGAGGATGGCGGAGTACATACGAACCGTGAAGACACAAATGGGCCTTGGTGGCGGCTGTCTTCATTTATAAGAAGCCATGAAGCAACATTAGCAGGAAGAGTCAAAGCCTCCATTATTTATGGACTGGCTCCCTCCCCTGTACACATTTGGTACCTGGTCTTCAGGCAGACAGGAGAAACTAGCCTCCACAACACAGTTAGTTTCTTTAACAAATATCATATAATTTTAAGCATATACTCAACCTCACGTTGTTCCAAACTCGTATGACTTTCTTCTTTAGTACAGAAAAGACGATTATCTGAATGGCAAGCCCTCAGTCGCCATTCACTTCCATTGCATGCAGAAAAGACGCAATGAAAGTGAATGGCGACTTATACATTTTATTTCGCGTTTCACAGAAAAAAACAAGAAAAAAAAAGTAATACGTATTTGGTACATCATGAGGGAGAGTACATGATTATATATTTTCCTTTTTAGCTGAATTATTAATCTTTTAAAATGCATAAATGTTTCAAAAAGCGCTACTGTCAAACTCAAGCCAAAAAAAAAACAACAGCAGCAAACATCTAGGCGTCGAAAGAGGAGATTATTCTGTCGTTTAAATACGAATGAATGGCAAGTTTGCTTGATCATCACACTTATCACTACGCCACGAGATCTGCACAAGTTGCCCACCGAAAGCACCATCCACTCTAGTATTAATGCAAAATGATACTCAAAAATGCCATTCCGTCACTCTGTATGACATGCATCGAAACGAAAAAAAGCAATCCCAATATAACGTTAAGCGATGCACGCACACACACATGCGTTTCCATACAAAACCGCGACGTCAAAGCTGTCTCGAGTCAGAGGTTCCTTCAAGACCTCATTATCAGTCGATTAATATGATCTCGGACTAATTTGTCGGATTAATTATAATTAAGCGGGGTAAAATGAGAACCACCTCAATCAAAACAGAATCATTCTCATTCAAGGGGTGAGCACATTAGTGTAGGCTACACTTTAAATACATCTGACTCTTGATGATGGATCTCTAAAGGCTGCAGATTGTAGGCTTATTTAAGTTACAGCACGTCACATCCCAGTGTATGTTCTCGGCTTATCGACTCTATTAAGGCAACTAGACGCTGAAAGCTCGTTTTCTGGACACTTTCACATTTAGAGTAATTTCATTTAAGTCACGGAGTCCAGTCAGATGCACAAGTTTACTGTGCTAATGTCGTATTTCCGCTCTTCTTTCGTGTTAGAATATTTATATTTTCAATTACATAATGAACAGAACACGACAGCCTCGTTTACAAACAAACAACGCAAGCAGCTCGCGAGATAGATCAAATGATCCACATAATTACCATGAATCTCTGTTTCCAATACCATTTCCTACATTTCCAGAGTATGTCTCCCACTAATGACGGCAGGAGGGGGGAAAAATACAATCCAAACGAAGGAAAAGCTCAAGCAAGAAACATTTGTGACAGCGACATGATTCGGTCCAACTATTTCGCAGAGTAAAACAGCATATGATTTCCCTAATGCAGTTTTAAGACTGATGTTAATCCACAATCCGTCGTCTCATCAGAAAAAAAACACATCCCGGTGCAGCTCAGTTTAGGTGTCGCAATGAAGGTAAAAGACTAGAGAGGGTTTTTTTTACCCTCGTTCCTCACGAATGTGGGCTCGCCGGTTGATAAAATGCCGATATCTCCACTTGCCGTCAGTACGGAGAAGAACTGAATGTGAGCGCCTCAAAAGTGGCGCAAAGACGCCCCCTGCGGCTGGTAAAGGAACTGCAACGCTCTTGCTAGGGATATTTTTAAAGGGACATTGGCTTTGTCCAAATACCCACACTTGCAGTCTTTGCACTTGACCACTTGATTACTTAAATGACGTATTTCCTGTATTTGGCCGAAGTCTTCAAGAGGGTGTGTGAAGTGTGTGTCCAACTTTTCATTACCTGATGGGACACACTTATAGTGTTGTAAAAATGCAAGTGTTTACACAGCTTTATTTTAAAGGGGTCATATGATGCGATTTCAAGTTTTCCTTTCTCTTTGGAGTGTTACAAGCTGCATGTGCATAGATAAGATCCCTGAAGTTGCAAAGACTGAAGTCTCAAAACCAAAGAGATATTCTTTATCAAAGTTAAGACTCTGCCAATTTATTTCCAGAACATGATGCATGATGGGATACCCCTAGCCTTGAATAGCGCTCTGGAGCGGTATTCGAGATAGTGTGGATTTAGTATCCATTAGGGGCACTGCACTTTGGCATTTTGAAAACATGGGGCAGACTTGCACACTTACTTCCTGTCGCGCGCACGCGCTCTCAAGTGGCCAAGACCGCAAGTGTGGGTATTTGGACAAGGGGAGAGAAAATCTTTCCTAAGTGCATCTGTTGAAAAACCATGATGGCAGTTTGGTCTCATAACCAGTGTTGGGGAAAGTTACTTTTAAAAGTAATGCATTACAATATTGTGTTACTCCCTAAAAAAGTAACTAATTACGTTACTTGGTTACTTTTTATGGAAATGAATGCGTTATATTACTTTTGCGCTACTTTCCCGTTACTTTTTAAATATAAGCAGGGCTTGATTGTTTTTAATATAAGAAGTTCTATTTATAGCAAATATAAAAGCCCTTTCACACCAAAAAGTGTAATGAATAAACCTCAGGCTGAAGCAAAAGTAAATTCACGTCTGTACAGTAGAACGCAGGAGAAGAAACACTCTTCAGCAATAAAAAAACAAAGCACAATTGTTAGTTTCTCTAAAGTCATTGCTTATTAGTATGGTTGAACTGGATCATCAAAGGTCAGCAGCAAAGATATCGGTTAATAAAATGGGATTAGATACATTTGTGTTATTTAACATATTTAATTATTGCAGGTTTGCATCATATTCTGAGTTTGCATTTCACTGTTTTAATTCATTTTGATGAATACTAAATCTGTTTTTTGTGAGTGGGATGAATTCATGCACATTCACATTTAGTCTAGAACTACATCATGTTCACACAGCGCACACAACGCCTCTGTACTCCCGATTTCTCCCAATATGGGGACAGGAGAGCTGTCAGTCAATAAATGGGAAAACAAAGTAACTGGCATTACTTTTTTGAAAAAGTAACTCAGATATTTTCTTGTAAATTAAAAAAGTAATGCGTTACTTTACTAGTTACTTGAAAAAAGCAATCTGATTACGTAACTCGCATTACTTGTAATGAGTTACCCCCAACACTGCTCATAAGTAACTTGTGATTTTTATCTAATCTAATATTACTGTGAAGAATGCTGTCCATGAGATGTTCAGGTGAAATATCTATCAAGAGATGACGCGGTCAGATAACAGGAAAAGAGTCTTGTAACATTTTTTTTCACTACCAATCTCAAACTTAAATGTAACAATCCCATAATAATCTGCTTCAATTTAAAATGAATTAGAAATGTAATACCTCTACGTAAACTGTTTAAATTAGTGTCATGTACATTAGTCAATCATGAATATTGACTTATTTTTTTTAACATTGAAATAATAAAAAAAATGTTCAGATGGTACAGAAACTTAAGAATCTGCTAATTCAGATGACACCGTTCTGTCATTTAGCATCCTTTTGCATGATCAAAGATCTAATTATTTAGACAGGCACCCAATTATACTTCCCTTTGACATTTATTTTGCATTTTACACAATGGCCACAAGACTCGGATTTCACTCCTGTAGCTCATTTCTAATTGCTTTAACTGATAGTTTTACAACTTACCGTTACAACACTCCACGGTCTCTCCTACTCACAGAAATGGGATTTTACTAATGGGTCTCTTGGGAATGTGTCAGTGTTTCAGCAGACAGGTCTATGTCTATATCGTAATAGACAACTGACCCTCCCTTGCCGTGTAATGAACCCCCATAAGCAAGCACTTACTTTAAAATCCCCTTGAGAGCCTACTCTAAACGTCTCCATTTCATCTATGCCCATCTCTCATAAGGCAAATCTGGAAAAATAAATAAAATATAACCATTTGAATAATTTTACAATAAAAAAATGCTTCACCATATCATAATTACATTTTCAGATTTCCTCTATTTATCAGCTTTGCTTGACATAACTTTCAACTTTAGTTCTGTCTTACGGTGGGAAACCAAACAAATACTTTTCTAAACCCATGAAAACCTGAAGTTCACACTCATATCCAATGAAAAATGTTTAGAGTTCCACATTTAATATTCTCTTTCATAGTTTGTGCAGCAAAACTTTACATTTAATCACTCTAGACCTCGTCGAAAACACATTTGTGATGCAATCTGACTACAGTGCAGCTGCTGTATTAAGAAATATTAGTGTCTGTGCGCTCGTGCTGTGGGATGTGTCTCCAGTGGGAAGACCCCAACTGTCATCCAAATCGTGCGATTGCAGCGTCACAGCTGGGCAGGTTCCACACATGCCACAGCATGCTCTGAATCACTTGATGAGAGGCAATGTACTGCACTAATGTCCTCAATATCCCTTTGAGGGAGTTAAACATAAAATTGATGCCGCCGTCATGAACAATTCAGTCCACCAGTTGAAAAGAGACTCCCTAGGACCCCAAAGCATTCCAGTGGCTGTAAGCATTTTTAATGGCCAATCTTTTATTTAGTGCCTGATTAGAAATCCTACAAAATCATTAAAAAAAATTTTGTTATTTTGACAGAAACTAATTCCTTTATTCAGCAAAGAGACATTAAATTGATCAGAAGTGGCAGATTTGTTTTTACATTGCTACAAAATATATATATATATATTTTAAATAAAGTGGTACATTCTATTCTAATAAATACGGAACTTTCTATTCATTAAAGAATCCTGAAAAAAAACTATCACATTTTCAAACAAAAATATTTTGTTTTCAGCACTGGCTGCCGAAAACATGGATGAATGATTGAATACATATTTTATTTATACTATATATACAATATTACTTAATTTTTTTATTGAATAAATGCAGCCTTAGAGCATAAGAGACTTCTTATGCTCTAAACTATTTTTATATGGCTATTATGACCATTAATATAGTTTAAATTAGTGCTCTCAAACGATTAATCGCGATTAATCGCATCCAAAATAAAAGTTTTTTGTTCACATAATATATGTGTGTGTACTGTGTATATTTATTATGTATATATAAATACACACATACAGTATATATTTTGAAAAAATGTACAAGTATTTACATTGATATAAATATACATATTTTTATTATATAAACATAACACTTTTCTTAAATATATACATGCATGTGTGTGTAATTATATATATATATATAATAACTATAAACCATACACTCATATATGTTAGGTAAACAAAAACTTTTATTTTGGATGCGATTAATCACGATTAATCATTTGACAGCACTAGTTTAAATTGTTACATACAAAAGTATATAACCAAATGCATGACTGAGAAAATTTTTCAATTTTTTTAGGGTTTTGCTAGCTAATGGCTCAGTGTATAAGCTTAGCATACCACTAACCCATACTATATGCAAATGTCGATACGTTTTTGATTAGGCATTACAAACAACTACTCCCTGGGGTCCTAGGGAAACTGAACAGGCATGGCAAATCATTCAATTTACCAAGACACACCATATCCAGCACATCAGGAATTGGTTCCAGCACCTACTTTAGGGGATCCGCCACCTTCTGAAAGAAATGTATTCTTCGAAAAATAACTTGCAATATCACCGTAAAAAGTATAATCTGTCACATCTTATCACATAACAAGATTGAAATTCCCTCTCGACATTTCCTTCTTTTAAATTCACAAAGGCGAGAATTGTCCTTGCTAATCTTGCTCCGTGTCATTCCGGCTCATATCCTTTCATAAATATGTGTTAATTGACATGCTAAATTTTGCACTGGATGAGCCTTTCAATGTTTTTAATGCACTTTTCACATTAATACACTGCAGTCATTAAAAGTGGATCACTGGCTTGACCTCTGCAGTGATTCATTCCACCCACTGCAACTAAAAGCTACATTTCAACAGAAGCATGATGAAAGCTTAGCATTCAGCAAACCACCTTAGCTTCTAATATCTGCTAAGAGCTCCAAACAATGTCA
>NW_015505344.1:1093512-1116012 GCF_001515645.1 Sinocyclocheilus grahami | reverse complement strand
GTTGGTGCGACCGCTTCATTTGTATTCCGACCCACGCGGGACACTAGCCTGATCAGGTTGGGTTACCAAGCCAAAGCGATCTATCTTCATTGATGTAAAAAAAGATCTCTTGCTCATTTCCTGACAGCGTAGGGCAGGAAAAACTGCTCAGCCCCAGAACTTTGCACGTTTTCCCTCCACCTGCCAGAGTTGCACGCTGGAGATGGAGAGAAAAGCCTTGGAGAAGAGGCTGAATTTCTCAAGCGCGAAGTGCTCCGAGCTCCCCTCGGGTAGCATAATGAGTTTAAACTCGGTGAAAAATCAACAGCGTGTGGATAGTATAACCTGAGCGCTCGACATCTCAAATGGATTTTTCCTTCAGAAAGATGCCTTTTAGCCAAAGATCTTTTGTTCTGTGTTGTGAAATGTGATAAATATCTAACAAGCTCCATACTTGTAATGGCTCCTGGAGACGGGAAGAACAAGCGAATCGTACTTTTCTATTAGATTCCTCGACTTTTTATTGGCGTAACCGGTCTGACTAAATGGATCGGTGAGCAGGTGCTACGTCGCGCAAGAGCTCTAATCTTTCTCCATTTGATCACTTACAGGTAGATTCATGTCTTTAATGGATGTATACCTCATAAAACGTGCCCATAATGGGGAGGAGATACCGAGTTTTGGTTTCCATTATCCAGCCCATCTCTCTGGAGCCCTAAAAGATCTAATTACACCTTTTTTACAGACTTTCCACATCCACTCCATAAGCTATTACGCCTCGACCACCAGCCAGCTGAATTCCGCTTGAAGGCGAACGAGCTTGGGAGGGTTTTCTCATCAAAGACCTTTTTTACCTTCTTAAATGTTCAGCATTGTGACCCCTCAGGGGGGAACAGACGTTTGATCTTAATGATGGCGGTGGGTTTTGTGAGCTGACAGCAACAGGTAGCCTGGCGTATAATGAGCCCATTAAGTCTCAAGAGGCTCAGAATTTGGCGGCAAAAGGAGAGCCGGCTGACATATTGGACGGGACGTGGAAAGACACGAGGAAGAGACACAGCGAGCCGGAGGAGAAACTAAAGCTGAAGAAAATTGTCACTGTTATGAAGAGCTTTGGGTTCGCTGTTGCCATAGATACTCCACGGCCTTTCCACTCGGAGAGTGCTGCTGAACCAACGCATTACTCTGGCACTCCGAGGCAGGTGAACACAGCCCAAAAAAATCAATGGGGAAGAGGTGAGTGGGCAGCTATGCAGAGCAGTGGAGGAATACTTTATGGGAGAGAGAGAAATACATGGAAGGCAGATAAGATGCTTCCTGTAAGCACACCAGAAAGCTGTGATGTATGGAGCGGGCGAGCAGGTGTAGTTGTATAGGTGCCGTCTAATTCATCATTCCATCCCAGCATGCATTCTAGGGAAGAAAGAGAGCGAGAGATGAGGTTTCGACTAGACCTGTGTGCCGTGGCACATAAAGGTACATTGCATTGCGACGTTCCGTATAAATGCTCAGAAGAACGCAAAGCTACAGAGAATACGGCAACAAAATGGCTATTGATGCCACTCTCTTTGCTTTCCCTTTCTCAGTCACACATTCTCTCTCGCACACACAAATACACACACACACACACATCATGTGCATGAAGCCAAATACTAGATTTGAAAAGGCACGAAAAATTGCAAAATTAATAATGAATTGTAACAGAAAAAGTTATCAAAAACCTCAAAGATATATTTGAATAAACAACACAACACTATGAACAACACCATGCAATGGTGAGTCTCTGAAGACAATATGACAAAAGTGTTCATTTTATGAATACAAGTTCAAAATGAATAGCAGTGTTGCATATTTATGTACATCTTAAAAATTAAATAAATGCATAAATATTCTCAACTTACAATAACGATAATAGTAACAACAATAATATTGGTAATAATAAATTTTTCTATTATTGTTATTATTTAAATAAAGGTTGTAATAAAATAAATAATGTTATGCATAGTAAAAGGATAAGGATTATTATTATTATTATTATTATGTATTCTTTATTTATTTATTCTTGGAAAGTATGATGGGAAAATAAATAAATGTAGAATTTTCATCTCTTTGGCCAAGCATTCAAATAATGCATCTCATAATCTTGTACTGCAGTTATATCTGATCAAATTCACATTATTATTCTTTAGTTTGGGTCAAACAAATAAATTTAGCTTGGTTGGAACAGCAACTACGCTAATTATGTCTCTATTTGTTTCTCTGTTTTTGCCACGGGATTGACATCATTGACATGATAACTAGGATTTACACAAGCTTCAGTCTGTATCCAGAACACCTGAGAAGAGATGATGCCAGCCCCTCAGAGGACCTCAGATGATGCAAACCCTGAAACAACATACGGAACTACCAAATTGTGCTATAAGTTTGATTGCATCATATAATAATTGCTGTTAATAGTGTTCATTGTCTGTTTGATTTCGTCTTTAATTGATTTTTCCGTACATTTCTGCCATATGTACATTAACTGACAGTCACCACTGATAAACTACCACTAAATATTGTACTATTAAGCTGTTCTGTAACAATATTTACACATTATAGAAGTGCTGTACAAATACATTTAAAATGCATTGAAAAATGGGTATGTGTGTCTCATATTAAAAAGTTGGGAAATCTGAATGTAATGAATTATGAAGTATTATTTGTATCATGCGTATCATAAATTGAGTGATGTTTGCGCATATGCTACCACTAAATATTGTACTATTAAGCTGTTCTGTAACAATATTTACACATTATAGAAGTGCTGTACAAATACATTTAAAATGCATTGAAAAATGGGTATGTGTGTCTCATATTAAAAAGTTGGGAAATCTGAATGTAATGAATTATGAAGTATTATTTGTATCATGCGTATCATAAATTGAGTGATGTTTGCGCATATGCTCATATCTCTAATGTTAATGTTTATGATCCTTGCACTGTCCACTATGACAATTACATTTATCACAATAAATGACCGTATTTACTGCTGTGACAGCAACTTCAGAAGCAAAACTCATAGTAAATGCATTAACAATTATAATGGTGACATGAATACTGCAATCCAGTAATCACATCCAAAATATTTCTTTAGGCCAGGAATCTTGGCATTATTGCTATGCAACAGACTACTTTTCCCCGAGAGTGTAGAACAGCAAAAAAAGATAAACATATCCATTGATTAAGCACACTTGATATGACTTGTAATTCAGCATTTGGGCAAAACCTTAAATGCAAAAAAAAATAAATGCTACATTCTGGACCAGGGCTGAGGTAACAATTGGAGCTAAATTGCAATCACCCTAAACTCTAAAACCACAAAGGAAGAGAGAGAACAGACAAAGCGCTGGGGAAATCGAAGCCTCTTGCTCACACTGCTAAAATTAACAGTAAACCATTCAAATAGTTTTGCAGTCCTTCAGCTACTAATTTTGTCTCTCTTTCCAGCAGCTGAAAAACACCCCAAGCGAGACTTCAAGAATTCCTTAAAAAAACAATTGACTAGCTTTTGATAACGCGAGCTTTCGCAATTAGTGGTGATAAATGGCTTCTGAAAAATTTTTCATTTCATTAAGAAACAATTTATTGCTTTCCTCAGACTGGAAGAGAAATAGTTTTGATACACAGCCCCTTTAGACGGTATTTAAAAAACTTTTGATGGCTATGTTAATAGAGCCTCTTTAATTTTCTAAATTTGCTAAGTGAAACTTTTAATGACCTGGTAATGCGGCCCTTAAATATGCTGTATAATTAAGTGTCTCGACTCTTTTATAAGCCTCCATTTTATTTAAAAGCTAAATTGAAAAGACCGTATTTCTGAAATGTCACTTGATGCATGTGAGTTAAGAGCAATAAAAATATTCAGATGCTGTACTGCATATCTTAGACAGGGCTTCAAACAAAAAAATTTATAAATAATGACTAGAGAGCCATTTACTCATCAAATGAAACATTTGGGAGCCAAATGAATCACCATCAACTATGATAACATCAACCAATATATAAAAAAAAGAAAATAAATAAATCTAGAATACAAGCTAACATGGAATTCATCTCAATAATAACGATAAAATATATTTTTATTTTTTATTATTTTAAAATTCCATGATTGCTATATTTATTAGCAATTATTATATTAATGTGTCTTTTTAATATATTGTGCATCATTAATAAAAGGCATATAAGTATTCGATTTGGGTATTACTAGAGATTACTGTGTTCATGTAATTGTTAGCTTTTTTTTTTTTAAGTATTCTTCTCAATTAGACACAAAGGAAACCTGGTTCATAATTTGTAACTCAGTCATTTGTTTGTAAATTAGACATCAAGTCTCATGCTGTGTTTGCTGTCATGTGCAGGAAATACTGGCCTGTACTAGGGTTGCAAAAAGATGGAAAATTTCCACAAAATTTCGGAAACATTCCAGAAATTTTGGAAACTTTCCAGGATTTTTTTGGAATATTCCAGGGATTTTTGGAAAGTTTCCGGAAATGTTCCTCCCCTTTGCAACCCTAGCCTGTACCCTTAAGACTTGCTACATCACAAGATGATCAAACCACATATGGACACACAGAAAGTTTCCCTGAATGTTGCCAACACTGAAAGCACGCTTTATTCAAAATAAACCACTACTATAATTACTTTAAATGAATGAATGAATGAATGGATGAAATTAAGAGGGTAAATATAACAAATGGATGGAAGTAAACTTTGTTAATATTCATCAATAATAGTAGATCATAAGAAACAGTGCAGCATTTGACTTTAAAAACATGTAGAGCATTATTTAATTCAATCAAAGTATTTTGAAGTTTAATAATCACATTCCTGTTTTTTCCATCCCCAAATATATATCCTCTTGAAATGTTAATTGAGACATTTTTATAACATTTAAGATATTTATGACTATAAATTAAAAAAAAAAAACTTTTTTTTTTTTTAGATTTTTTACTCTTCTTATTCATACGTGCTCCTGAATACATTTTAGAGTCCGCACACATCTATTTTTAGTCACATATGTGAATGAAATGTTTGGATAAAAAAAAAAAAATATATATATATATATATATATATATATATATATATATATATATATATATCCCTTTTTTACGTTTCCTCAACTGTTTATTTCTGCTAATGTCACGGTTTTCACCTACCGTTTTTTACAGAACCGTGAACGACTACATTTTGCCACCCACTGAAGCTTGAAGTGAGACTCATACTGATTAAATGACCCTGTAGCGCTAAATAATGCATACTGCACAATCCCAGCAAAAAGGATTAGGATTTAGATGTCGAGCGTAGGTCATTTCAGGTCTGTGTGTTATGGTTGTTTTTTGTTTTTCCTCATATGAGGATGGCCTGACTAAGCTCTCAGGACGAGGAGCAGCCACACCAGTGAGGTGTGATAATTCCCACCAGGCAGCATTCCCTCCTCCTGTCAGAACTAGATTTGTGCCTCTGGATGACGGCGAGGACCCAAGGCTAAATGCTGAGGCATGCTGACACTTTGGCGATTACATAAGACAACTATTAGACATATATGCAGCTACAAATAACATTAAAAAGAAGCTTTGCTGATGTTTGAAGGGGTCTGGGCTGTGCTCTCTCATGATTAATCTGCTATAAGCACATGCTGCTGGCTTCAGACGGAATAAAGCAGCCCACATGTAGCTTTAAGCCCAGCACATCATTTATTGTTTTAGTCCAATTGTACTTTCCAGAGGATTTATTTTAGCTCAGCACTTCTAAATTGGTGGTAAAGTTTCATAAAGGTTCATAACCTAACTATAAGTGCTCATTACACAAGCAAAATTACAAAACATGTGTAACTGCCCTATCATCCATCCATTGACCGTCTCTCTGTCTGTCCATCTTAGCATCAATCGATCTATCAAACCATCCTTCCATTTGTCTGTCTATCCATCTAATCATCCATTCATCAGTCTATCCATTTAACCATCCATCAATAAAGTTATTCTCTGTTTTTTCTGTCTATCATAAATCAGTTCATCCAACATCCCTCCCTCTATCCATCTATCTACTTATCTGTCAAACAATCCATCCATCTATCCACTTATCTATCTATCCATCCATCCATCCAACAAACATTCCTCCCTCCCTCCCTCCATCCATTTATCCACCTGTCTATCTATCCAACAATCTATCCATACGCTTATCCATCCATCCACCTATCTGTCTATCTATCAATCATTCATTTACCCATCCATCCATCCATCCATCAGCATGTCTATCCATTTAACCAGCCATCCATCCATCCATTTTTCTTTCTGTCTAACCATAGATCCACCATTCTGTCTTGTTCTGTCTACCATCCATTTAACCTTTCATCCATCCATCAAACATTCCTCCCTCCCTCCCTCCCTCCTTCCATCTATCTATCCACCTGCCTATCTATCCATGTAACAATCCAGCTTATCCATCCATCCATCTATCTATCCATCATTAATTTATCCATCTAACCACCCATCCATCCATCCATCCATGTGTCTATCCGTTTAACCATCCATCCATCTAACCATGCATTCATCCAACATCCCTCCCTCCCTTCATCTTGTTAGCTTGTATCCACTTATCTGTCTAATTAATCTATCTATCTATCCATCCATCCATCCATCCACCTACCTACCCACCCACTCATCCATCCAACTATCCATACATTTTTCTTTTTATCTAACCATCCATCCACCAACTTTGTCCTTTTTTGTCAATCATCCATCCATCCATTCAACCTTTCATCCATCCTCCCTCCATCTATCCACCTGCCTATCTATCCATCTGACAATCCATCTATCCATACACTAATCCATCCGTCTATCTGTCTATCTATCAATCATTAATTTACCCATCTAACCACCCATCCATCCATTAGTGACTATACATTTAACAATTCATCCATCTATTAACCATCCCTCTCTCCATTTCTTCATTCATCTATCCACCCACCCATCAGCCTGTCTATCCATCTAACAACCCATCCATCTGTTTATCCATCTATCCATCAATTAACCGATAAACCTCCAAACTTCTTTTCCCCCTAAAACTCTTTAGCAAAGTTTAAAGTTCAACTTCAAAATTAAATTCAAATTGTAATTCTGCGTCATGTTTGTTACCTCAATTCAAATTCCAGAATTAGATTGAAATTTAAAAGGCACTTTGCATTGGCTTCTGAATGGCACACAGCCCTACTAACTAGAATCTTATTGACTAATGCATAAACAATGGGCTGAACTTCATAGACTTCATAATGCGTGCCTAGTCTGTGGCTGTTCTGATATCTCTTACAGTACTGCTTGTGCTGTTCAAGACTGAAGAAAAATGACAGCTATTCAAAACCCTCTCGCTACTTTTTCAGGGCCAATTTCTCTTTCAGGTACAATTCTCTCATATCCTCCTTTGATGTGCTGCTTAGGGGTTAAACAAACAATAATTTTGAAAAATTCAGGCACTAAAAAGAAAAAACAAAAAAAAACACCAACAAATGAATGCCGATCGTACCATGGAGACATGGTTTTCAGAAACAAAACAAATATCTTGCCAATTTTCTCTTTTGTTTTGTTTTCTGTCAAACTGAGATCCAATTACTTTATCTGTGAACACAGGAAAAACACATAATGGGGAGGGATCATGCTCCATTTCTGTCCCAATTTTCTACAGTTGGTCAACATACTGGGCATATGAATAAATATGAATAGTCTCAAATATAATTTCTAACTGTCTGAATGAGAATGTAGCTCTTTTAGAATTTGTAGAATTTATAAAAAGGCATAATTATTCAAAAAATAATAAAGAATTAATAATAATATAATTATTAGCCATTATAATACATAATTATTAATATTAAATAAATTACATTTCTTTTTTATTCCTTTATAATTCAATGACTGTTATGGTTTGTTTATTTATTTAGTAGAATTTATAAAAAGCATATAATTGTTCCTTTTACGTATTATATTAGAGAAATACCAGTAAAAAAAATGGTTTGAATCCCCTTGGCTGGACCTCGTCACCTTTCTGCATTACTGCTGATTATGAAGCCTCCATGCCGTTACACAACTCACACAGGCCTGAGACCCAGGGATCCGCTATTACAGCCCTCATGTTAGTCTTACTCATTATTCTCAATTGATGTGCTGACTTTAATGGTCAGCGAGGGAGCCGCCCCCTCGCGCTTCCTAGATGAAGCAAAAGTCTAAATGACTCACTTAGTATCACTCTGTTCAGGCGTGAGATACAATAACACACGGCCGTGGCCTGTCGTGTCATTTGCTGTCGGGGAAGTAAATGAATGACAGCTTCACACTGCTGTTTATGCATCCCAACAGCCTTTTAAGCGACTGCTTTGAAAGGACGAGACATTTATTCATCACTTATGGCAATGCAGCCGATGAAAGCGAGAGAGGAACTCACCTATTTGCTTTTTTACCCTGTGCAACCTCCCGTTCCCACCGCATGCGCCCGGAGGATGGGCCGTACCTCACAACATGCATTTTTAACAGGTCCATTATTAACAGGTGCTTTGCGGTGTGGGATGCATGATTTATGCGTGCCATTTGCGAGCCCGCCTGGCTCCACTGGAAGCAAAAGAGTCGCGTCTCCATTAGTGAAGGGACTGGCCTTGACTGCACTATAGCGCAGCAAAGAACCAATACTGTAAGATCAGAGGCTTTGCAGTTAATGGACCACTATCAGAAACAAATTAGATTATATGCTGCTCATAACCACTAGTGCCATCTACTGCAGTCCCCAGTGCCCTCTCAGACCCAGGCAAGAATATTTATGCCCGAGTCCATAGAATCGTCCCATGCAGGTATTGCACATAGAACAAGGCCTTCTGTACTGTATGTGTGGAATCAAGTTCAAAGTCAACTCCTGTTGGGATTCAAGATTTTTCAACATTCAAGAAATTGGATATGAAGATTTGTGCACTTCAAAGTTTTACTGATTAATTTATTTATTTATACATTTGAACACCAATTATGATACGGTTAATGTTATTATTTTTTTTTGTATGTTTTGTTTTTTTATTGAAAATTAATCAAATTAAACATCTCGTTTTTTTAAGCATGACAAATCTACACTTAAGTTTGGGGTCTGTAAGATTTTTTAAAAAGTGTCATATGCTCACCAAGGCTGCGATTATTTGAGAAAATATAAAGTAAATACTATCATTTTGTGAAATATTTTTACAGGTTAAAATAACTTTTTCAATATGTTTTCAAATTTCATTTATTTATTATAAGTTAAAGCTGAATTTTCAGCATCATTACTCCAGTCTTCAATGTCACATGATCCTTCAGAAATCATTCTAATATGCTCATTTGATGCTCAAGAAACAGTATGTTGAAAATAGTTGTGCTGCTTAATATTTCTGTGGAAACCAATTATTCATATATTATTTTTTTGAATAAAAAGAACAGCATTTAGTCGAAATGGAAATCTTTTGTAAAATCATAAATGCGTTAGCATCACTTTTGATCAAATTAACACATTCTTACATAATAAAAGCATTCATTTCTTTAAAAAGTGCTAACATTTGAATGGTATTTTTGTGGAATAGTATCACAATTTCCACACTTTTAAAATGATTTCAGAAGAATCATGTGACACTGAAGACTGAAGTAATGGCTGCACTGCATAATGAGAATAAATTGCATTTTAAAAATACATAAAAAAAAAAAACTTTTAAATTGTAATGTTATTTCACAGTGTTATTTTTCTGTACTGTTGATTAAATAAATGCAGCCTTGGTGAGCTAAGATACGTTTTTCAAAAACAAAACAAAAACTTGAAAGGCTCCATGCCTCCATGCCAAAAAAAAAGGAATGTTTCTCTTTAACCCAAAACTGAATCTAATGTCTACTGTGCAGAAGTACTGTATTCTCTAAACTCCACTGTGCCTTACTGCACTTTCTGAATAATAAGCTCGTTTCACCACAGACTTTGAGATATAGCGCACCTGGTTCAAATCGCCAAGCTCTGCCAACCCTACATGTCTTGTTTAAAATTGCTGCCAGTGGAAGACTTTGTCTCGCTCTTCTATCAGAAAACACATAGCGTTCACCTCTAACCCCTCACCTCATCCTCCGAGATCCATTTCAATAAAGCTCCGAACTGCTGAAGTCCTTCTTCCAACACTGTCACTGGAAACTCCAGCCGTCTGGATGATCGCAGAGCCCCGGTGGCTACTTTTGGCTGTGCCCACTCGTCCCATCTCACACACGCCGCCACACTTATTGCTTCCCAACTTCCTTTCTGTCCCCAAGTGAGGAGACTGACATTTCCAAACCATACCTCACTTGGCTTGCTGTGATGGTCAGTTCATGCCCGGCTGCTCCTCTGTGTTTGTCTAGTTGGAGTACCACTGAGCTCAGACCGGTCCAGACCACTCGGCTCTCTGCAGTGAAGACGGATCCAGCTCGCCTGCTGAGTTCGGTCTCAGTGCCCTGAGATTAAAAGCTACACCCTGAGTCTGCAATTCAGCCCTGTTCACTCATCTTCAGGCTAGACGAGCACTGTGTCGTATTCCCACCCTCAATTTGGAATTATAAACAAACTGAATGTTATCAAATCATGGTATCAAATCAGACTGCAGACTACCTAAACCGCTTTTTGATTCATAACCTTCTACTTTTGCACCAAAGTACAAATTTGAAACTACAGTATACAAAGAGACGGCAAACTACATAAAACGTTTTTTGATACATAACCCTCTAGTTTTGCACCAAAGTAACATTTTGAAACTATATAGACTGCAAACTACATAAATCGCTTTTCAATTCATAAACCTCTACTTTTGCACCAAATTAATGTTTTAAAACTATATCAATTGAGACGGCAAACGACATAAGTGCTGCAACAAACAATTAATTTGAAAATCAATCAGAGTATTGTTCCGAATGTCTTTTTTAGCCTTACTTTCAATTCAAAAATTCAAAAATTAAAATGCTAAACATTTTTTCAAATAAAAGCATTTTCTTTACAAAAGACATCAGGTTTGTCTTATATTCGGAACAATACGGTAACCTAAAGATTATTAGAACGATTAATCGACTAATCGCCACTTATTTCACTGATCAATCAATAGGCTTTGATTGAATATTCAGCTTTTGCAATTTTATTTCACAAAACAGATGTTTAAATATTCTCCACAAGACAAAATAATAACTGAATTTGTAAAAATGACCCCGTTCAAAAGTTTGCATACCCTTGAATCTTAATACTGCGTGTCGTTTCCTGGATGATCCACAACTGTCTTTCTGTTTTGTGATAGTTGTTCATGAGTGCCTTGTTGGTCCTGAGCAGTTCAACTGCCTGCTGTTCTTCAGAAAAATCCTCCAGCTCCTGCACATTCTTTGGTTTTCCAACATTTACTGCATATTTGAATCCTTTCAAAAAGTGAATGTATGATTTTGAGATCCATCTTTTCACATGGAGGACAATTGGGGGACTTATATATAACCATTATATAAGGTGAAAACATTTACTGATGCTCAAGAAGGCAACACAATGCATTAAGAGTTGGGGGTGTAAAAAAATTTAATTGGATGATCAGGGTAAATTGTACTTATTTTGTCTTCTGGGAAACATTTAAGTATTATGTAGCTTCTTAAGTACAGCACCAAATGAAAAAAAAGAAAGATCTTTAAACAAAATAAGAAAAATTTACACATCATCATCCTGTTCAAAAGTTGAATGCATTGTGTGGCCTTCTTGAGCATCAGTAATTGTGTTCACCTTAACTAGGCCTAATAGTTATGAATGAGTCCCTCAATTGCCCTGAGTGTAAAAAGATGGATCTAAAAACCATACAGTCACTGTTGGAAAACCAAAGAATGTGCAGGAGCTGGAGGATTTTTCTGTAGAACAGCAGGCAGTTGAACTGCTCAGGACCAACAAGGGACTCATGAACAACTATCACAACACAGAAAAACAGTTGTGGATCCTCCAGGAAACAACACAAATTAGATTCAAGGGTATGTAAACTTTTGAACGGGTTCATTTTTTTATGAATTCAGTTATTATTTTGTCTTGTGGAGTATATATAAACATCTGTTATGTGAAATAGCTTATTCAGGAGTGTACTAAATAAAAATAACATGGAATTTTCATGATCCTTCTTAATTAGTTAAAATTAACATATTTGCATATTCTGCAAGGGTATGTAATCTTACGAGCACAACTCTGTGTGTGTGTGTGTGTGTGTGTGTGTGTATACACACATTTTAAAAATAGAAAACCATTATTTTAAATGCTAATATTTTGCAATATTACTGTTTTACTGTATTTTTGAACATATATTCAGCCTTGATGAGCATAAAAAACTAAACTTTTAAACAGTGTAATATATACATGACACATTCTAAAAAATTACATACAGATTTATAAATATTCTATAAATATATTTTAACTTGCTGTAAGAAATTAGATTTTTATTATTATTATTATTTATTTTTTTAATACCCCCATGAATGCATAATTAGTCCAGTTACAGATTGTTACATGTCAGATCCTGATTTGGCCTTATACTGAACTGAATAACGAAAACACGGGGGGAGTTCAGCTCATGAAAAATGGGGGCAAAAACAAAAGTGTTGCGTTTATAATTTTGTTCAGTGTATATTGTGGTTTACAAACATTTTTTATTTTTCCACATTTATTTATGTATGCATGTATGTATGTCTGTTTACTGAAGACTGAAGTGATGACTACTGAAAATTCAGCTTTTGCCATCACAGGAATAAATTACATTTTAAGATAAATTAAAATAAAACATTTTGTTTAAATTGTAATATTTCACATGATTACTGTTTTTACTTGTATCTTTATTAAAATAAAAGCAGCCTTTGTGAGCATACGACTTCTTATAAAAACATTTTAAAAACTGTGCCGACCCCAAACTTTTGAACAGTAATGTGTATTTATACAAACCATATACTAACTGCCATTAAGAATGAACAAAAAAAGATTCACTTCATTTAGATTTAATTTTATTCTTTATAGCCTTTTCCAAAAAAAAAAAACAGTTAATGTCACAACATGATTTAATGCACGTGAATGTGTTCAGCTCCAAATATATTCATTACTTTTTTTATATATTTAAAAAAAAATGTATCAAAAGGGCAATACATACATACATACATACATACAGAAAGAACAGGAATTTAACATACTGATCACGTATCATGTATCTGTCAAAATGATAGAGAAGCCAAATAGAAGCAGAAGCTCGAGTTAGGTGGCAATGGTCAAAGGTTTGACCTCGCTGTGATCACTGCAAATGATGAGCAATTTGGACCAAACATAGGCGGAGTGTGTGTAAGGCCACGGGGTTTTGGGGCAAAAATGACACTAAATTGGACAAAAAATGCCCCTGCACAAACAAATTACATCTATTACGTCTGTTGCTAACAAAGTGTAAATGAATAGAACGTGTCGACTGCGCAGTAAACTAAGATTTGCTCATGTTGCACCGTATTTTATTTTAGTCGTTTTTTACAGTGTTGCATATTATAACCAATCACACACGATTCTGTTGAGCTTAAGAATGCAATGGCCAATCAGAAGCGTTCAGAAGATGAGTCGTTGCTGAAACTCATCATCTTTGTTGAATGCACGCGCGTTCGATGACTGAATTCCGCAAATGCACATAAACAACAAAGCGCAGATGTACGGACAGTGTAAGCTCGAGTTAGGTGGCAATGGTCAAAGGTTTGACCTCGCTGTGATCACTGCAAATGATGAGCAATTTGGACCAAACATAGGCGGAGTGTGTGTAAGGCCACGGGGTTTTGGGGCAAAAATGACACTAAATTGGACAAAAATGCCCCTGCACAAACAAATTACATCTATTACGTCTGTTGCTAACAAAGTGTAAATGAATAGAACGTGTCGACTGCGCAGTAAACTAAGATTTGCTCATGTTGCACCGTATTTTATTTTAGTCGTTTTTTACAGTGTTGCATATTATAACCAATCACACACGATTCTGTTGAGCTTAAGAATGCAATGGCCAATCAGAAGCGTTCAGAAGATGAGTCGTTGCTGAAACTCATCATCTTTGTTGAATGCACGCGCGTTCGATGACTGAATTCCGCAAATGCACATAAACAACAAAGCGCAGATGTACGGACAGTGTAAGTAAGGGACTCATTTCGCAGTGTAGACAGCTTCAGTGATTATAACGATCCTTTTGTTTTTTTGAGAGTGCGATAGATCAAAGTTAGTGATAATGTCATTTCTGTACATAAATTATTCGCTGTTTGAATAACCGTGGGAAGGAAACATAATATTTCTAATGTTTTAATTAAATTGTAATATAATTTAATACAAATTCAGTCCCATTAAACATATTTTATTAGCCTACACGACACCCATGTCTGGTTCTTGCCTAAAAAGACAGGTTTATGATGTTTGTAGTTAATAGATTTGGCTGCTTTTAGCCTTACCCTGGAGTTGGTTCACCCTCCGCCTATGGGACCAAATGTGCGTTTGAAGCGAAGCTTCTGAGCTGCATTCAGCACACCTGCAAAGAAGTCATTTAAAGGGACACGATGGGAAATCAAAGCGGAACTTCTCGCTTGTCTGATTAGAAGGAGTGAGGCAGCATCTCAGCTGGTGTGTTTACTTGCTTTTGCGGTGTCTGACTGTTTGTTTTGGAGCCACTGGGGTTGTAAAGCTCTGCCGCTGTCACACGTTGGCTTGTGTAATGCCACAAATCTTCACTGTTCTATTCAGCAAAAAGAAATGTATAAATAACCAGCCTCTACTGCTATCGCTGCATTAATCTGCCTTGATCCAATCGCACAACGAACAAGTCTGCTAATGATGATCGCTTTATTCACACAATCCAACTGGGATTGCTATTTTTCCCCTTCTCTAGATCACTCTTTCTTTCTTAAAGGAACAGATCATCTACAAAATAAAATAGTTTTTATGCACTTATTCACACTTGTTCCAAACCTGAATGCTGTTACTTATGGAATATAAAAGGAGAATTTTGAAAAAAAAAAACTTGCATCGTTTTTTTCACATGCTTGCAATATGATAGCACTGTTTGAAGAACACATTTTAGTCATATTTTAATGACAATCTTTCCCTCCAGTGAGTTGTTAACTCAAGAATCACTGCAACCAAATCACTTGAGTCAATGAGTTGAAATTGTGAACCAGATCTGTACAATGTGTGAGTTGGATAAACCGTTTTATTAAAAAGAAGTGCACATCCATCCATCCATTAAGTTGTAAATGAGACAAAGGTGAAAAGGGGTTTTCAAGCATCCAAACAATAAAAGTTTAATAGGTTTAATTTTTTGCGTACATTCGAATGTCTCCTGTTTATTTTTATGCTTTTCTGAGCAAAAAATAATCATACATTTTTACCATGATTTACAGACATTTTAAATATTTACCAAACTTTGACGTTATTCTTCAAACTACTAGATTTTACCCATTTGTCAAGTTTTTAATTGTTTAAAATACAATAAAATTTTGAATGATCCCTTTTCCTTTCATATATTTTACTAAGTACAGATCAGAATAAGTATGTTGTTTCATTTTTAAATAAACATATCTGTTAAGCTGAATGAAAATGGAGCACTGTTTTGGCATTTTATTTTCACAAATGTTATTTGAAACATTTAAGTAGACAGTTTACTTGCATTTAATATGCTTTTAATGTATATAAATAATGTATAATGTATATTACTTTTGCAAATGTAATTGGACACAGACTCCAAAACGGGACATCACATCTTTGACCCAAATAAAAGATAATTGGATAATGTTTTACAAGAAAATACAATTTAAGCCTTTATGCATTAATTAATCATGAAATTTATAAGCAATGTCTGGGTGAAAATTGTTTATTTTTTTTAATCTTGAATCAGACTGATTTGGTTCTCCGCTTCAACACTCTGTTCCAGTTCTTGATTTAACATTATTATCAGCAAATTATCAGCAAATAACAACTTAAAATTTCCTCTGTTTCTTACACAAAAATTGTGTTTATTTCAGAAGACTTGGAAAATTGCACATGAGTTGTATGGAAACATTTTATGCATTTTGTCATTTTGAGCTTTACAGACGCTATCAACTCTCATTGTACAGAAAAAAGAAGCGTCTTTTGTGTTTGACAGAAAAGTAAACAATGACCTTTTTGGTTTTAACTGATTATTTAATACCTTTTCTCTCTATTCCTCTCTCTCTTCATCTCTCTGTCCCCTAAGGGTTAAGCAAGGCTGCTTAAATCTGACAACCTAACGACCGACAAATGCAATCCTGGTTATTTAACTCAGAACTGCTCAGGACCCTTTGGTGCAAATCGCTTAACAAAATTTCCCCCAAATTCATTCCCGCACACGCATCTGCTTCGACTAACCTGCCAAGAGCTGTGCTCAAAAATGCAAATTCTTTACCACTATCATTTGTTTGCACACACATGTAAAAAAAAACAGCTGAACCATACAAAGAGCCAGAACACGATTATCACAGAAAATAATCGTGTTATTGACTGAACACTCCTCTTCCTATCAACCAGCTCTACCTGTAATCTGATACGTCGATGTAGAGAGGAAAAAACTAAACAAGTGCTCCCATGTGCTTAGACCTCTGTGTATGCTTCAAAAATATTAAGGTTGAAAGTCAACAACACAAGGAACGCAAGGCTGTCTCAGCGTAATTTATTTGCCTGCTTAATGAGATTATATTTTGGTGTGAAACCAATTTTGCGCAAATTAAATCTTAATATTTTGCAGTGGCAAGGGTGTTGACACGAGGCTATTTTATATGATATTGAGCATGACAGCCATTAAATTCTCTGTGGTGTTGTCTGTCCCTCTTGTTTAGCAGGACATCTTTCTGAGACCTTCAACACAACTTTAAACACCCAACTAGCTGCTGTGTAGAAATGGCATTGTCCTGTTAGCAAATAAAATAAATGCATTGAATTAGTGAAGACAACCTGTGGAGTGTGCTAGATTATGTAATTTATAACTCGCTAAAGAATAGAATAGAATAGAATAGAATAATAAATAACTGCACAGCATTAATGAGAACAATGGCCAAATACACTCATTGAGTCCAGAAAATAACTTTTATTATATATTATACAGTATATATAATTATTACTCACTCATGATGTTCAAAACCTGTAGAAGAAAAAAATTTACTTATTAACATACTTCCTTTTTTAAAGTCATACTATAATCTCATTTGCATTCTTGTTTATTCAAATTTTTGTGTTGTTGTTTTTGTGTATGCTGCATATTTTATTTTTTATCCCTCAAACTAGTATTTTAATAAAATTAAAAACTATAACAATAATAATAATAATAATAACAAATGTTATTATTGCAGCACCAACAATGTGCCATACAATTATAAAAAAAGTAAATTAATGCCTATTCATGTGCACATAAGATATAATGCACATTAGTCCCATAACCCTAAAAATGTAAGTGTGCTATTTATTTTTATGACTGTGCCGTATGTGGTGAGAGTAGCAACTATCCCCTGCTTTATAGTTGAATGTTCGGCAAGCACTGTAGATTAGTATTCATCTGGCCCCAGACCTGTTCCTCAGAAGTCTGGACACAGCAGAAAGCTGGGAGTGAATCATTGCTTGCCCTCAGGGTGCTGGCAGCACCCACGATCCCTCTCGCTGGAGAGCCGCCACATACACGCATCCCCCTCCCCCCCGATGTGAAGAGAGCAAACAAACATCAGCGCCCCTGAAGAGCTCAGTCAGAACCGATGAAGAGTTCACTCCTCAGCCGCCACGCAGACCTGAAAGGCGCCATGTCTGCCGAGACAGAAAGACAGAGTCCGGGAGAGCCGGACCAAAAGTCCTGTACTTTTCCCAGCAGCCGTCTCTTTTCAAAACCGAAACTTCCTGACAGACGTTTAGGGAGATTCAGCTGACGTCTCATGCATATATTCTATTGATTAGTTTTGTCTGCCGGTGACCAATCTGGCCCAGAAGGCGATGATGTTTTTAATGTGCTTTATTTTTAGAGAGAAACTCACAAGGTGCTCTTGACTCACGCAGCCTTCAGAACACATCGCGGCTTTGCTCAGCTGCACACGGGGAGGGCCGCGCTCCGCAGGACGCTCTGTTTACATTCAGGTCATAAATCAATAGACCAGACGTTTCACACAGTGAGCGGACTTGCCAAATACGACATCAAAGTAGTTTATCGTACTGTAGGTAGTGTTTTGCAGGCAAGGAATGAACAATCGTGCAGCTGGTGAGCGTCTGCAAAGTGTGTATGCAAATGTATGCTTGCATAAAATCGCACACAGAAATAAAGGCATCGGTGAGTCAGCATGGCTTCAGGTGTTCATTTACACAGGAAGAGACCACCTGATTGACAACCATCCAGCTGGCGAGCCACTTAGGGGCAGACCTTTCTAAAATAGGCACCACAATAATAGATGGAGAAGAAAAATGAACATAAATACTGGTTGTACAGAAACAACAGGAGTACAAAAATAGTGGAAAATGTTCATATATTATAATTTATACCCATCCAACAGTAATAAGTACTGATTTTATATTCATAAACAGCGATGCCACTAGGATTTCTATACTTTACTATATTTTTCTTTGTTGAGCATTAGGGTCTCACAGCTTAAGATAAAACACATTTTAAATGTATATAGTAATAATAATAAAAAATTAACAAATTAATTTTAACTAATACTTTTATTCAGCATTGATGCATTAAATTGATCAAAAGTGACATTAAAGACGTTTATGTTACAAAACTATTCATATATATATTTTTTAAAAAGCTGTTCTTTTGAACTTTATATTTGTCAAACAATCCTCAAAAACATAAAAATCTTGTACAAAAGGTTCCTACAAAAATATCAAGCAGCACAACTCAACATTGATTAAAACTAATAATAAATGTTTCTTGAGCAGCAAATCAGCATATTAGAATGATTTCAGAAGCATCATGTGGCTGCTGAAAATTCAATGACATATTTAAATATAATAAATCAGAAAACCGTTATTTTATGAAATATAAATTGTAAAAATATTTAATAGTATTAGTGTTTTACTGTATTTTTTATCAAATAAATGCAACCCTGGTGAGCATAACCTTTTAAATATTATAAAAACAAGCAATTAAAAATGAAAATAGCATAAAATAAAACATTATAAAATATTTTACAGAAATACATGAAATTATAAATTACTTGCGAAACTATAAAATATGACACTGTATTTAATTAAAACTACATCTGAGCCCCATTTGATACTAGGGATTGTCTCACATCAAGATGTATGCTTTAAGTACATTTGTCAAAAAGAAACCAAATGTAATACAAAATGTCACAAAATCATAAAGTTGTCACTTTGTGAGTTCAGAAACAAGGCCACTTGTCAGTAATCTGATGCAGTGTTGATGAGGACTGCTGGCAGAGGAGAGTTTAGAAAGCTTCTCAGTGCATTTTGTCAGCCTCCAGGGTAATTTCTGCAAGGACGAGTAAACTATGGCTCAGTGTTGAACAGAAAGCACTCAGAATCATATCACTACAAACATGAGGAAGACTGTAGACGCAGAATACTAATGGCACCATAAAAGCCAAGCCCACAGTCATCCAACCACGCCACTTCCTGGCACTCTCACAGAACCCTTATCCGCTTTAAGAGTGTTTGTGTTCTTGACATTCAGGGTGAAAAAAACAACAAATGTCTTGTTAATATTACTCTGGATCTTGGGTTTGACATATTGGCTGCGATGTCTGAACAACAACACGGTCAAAACGATAATGAGCAGGTCATAAATTCCAGCTTTTTAAAGCAACGATTTTATGACAACGTAGGATTTCGAAAGCTATTCGGGATTCTTTTATTCTTTAATAAGCGTCGAGCTTGTTGACACTTAGAAGTTGGGAAATGAATACAGTAAGCTAATGTGTAACCAGTAATGACACCCCGCAAACAACAGACTCGTCTATCAAACAAACATCCAGGCTGCTCTTATTGAAGCCATGCTGGCGTGTTCGGTGAAAGAGGCTGCTAATTTTGTTTAGAAAAGCTAAGAGAACCACGACAGCCAATTTCAGGGGGTGGGTTCGCTTTTAAAAGGTATGAAAAGCCCAGAGTAAGCAGTCGTTTAAGTTCTTGGACCCCATAATCTGTTAGATGATGTGATCGGCTCCTATTCTTTTTGATGTTATTTAACATCAAGCGGCTTTGATTTGAGAGCTTTAATTACGGTGATATAGAGATGTTTAGAGGTCACGAGTCACTCTGCTAATAAGGTATAAGCATCCACTCGCTGCTGATTAACTCGAAATAAAGTGACGCAGAACAGACCACATGCAAATTAAGCCAACTACATCTGTGTAATCCATAAACAAATCCATTCCTCCAACCATAGCCAGAAAATGAAAACAAAACCATACACTCCTATTTCCCATTACGATTTGTTTTGTAGAAAAACAATAAGAATGCTAAGTAACCTTGCAGTCTAAATCGTCTTTAATTTGATAGACACAATTAAAGTGACTGTAAACCAAAAACTACAATTCTGACATAATTTACTCTCCTTTATATCTTTATATATATCTCCAAAATTAGGTCTTGCTTTCAAATCGTTGAAATAAGAAACACAGAGGTTGAGTAAATGATGGCAGAATGTTCATTTTTTGGATGGACTATCCCTTCAAGGAATTAAGTATTATTCTACATGAAACAGAATCCATCTTGGATGATGATTTGGTTTCCTCCAGTCCGGTTTTGCACCTACACGTCCTAAAGCTAGTTACACACTCTACATTACCGTGATCAATCACAATGTTTTCCATTTATGTCTTGTGGACCACACCAGCTCTATCAATAAGACTAAACTTTCACTTTATCAACACCAAATGTTTTCCTTCATGCTGGATATCATTTAGCATTGTGATTAATGTAATTAAAGTTAATTAAATCAAATGGGTGAAAAGTAAACTAACAAACAAGTAGCACATATATTATTAATTTATAAATATTTATAACAAATTTTGTGATTTATGTATAATATATTCTAAATATATATATAATATACTGTATATATATATATATACACAGCATATATATATATATACACAGTATATATATATATATATATATATATATATATACAGTATATATATATATATATATACACACACACACACAGTGCCTCGCGAAAGTATTCATACCCCTTAATTTTTTTCACATTTTATTATGTTGCTGCCTTATGTAAACTGCTTTAAATTACTTTTTTTTCCCCACATCAATCTACACTCCATACACCATAATGGCAAAGCAAAAAAACAGGGTTTTAACATCTATGCAAATTTATTAAAAATAAAATAAATGTATGATTCTATTGCATAAGTATTCATAGCCTTATCTGGGACAGTTGAAATTTAGCTCAGGAGCATTCATATTGCTTGTAGATGCCACTACACTTCGAGTGGAGTTAACCTGTGGCAAATTCAATGGGTATGATTTGGAAAGGCACATGCATCTTAATAAAAGGAATAACAGCTGAAAATGCATATCAGGGCAAAAACCAAGCCCTGAGGTCTAAAAACCTCCTGTAGAGCTCAGAAACAGGTTTGCGTCAAGCCACACATCTGGGGAAGAGTTCAGAAAAAATTCACCTGCATTGAAGGTTCACATAAGCATGTAGTCTTCATTACCCTTAATGGAAGAAGTTTGAAACAACCAGGACTCTTCCTAGAACTGGCCTCCTGGGCAAACTGAGAAATTGATGGAGAAGGGCTTTGGTTAGCATGGTGACCAAGAACCTGATGATCACTCTAGTTGAGCTCCATGATTATATGTGGAGACAGGAGAAACTTCCAGAAAGACAAACATCTCTGCAACACTCCACCAATCTGGGCTTTATGACGGTGTGGCCAAACTCAATCCTCTCCTCAGTGACGACACATGAAAACACACTTGGAATTTGCATAAAAGCACCTAAAGGACCCTCAGACTGTGAGAAACAAGATTCTCTGGTCTGATGAACCTCAATTCTAAGCATCGTGTTTGAAGGAAACCAGGCACTGCTCGTTACCTGCAAAGTACCATCTCAAAAGTAAAGTGTGCTGGTAGCAGCCTCGTGCTGTGGGGCTGTTTTTCAGCAGCAGGGACAGAGGGACTCGTCAGAATAGAAGAAAAGTTCAACACAGCAAAATATTGAGATAGCCTTAATGAAAAGCCAGTCAAGAGCATTCAGAACCTCAGACAGGGCAGAAGGTTCACCTTCCAACTGGACAATGACCCTAAGCACACAGCAAGAGTGGCTTATAGTATTAAGGTTTATTTATATATTATTTTGTTTTTCAAAGAAGACTCTTGTGCTCACCAAGGGTGCATATATATAACAAAAATACAGCAAAAACAATAATATTGTGAAAAATTTCAATTGAAGATAACTGTTTTCCATTTTAATATATTTTAAAATGTAAT
>NW_015505344.1:1081931-1093441 GCF_001515645.1 Sinocyclocheilus grahami | reverse complement strand
ATATATATATATATATTAGTGCTGTCAATCGAAAAATTAACTAATTAATCGCACATTTTTCTTACTTTTTAATCACGATTAATCCCACCTAACATTAAAGTTTTGAAATATACTTTTATATTGCATTAATTTCACATTCAATCTTCAAATTAATTTACAAACAACATAAATACAGTATATTTTTTTATATTTGTTTAATGGCATCTTTTTTATGACTGAAGGCCAGTATCAATGATACCAATACTGATTTCTCTATAAAATTGCACCCCCCACCCAATATATTAACCATTGACTATAGCCATTCAACATTACAGTATAATTAAGAGCTATCAATTTTAACATTTATTAGACTTTAAAAAATAACTTCTAATTTAAGTGAACTTAAAACAATCTTCACATAAACCCATTATAATAAATGTCATATTTGCCTGTGCCCTTCAGCAGAAACATACAGAAATTGAAATGACCAAACACTAAATTCTAAATTAAATATAGATGAATCCTTAAAGTTATAAAAGTTGTTTTCCTCTTTTTTTTCTTTTGTTCTTTGATTAATAGACATCACAGCAGCTTTAGGTTGTTTTGGCTGCTATTTCTTTAAGAGCTGCCGCTGCTGAACGTGACGCGGATCTGAAACTCTTTTTACCTTTTCTGACCCACTTTAGGTCTTAAAGTCTCTATTAATGAGCTGACGAGTTAAATCGGGTGTGTTAGATGAGTGAGACAGTGCTGGGCTGCTCCAGGACAGTTTTGAAAACCATTTCGGAGACATGTTCTTAAATGTGACTCATTAAAATATATTACATGCACGCACAGTTTTAAGGCAGCTTTAATCGCCTTTTTGGTAACTTCATGACTAAACTGACCACGGCATTGCATGCACGTAGTTTATTTCGCGCTTTGATATGAAAGAATACAGGTTACAGCGTGTGTCGGCACCTTTGTGCGTGTAATTGAAGAGCGACCACAGTATCGTTTCCGCGCTCGCTTGACTCACGCCTGGTGCTGAAGTGAAGTGGCGCGCGCATCTGAAACGATTTCCGTTCTCAGTCGTTCTGCGACTGAAAAAATGCACTTCTTGTCAAGAGAAAAAGTGACAGAAGCAGCAGTTGTGAGTGGAGTGATATATATATATATATATATATATATATATATATATACAGTATATATAATTAACAATAATACTGGTAAGATAATAATAATAATAATAGTAATTATTATTATTATATGAATTCTACTAATAAGAACAACATAAAACGCACCAAGGATTAACGAGCTGCTGGATTCATGAATATTAATCAGGTTGTGTGCGTTCTCTCGAACTGATTTGCTGAAATCAAAACAGGGATGATGATAGGTGAGTGCCAGCCAATGAGATTGCCGATTGCACATTAGTTCCGCCCACTACCGGAGAACCCGGCAGTTCTTAAAAGCTGAAGAATTCCAAAGGAACGGTGTTATTTTAACAGGAAAATACAACAAAGAATAACGTTTACATGTAGCGCGTTTGATCTGTAAGACTCTCTCACTCGGTCTCACTTTGCGCGTGTGAGAGAAAGCGATGGCGAGTCGTGCGCCTTCACACGAGAGTTTACGGTATGCCAAATCACAAACACAGGTGCGCTGCGCATCCATTCAGATGAACTGAAAATATCACAGATCGATTGACGGAGAGCGAAACTCTGAAGTGCTCACTAAGAGTGTTCGGCGAGTGAAAATATATCTGAGCTAAACTTATACTTAGCCTCCAACTCACACACTGGCGATTAAAATCTAAGAATTTATTAGCCATTGGTGATTTACTCGCAATGTAAAGGCTTGTGATGGCAAAGCTGAAATTTCAGCATCATTACTCCTGTCTTCAGTGTCACATGATCCTTCAGAAATCATTCTAATGCTGAGTTGTTGCTCAAAATTATTATTGTTGTTAATATTATTATTATTATCAAAGTAGAAAACAGTTGTGCTGCTTCATATTTTGTGGAAACTGTAATTCTCTGAAGAATAGAAAGTTCAAAAGAACATCATTTATTTAAAACAAAAATATAGTAATGCTAGATATGCTGTGTCACTTTTGAATTTAATGTGCCATTGCTGAATAAGTATTAATTTCTTTAAAAAAATTTTAAAGCAATTAAAAAAAATTATGGAATGTTTCATGACTAGTAACTGAAAGCTAAAAATGCTAAATGAAAACCTTTACAAGTTTCCCTAGAAGTTGCTTAAGTTCCCTTCAGCTGGGGATCAGTGATGTATAGACTGCGGTATATGAGGCGAGGTTGTGAGAAACCAAATACATATTGCTGTTGCTCTATTTTGAGGGCTGATTCTGTGTTGCTTGGTGACTGGGAATACATTTGGCCTCAAAATCCCTACCCTGAAATACAGCCAGGATATGACTGCTATACCTTGCAGGCATTTGGCCTTTTATAGGAGGTCAGGATTTTTGCCAGTGGTGTTAACTGTGGAGTCAATAGAGAAACACAGCTTTTTGGAGGTGCTGATTGTGAATGACCATGGCTTTGGATTCAGGGCAGAAAAGCAGTTCTATTGACTTACAGGCCACAGGCTTAACAGAAGCCCCAAAAGAGAGTTTTGTTTAACTACAGTCTACTAGGATGTACAGAAGCTGGTAATAATACTTTTAATTCTACAGCTCAATAAAATGCTAAACTGCTGCTTTCTGACAAAAGCAAGAAAACCCAGGAGTGATGGAGTACATCTGGAGTCAGGGAGGAGAAAAAACTGAAATACTCAAAAACAGAGAGAAAGAGAACAGTGAGAAAAATGAGAACAAAAGAGAACCAGAACTAAAGATCAGCTATGCCAGTGCATAAACAGTTGCAGCCTACTATATATAATATATATATATATTCTCTCTCTCTCTCTCCACTGCACACCTCGGATCACTTCCTCCTCGCTCTTAACCTCAACACCGTTCCTGACACAACACATACCCCTCCACATGTCATCTTTCCACGTAACCTACGCTCACTCTCACCCTCCCGGCTTATCTGCTATGGTTTCATCTTCGCTTCCTCCCCTAAACAGTTAGCATCTCTTGATGTTAACAGTGCTACTGATACTTTCTGCTACACTCTTACATCTTGTTTATACATTGTCTGCCCATTGTCTTCCAGGCCAGCCCGTACCACCCCTTCTGCCCCTTGGCTGTCTGATGTTCGCCGCGAACATCGTTCTAAACCCAGGGCTGCTGAATGGGTGTGGCGCAAATCAAAATATCCTACTGACCTTAATATGCATGGGCGGCATTGGGGGGGGGACATTGTTAGTCATGGAATCCCTGATGTCAGCCCCGCTGCAATTGGAGCACTTAGCCAAGCACTAAATACCCTCAACGTGTTTTTGCAGCATTGAGCAATGTAACCAATCACAGACATATCTGTTGATTTCTTAAACACAATGGCCAATCAAAAAACGTTTTGTCAGAATTCACTCACTGCTGAAAGCACCGCAGTTTTTAAGTGCAGTTTTGCACGCTCGTGAATCATCTCATGCCTAAGTGCAGACGCGATGTAAATAAGAGATTCATTGTGCAGTTTAGAGAGCTTCATTGATTATTATTGATTGTAACGATTCACTCAACTCACGATTCGATTCGATTCACGATTTTGATTTCACGATTCGATTCAATTCACGATTTAATTTTATTTTTTACAAAATGAGATTTAAGACAAATTGTAAATTAAATGTGCATGTCCTTTTATTATTGCTTGGACAAAATGCTGCATATTTCTTTGTGAAATTGAAATATAACACTATAATAATAATATACTAATATAGCACTTGCATATTATTGCCCTTTTGTTGGTTTCGATTGCTTCTATTGTCCTCATTTGTAAATCGTTTTGGATACAAATGTCTGCTAAATGACTAAATTTAAATATAATGAAAATGTAAATACCAAAACTAAATTGAAATTTTAAAACAAGCCCCAAATCAAATAAATAAGTAACACAAATAAAATAAATCTCTTCATATAAACAAACTAAGGCTTTGTCTGTGCTCTTTCCATTTAAAATTAGAGGCAACCACTGCATTTTAATCTTGATCCAAACAAAGATGCTGCATACATGCAACATGAGCAGTTTTTAATCTAAATTACATTGTATAATTTCGAAATTTGAAGCAAAAACAGTTTTGTGAAACGATACATAAAATATCTGCATGAAACAGCGGACGAACTGAATGAGACGCAGATGCACTCTCTGCCAACAGGTGGCGTTTAAACCCTTTCCTTGGTTTCCGCTGTAAACAAAGGAGCGCTGCACTTATGAACTTTCATGTGCATTATACAGAGGAAAGATTAATAAAAAAAATACCATCTAAACTTTTCTAAAGACAATAAGTTCCCCTCAGACATGCATTCATATAAACTCCTACCCCTAATTGAATCGCGATTTGTTTAGCATGTCAACCGATTTGAATCGTCACATATTTGAATCGATTTTCAACCGGCTTGCGGTTAATCGTTACATCCCTATTGATTATAACGGAACTTTGTAAGATTGCGATGAACGAAGATGAGTGGCACTTTTTAGTGATAAAGGGAGTGCGCTTTGCACACTTCCTAGGGTATAATCCATTCAGAATTTGTAATAAACTTTCGTTTTTCGGACACATAGGCAAAGTTTTGGGAATGACATCCGCATATTATTATACAGAGGAAAGATTAATAAAAAAAATACCATCTAAACTTTTCTAAAGACAATAAGTTCCCCTCAGACATGCATTCATATAAACTCCTACCCCTAATTGAATCGCGATTTGTTTAGCATGTCAACCGATTTGAATCGTCACATATTTGAATCGATTTTCAACCGGCTTGCGGTTAATCGTTACATCCCTATTGATTATAACGGAACTTTGTAAGATTGCGATGAACGAAGATGAGTGGCGCTTTTTAGTGATAAAGGGAGTGCGCTTTGCACACTTCCTAGGGTATAATCCATTCAGAATTTGTAATAAACTTTCGTTTTTCGGACACATAGGCTACACCCTGCAAAGTTTTGGGAATGACATCCGCATATCTATGCACGATTCACTCTCGAAATAGCAGTGATTGGCAATGGACGAAACATAAAATATGTTGATTTAATTCTGGAACCGGTCCTGGCCAAACCTCCACAGACAGCTCACGCATCCCGAGCGAGATCTAATTCACAGACCAAAAGCGTGTGTAAACTTTATTGAGATCGGGACATATCAACCAGTAAATTAATTTAATTTCCAGTAACGGATGGTTGAAAGTTCAGCAATGAATGGTATGCGATTTAAGACAGAATATAGTCCCACAACTGATCGTTTATTTTTTCCCTCACGTGTCTCGCCTTTGGTAACAACGATTCAAAACGGAAACATTTAAAGTGACATGGGGAAAAGACACGGAAAACTTCAGTGAACATCAGAAAAGCAGTGTGCACATTTCTGGTTAAAAATGAAAGGCCATCAACTGACAAACAGGAAGCATCACCATTCAAGTCAGCAGGAAGAGCCAAAGCTAGTCCACAGTTTACTAAACGGTGGCAACCTCTTTAAGTTATTCTTGACTGTGTTGGATTGACTGCTTTGATGCGTTGCAATACGGTAGGGCATTGTTTTGATGCTTACATCCGGGAAAAAAAATTTGTTTTTATTTATTTATTTCATTTATATATATATATATATTTATATATACATACAATGAACAAAATTATAAATGCAACACTTTTGTTTTTGCCCCCATTTTTCATGAGCTGAACTCAAAGATCTAAGACTTTTTCTATGTACACAAAAGGCCTATTTCTCTCAAATATTGTTCACAAATCTGTCTAAATCTGAGTTAGTGAGCACTTCTCCTTTGCTGAGAGAGCCAAAGCTAGTCCACAGTTTACTAAACGGTGGCAACCTCTTTAAGTTATTCTTGACTGTGTTGGATTGACTGCTTTGATGCGTTGCAATACGGTAGGGCATTGTTTTGATGCTTACATCCGGAAAAAAAAATTTGTTTTTATTTATTTATTTCATTAAGATGCTGATTAGACAACATGATTATTACAACAGCGTATTCCATGTTCCTGCCAATATCCAGCAACTTCGCACAGCCATTGAAGAGGAGTGGACCAACATTCCACAGGCCACAATCAACAACCTGATCAACTCTATGCGAAGGAGATGTGTTGCACTGCGTGAGGCAAATGGCCACACCACATACTGACTGTTTTTTTACAGTCTATGCTTTTGACACAGTTAACCACCAGATCCTCCTGTCAACCCTATTGGCAAAGGGCATCTCACGAACCACACTCCAGTGGTTTGAGTATTACCTCTCAGATAGGTCCTTCAAGGTATCTTGGAGAGGTGAGGTGTCCAAGTCACAACATCTAACTACTGAGGTGCCTCAGGGCTCAGTTCTTGGACCACTTCTCTTCTCTGTCTACATGGCATCACTAGGATCGGTTATTCAGAAACATGGCTTTTCATATCACTGCTATGCTGATGACACTTAACTCTACCTCTCATTCCATCCTGATGATCCGAAGATAGCTGCTCACATCTCAGCTTGTCTAACAGACATTTCTTGCTGGATGAAGGACCATCCCCTTCAACTCAACCTTGCCAAGACAGAACTGCTTGTGGTTCCATCAAACCCATTGTTTCATCACAATTTCACCATCCAGTTAGGCACATCAACCGAAGGCTAGAGGGCGCTCTTGCTCGGAAACTCCAAATACGCCTCGCAGAAGAAACCCAGGAAATGTCTATAGCGGTTGCTGAATAAACAGAAGATTTAACTGCTTTCATTAATTCAACGTGACTAATAAACTCACGACTACGACAATATATGGTTTATCTGAGTTTGTCTTATTATAACTTTTAGTATAATAAAGTATATAGGCCTAATAATGCAATGTTAATCGACATAGTCTTTATCACTGCTTAGACTACTATGCCATATGTTGCGTGCCTTATTCTGTGTAAGAAGCCACATCATCTCACAGAAAGATTTATTTCAAACACTCGACACATTGCAGTCATTCAGGTTCCTGGGCACCACAATCTCTCAGGACCTGAAGTGGGACACTCACATAGACTCCATTGCAAAAAAGGCCCAGCAGAGGTTGTACTTCCTTCGCCAGCTGAGGAAATTCAACCTGCCACAGGAGCTGCTTAAACAGTTCTACTCTGCTATCATTGAGTCTGTCCTGTGTTCATCCATAACTGTCTGGTTTGGTTCAGCAACCAAATCAGACATCAAGAGACTACAACGGACAGTCAGGACTGCTGAGAGGATTATTGGTGCCCCTCTGCCCAGCCTCCAAGATCTTTACATCTCCAGAGTGAGGAAAAGGGCTAAAAAAATCACCTTGGACCCCTCACACCCAGCCCACTCTCTCTTCGAACTGTTGCCTTCTGGTCGGCGCTACAGAGCACTGACCACCAGAACAGCAAGGCACAAGAACAGTTTTTTCCCACAGGCTATACTCAGTCTAAACAATTAAGCTTTCAAAATTATACAACTAACATAGTATATTTATATTAAACTGCACACTTTGTAAATAACATATCTATCTGCACACTAATAAACATATCTGTACATTTACCTAAACAATAAAAAATGTTCCTATACTTCTATTTCTGTATATAGTACATTATTCAATTTTTCTAATTTTTTTTTATTATATTAGTTTTATATTACATCCCTACTGTGTTATTCCTATGTATGTCTACACTATCATGTATGTCTGCACTATGTTTGTACTTTCTTCTACACTGGAAGCTCCTGTCGTCAAGTCAAATTCCTTGTGTGTGTATTACTTGGTAATAAAGCTCTTCTGATTCTGATTCTGACTGACGTTATGAAGTAAAAACATGTTATTAAATCTGGCATTTTCACATGCTTTCAGGTGGAGCAGCATTTACTACACAGCCGTAGTTCCCTGACAAGCTACGCAAACAGCTTTCATAATCGCAGAACGATTTCTTTGATTTCATAATCATGTGATTAAATCATCTGCGATTATGAACGCGATTTTGCATAGCTTGTCAGTGAACTACGGCTCTGTATAGTAAATGCTGCTCCATCTGAAAGCACGTGCTGGAGATTTACTACTAATCACAGAACCGGCTTTACTGACAAGATACGCATGACAATCACATTCGATTAATCATGCAGCCCTAATGCTTCACAACTCCTTGGTCAAGCTCTAATTCTGTCCAGGTCGGACTATTGCAATGCTCTCTTGGCAGGTCTTCCAGCCAGTTCTATCAAACCTTTACAATTAATCCAGAACGCGGCAGCAAGTTTAATTTTTAATGAGCCAAAAAGAATGCATGTCACACCTCTGTTTATCAATTTGCACTGGCTACCAATAGCTGCTCGTATAAAATGTAAGGCATTAATGTTTGCCTACAAAACCACCACTGGCTCTACACCCCTTTACCTAAATTCATTACTTCAGACTTATGTGCCCTCTTGAAGCTTGCGTTCTGCAAGTGAACGTTGCTTTATTGTGCCATCCCAAAGAGGCACAAAATACTTTTAAATTAAATGTTCCCTCCTGGTGGAATGACCTGCCCAACTCAATCCGAGCAGACGAGTCCTTAGCCATCTTCAAGAATCGGCCAAAAACACATCTCTTCCTTCTTTTTTTGACCCTCTAACTCTAGCACTTTCTATTCTAATCCTATTCTTTAAAAAAAAACTTGTTAGAAAACCCTTTTAGACTTGCACTCTATTCATTTACTGCTTGTTTTCTTAAAAAAAAAAAGACTGCTTTTTGTATTCTATCTATTTGTTTTCTTTTTATTTATTATACAATTAACAAAAGCAAAAAGGCCTTTAACATTAGCTTGCTCTATTCTTTTTCTATTCTATCGGTTTTCTTTTTATTTATTATATAATAAAAAAAAAACTTGCTACGTGTACTGCGTTATGCTAACAGAGACTTGTTATAACACTTGCATATCATTGCTCTTTTGTTGATTTTGATTGCTTCCATAGTCCTCATTTGTCCTCGTTTTGGATAAAAGTGTCTGCTAAATGACTTAATGTAAATGTAATGTAAGTGTGTGTGTGTGTGTATATATATATATATATAATATTTCTCATCACATCTTTAAAAAATTATTAAAAAATAAGAAAAAAAAAGTTATTGCATATTTTCAACATAACTCAGCATTTGCAACCCATTAATTCCATACTTTTTTATTTCTGAGAAAAACATGTAAATAATAATAAAATAAAATAAAACAAAACACGAATGTATCTTAAAGGGACTGTTCACCCAAAAATAAATATTTATTAAATGTACTCACCTTCATGACATTCCAAACGTTTGTGCCTTTCATCTGTGAAACACAAAAGAAGATATTTTGATATTTCTTGTCCATACAATGAAAGTCCAGTATTGTTTTGTACCACATTCACTTTCATTACATGAACAAAAACAACTGAAATAGTCCTAACCATATCTTCTTTTATGGTCCACAAATAAAAGGAAGTCATATGTGCACATGGACATGAGGATGAGTAAATTATGACAATTTTCATTTTTTAACCCCTTTAAATTAAGTAATTATGGTCTATTTTGATGTCATGTTGACTCATAAACGGATGATGTATTATTCATAGTTCCATATTGACAATTTAGCACTGTGGAATACAACTATATATATAATGCAGCTGTAACAGAAACTTCAATTACTATCCACAGTACATACTTCAGAAATAGTACAGAAGAGTGTGAAAGTTGCTATTCTAAACATAGCCTCAGAGAAAAACGATACTGACACGAGCAGCACAGGAGAAAGTTAGAGAAAAGAGAATAAAAAGGCAAGTAAAACAATGAAAAAGAACACATGTAGGCTGCAGCTGGAAGAGCAGATTAATGCTTGCTACTTTAGCTTTTTGCTTAGGAAAGGAGGTTAGAAAGTAAACAATTAAAATAATTACATTTCCTGCAGTGAGCTCATTCCTTAACTGGACTGATAACTCTGTGCTCTTACTCTAAGCCCATTAGTGCTCATTATACAAAAAGGGGACGCTAAAAAGCTAAGCTACATGATAATATTCTTCATTACCTATTCCTGCACCCTTAGTTGCTTTATATTAGAGAGAAATTAGGTCTGTACATTCATCATAAGATTAGAGAGTTTAGACACCGTAAGTACTGTACGTGGACATCCGAGTGCACTTGTACGTGTTTGTTGAGCATTTCATTTCAAAGCCATGGACATTAAAAGAGAGTTTCTTCTCTCTGAATCTTTCCACTCTGGGAAGGCTTCCCACTAAATACTGAAACGTGAATTTGGTCTCATTGTTCCCATTTATCTTAAGGTGCTCTGTGGAGTTCAGGTCTGGACTTTGAGTAGATCATTCAAGTTCTTCCACACTAGACTCAGTAAAGCTTTACTTTATGGACTTAGCTTTGTGAAAAGGGGTTCTGGCGTGCTGAAACTCCAAAAATGACCGTTAACTTAACACAAACCTATCAGCATCTGACAGATGTATATATTTGAGCATATGAACCAATGATAGCAAACATTTACATGTTGTTGCCTATAAGAGAAACTTGCATAAGATTCCCGACTATATGTAGCACCTGCCACTTTGTATGTCCTTCTGAAGGATCCTAATGTAAAAGCAGCTGAAGTTGTTTTATAACAAGGTCCTTGATCAGTTTAAAACAAATTTACCAGTTCAACACATTTCATCACAGAACCTGTCATAATTTAATTCACACTTTATAAAGAAGATGTAAACCATCAGAAAACCCACATATCTACATTGTGCTTTAGGTTAAAAACCTAGGCTAGCATTATAAGTAGACTTATAAAAATGCACATTCTGACTGCTTTAAAGTTATATTTAATAATTAAATACTCATTAAAAACTAAAAGAACATGGCGATGATAAAATTACAGTGGTGTTTAAGATCTGACTCCCAGCATAGGTGTCATGGGACAGGGTGTGTGACGTCTGCAGTGCTGTAGCGGCTAAAGACGAGAAGTAACCTTGACAGTGGTCCAATGAAAAGATCTACGACCCATGTATACGTGCACACTGCAACATATTACTCTCGAGCCATGCGTTTAATCTAGTGTAGTGGCCAGTCCTGCTTTTAAGAGCCAGTCTGCTTGACGGAATGCAGGTATTCAATGCAGAAAGGTCAAGATTTCTCAATGTCCCTTCCATACGGTCACAGTCCAACAGCTTACAAACACACAGACACACACACAGCAGGAGGAGGAGGAGGAGGGGGCTGAAGCTGGAGGACAACGCTCCGCTACAGCACTGGATGCTGCGTTCAGCCGTCACTGTCCTTTTGGCACCAAAGACCAGTGTCAATGTCAACATCCTAGAAGAGCAAATAAATCACACATTCAAGCACAACATGCTCTAATGTTCCCACAAACACTTGGAAGCAAATAGGAGTTAAATCTCAAGCCTATACTTTAGTTACAGAACATTCAGAGATTTTATAAAATTGTAACATTTTCTGAGATTC
>NW_015505344.1:1081438-1081918 GCF_001515645.1 Sinocyclocheilus grahami | reverse complement strand
GATAGATAGATAGATAGATAGATAGATAGATAGATAGATAGATAGATAGATAGATAGATAGATAGATAGATAGATAGATTTATATAAGGTTTTATAAAGAGTTTGAAATAATATATAAAGTTTTTATTGCCATTTTATTTATTTGCTATTTATTTACTTTTTATTAGTTTGTATTAGTATATTAGTTTATATTAGTTAAAGATATAAATATATCATTATATTATTATCATTGTGTATTTTTCATTATATACAAGAACTTTTCCACGACATTCTAATTTATTGAGATGCACCTGTATATCATCACATTTTTTATTTTTTTGGAGTTTATATATATAGCATTTATTTACTTTATATTAGTTTAATAATCTATTTTCTATCTTGTGTTTATGTCATTGGGCAATTTAAATACATTCAATATTTTATATAATTAATACAAACTAATGTAAAGTAAATAAATGCTATATATACTAATCAAAAAAT
>NW_015505344.1:1072682-1080109 GCF_001515645.1 Sinocyclocheilus grahami | reverse complement strand
CTAAATATACACATATAATGATATAAAAATATATATATATATATATATATATATATATATATATATATATATATATATAACCGAGACTTATCATTTGCACATATTTTGTTGCTCTTTTTTTAGTTTTGACTGCTTTTATTGTCCTCATTTGTAAGTCACTTTGGATAAAAGCGTCTGCTAAATGACGTATATATATATATGACATGTATGTATATATATATATATATATATATATTAGGGCTGTCAGTTTAACGCATTAACTTAATTAATTAGTTGTGAAAAAATAATGCGATTAAAATATTTTAACACAGTTAACGCTCTGGCCATGCCCCCAGACCTGTACATCATCTTACATTTCATATAGCTGACAAAAATGATGCAGGGCAACAACTCCATAAATGCAGTTATGTCCTAAAATTCAAGATATTGGGGCAAAAACGTCCCTGTATGAGCTTTCGTCTCATGATATCACACGAGCAGCGAGAGCAGTATCACACGAGTGCTGATTTTGTCTTGAATATAATGAATGGGAATATAATGGGATTTTATACAATAGTTCAGTAAATAAGAATTTTATATTGTTTTATATTTTAAACACAATATTGTCTGTTTTTGCTCAGTTTTTCCAATATTAATCTATAAAGCCACAGCAGAACTGAACGAATCCATGTTTTGAACAAATCGTGTGAATCAATGGGCGAATTCCAAACGGAAGTGAGCATCCCTATGCCCTAATCCCTTCGAAGGGCAGATCCCTTGAAGTGTGTTCTTTGAAGGGTGTAGGGCATTGCTGTCTCCTATAAGCATTTGGAACTCCCTTGGTTAAGGGAATGACTGACTAGATGCTACCTTGACAACGCTAGCCGTGCGTGCAGCATTCAGCGCTCCAACAGTTGTTGCAAATAAATATTTCTTCTTTTTATTATTGATTTATTCAAATATTGTCTAATTGTGTCTAAACTTTTTGAAACTAAACTTGCTTACACTACCGTCTTATATCATATTTCTATCACTGACGAAAAAACATTTTGTATTACATTAAAATAAAGACAGATTTAATTAGCCAAATGTAATTTGTGATTAATTCGATTAATTAATCGACACATCATGTAATTAATTAGATTAAAAATTTTAAATTGACTGACAGTCAATTGACAGACTTGTGTTTATGTCAGTAGGCAACTTAAAACCATTTTCTCTTGAAATAAGATGTAAAAATAAAATAAAAAAATTAAAAGTAAAATACAGTTAAATACGATTGTGCTTGTGTTACATAAGGTCCTGTAGCATTTCCGCCACTAGCGTGGACAAGTACATTACTTTATTGGTTAATACAGCAGATATTCTAATCTACACTTTTCTCAAGCAAACCGCTTTCTTTATAAGAAAACAGTCAAATTATGTATTCAGTGGACATTCTAGTCAGTGCTTAAGCAGTCATGTAGGGTTGCTAGAACTTGCATGTTTCTGCAAAGGAGAAATTATGTTTTCAATAAATCTTTCTTTAGATCTCCACACCGCTGCTGAAATGTCAGTACAGATAGATATAATTAATAATTTAGGCAGGAGCTCAATAATCACTTTAGCAAAATATATTCTCGTTTTCCCTCCCAGGAACCAAAACTGTTCTTTTTCATCTCACTTGATAAATACAGTAATTAGCCAAGTCACTTTTGCCATCACTTTTGCTATTGCTCATATTTTCACATAGACTTTGGGATTTGAACAAATCCCTAACCCTAAATACTAAATTCCAGCATGCAACTCATCCCGCACCGGTTGCGCACAAAGATAGCTGAAATCATGCTCTGCATGCCTCTGTTGAGGAGAGACGTGCTATTAATTTTCAAAGTTAGAAAAATCTAAACGTTATCAATGCAGCATACAAAATTAGTGTCTATTTCAACTGAAGATGAGACTTCTGTTGAGTTTGCTCACTGCTGCCAAATGCCATTGCCAAATGTCATCAGAGTAATGTTACATAATTCAGTCAGAGCTCAGTGGGGGCACTTCTCTCACCTCATTCAATCCTCCTGATGGTGAACTTAGTAATGCGCTAATTGCTATGTTTCATGCCAGGAGTAATGGAGGAGGACCATGTGTGTGTCTACACTAATGTGCCTGTAATGTTCTTCAGCCTATGGAGGGATAGTAAATGTAATTCAATGAAAAATCCAAACAGCACAGCCACTATTATGACACACGACACCAATTACAGTGCACAAAGATGTAAATTCCCTTCATCCTTGGAGAGCACTAGATTCCCACAAGTAATCGAGGAGTTTATCCAGCCTGTCTGCAACTTGTAATGAGCTCCAGCTGGCCTCCATGTCATCCTCATGGTGGAGGACCCAAAACTCTGTCAGCAAGATGTGCGGTCATCTCATTTAAACGGTTTATGTGAAGAAACAATTAAATTAGCATCCCTAAAGGACATAATTTGAAGTTGGAAAAGGTAATAAATTACAATATATCACAGAATATTGCAATATATTTAAAATCGCAACAATATTGTATCGTGACACAAGTATCGTGATAATATCGTATCGTGAGGCCTCTGGTGATTCCCACCCCTACTACACAATGTCTTTTTCCCTTACCAATTATGTAAATGTATAAATTACTTATTTCTCGAAAATGTTTGTATTACATTGATTTTTTTTTTTTATGAAATATTTACCTTGTGAGACATGGGCTGTGATTGATCTTCATAAATATCCATTTCTCAATTGTGCACATACATCAGTTTGTTCCATCGTCATTTTCACAACATATATATTTTACACATAGTTAACTTGCATATGTTGCATCAAACATATTTTTTAAATGAATAAAAATGGTGTGTAAAAGGATACAATAATTAATGACTAATTTAAAGATTTGTTTTATCTGATAATTAATGCAAAATAAATCGTAAATATATACATGCGCTGCTTATAGACAGATAATGATTTATGCAACAGATCTTTCACAAAAGAGATAAATATGAATAAAAACACAGAGGAAAATGCTAACACCAATCTTTTAATAAATGCAAACCTACCAAAACTACATTATGTTAAATTGCACAGTTACAGTTATAAATGATGTTATCAAATAAAGCTAAAACATACATGCAGAAATCTCTGAGCGTCTTGTTTGACAGTCGCAAACCTTATAAATAGCAGTCAGAACAAAATCAACAACTCTGTACAGTATTGCACATTTGAGTGGTTTGTGCTTGAATGAAGAGATCCTGTGGACTGACTAACCACTGACGCTGAACCGCATAATCAACAGAAGAATGAATGAAGCAATCTCCAAGTTGTATCTTAACGAATTCCAACACAGAGGTACGAAATAATATAGGGAGGATGTTTTCTCTTGTCTTTGATATACCACTATCCGCTATTTAATTAGAAAAACATTAATTATATTATCGTGCCAAGTTTCGTAGGTAAGTTTCACTTCCAGTAAATGCGAACGTCGCAAGACCGGAAGTAAGCATGCACACAGTCACGTCGCCGAAGCTCACCGGCGCCATCTTGTGCACCGAGCCAATTCGGTTGTTAAGTGGTGACGTAAGAAGCGCTGTTTCCGGGTCCAAGCCACAACTCGCTTCCCTTGAGAATATTACCTCAGCAGCCATTTATGAGCACTGTTTATTCATATTAAACATTTAAGCTAAACGTTTTCAAACTTACGGTCTACACTACAGTCTCCATGCTCACAGCGTCCCAAACACGAATCATTTTTATTTATTTATTTATTTATATTTTCATTGTATATGAAATTGTATATTCACGGTATAGAGTTAAAGGTTAGGATTATAATTTTTTTTGGTAGTATTATATCCCATTGTGAGTGTATATTAGCACCTTTTGTTGTTTTCTCATGGTATCTGATAGAGCGTTTGGACGGAAGCGGTGACACGTGACGTCAGACTTAACAAGCGGATTGGTTCATTTGAAAGTAGACATTTCGCTCTCTATAGATATATTTTCATATTAAGGCAAGTATACACTGAGTTTCGCGCTCAAGTTCACAGAGACATTCTGTATGCTTTCATTATTTTACAAAAGCCCAATGTTTTGTTGTTATTGTAAGTGCACAAAAATAAACGTAGAGTCTTTACAGATTCGAAAGATGTATTACTCTTATCTGTATGAGCAAAAATGAGGGAGTATTTTCAGTGACCGCACCGGTGCCTCCATCTGTCATCCAGTGAGCGCACAACTGTTCAGCTTCCACACATATTTCAGATGATAAGCCATATTTGAGGTCGATCCTGCCCAATTTACTGTAGTACCACAAAGACCAGCTGTTAACGATCTGTCCATCACAGACTGAGTGACTTCGCCAGTGTGGATTTTTTTTTCTGCGACTAAGCGACTAATACAATTTTGGTCAACCAAGCCTCATCTGGTCAACTATTAGGGGGGCTGCCCTTATAATAGTAATAATAATAATAATTTGATAACTAAATTTATTATTTATTATATTATTTATAAATACATTATTATTATCATCATTATTATTATTACATTTTCATATTTATTTATTTTTATTATGCCATATCAGACTAATTATAATCGAAGCATACATAAAAAACACAAAATTATTCCAATTAATGTAGTACGATCTTCAATAAAAATATTTTAGCTCCAAAAAACGGAAAGATAATTTCACAACTAAATAATAATAATAATATTAATAATACATCATTATTATTATTATTATTTAATTAATTAATAATAGTTATAATTTATTTTTCTGTCAATTATATTTGAAGTACACAGTAAACATCAATAACAACAACAACAACAATAATAATAATAATAATAATAATAATAATAATAAGTCTACATGGTATTTCACCCAAAACAAAATTAAAGTTGAATTTATTGTGATATTTTCACTTTAAAAAAAGGAAAGATGAAATGGGAAGTACCAATAGACTCACTAAGACTCACCATTTTATGAATGTCACATCTAAACCCTTCAACGTTTTTTTGTGCCCTGTGCACTCCATTTACCCCCCAAAGTGCCTGCACAGCTGGCCCCCAGTGAACCATTGGAAAGAGCAGCCAAATCAAAACATAAAGCAAGAAACGGTTCAGTTCTGGGAAGAAATCAATTGTGATGACCATGTTAAACATCTCCTGTGTGCTTTTTGCACTTACTCCTAAACCACAAGTCTCAAAAATGGGCGAAAGAGCAATTCTCAAACTACCAAGGTACCACACATATTCCGTCACGCATTCATGCTGCCTAACGGGCGTCATCCGTGGTCACTTGTTTTCGTCTCGCTTGTATTTACCAGCAGCCGTACCGATGAGAGCTCTATAACATGTGCTGTGTGGGCAGGCACAGCGAAAAGGAATATGAGCTATTAAATGTTTCAGTGACTGGCCACAACCTGTCCAACAGACTGGCAGCCACTCACTATTAGTCAGCCATGGTGAGTGGGCAGGACACTTTCATGCCACTACGAGAGAAAGAGAGACCGGAAAAATGACATTCACACTCCAGCCTTGTCTCTAAGAAACACGTTCGCCTACCATGTCCCTCGCAGATCTTCTGCTGAGGTCTTTTAAAGACAGGAAAGCGATAGAACACCCGAAAATGAAAATTGTCATCACTTACTTTCAAGTTGCTCCAAACCTGTATGAGTTTCTTTCCTCTGTTGAACATAAAAGAAGATGTTTAGAAGAATGTTGATAACCAAACAGGTTTTCCCCATTCAACGGAAGTCAACAGCTATGTTTCCATCCAAAGTTGTGAACTTAAAGGATTAATTCACTTCCAGAATAAAACATTCCTGATAATTTACTCACCCCTATGTCATCCAAGATGTTCATGTCTTTCTTTCTTCAATCAAAAAATAAATTTAGTTTTTTTAGGAAAAAATTCCAGGATTTTTCTCCATATAGTGGACTTCAACAGGGACCAACAGGTTGAAGGTCCAAACTGCAGTTTCAATGCAGGTTCAAAGGGCTCTACACAATCCTAGCCGAGGAAAAAGGGTCGTAGTCACTTATGTAGTGAAACGATCGGCCATTTTCTAAAATAAAATTTTAATTGATATACTTTTTAAACCACAAATGCTCTTCTTGCACTAGCTTGACTTCACGCATTACGTAGTCACATTGGAAAGGTAACGCGTGACTTAGACGGAAGTACCAACCCAGTGTTAAAAAAGCGAACGTGCAAAGAAAGTCAAACGCCCTCTACAAAAAAGGTAAAACAACGATGTCGGACAATTTTAAAGTTGGAAAAGAAAATGAGAGTTTTTCACCCTACCATACCTTTTTATTCGTGGACGTGCATCACAGAGCTAGTGCAGGATGAGCATTTGTGGTTAAAAAGTATATACATTTTTATTTTAAAAAATACCAATTGTTTTGCTAGACCCTTATTCCTCAGCTGTGATCGTGTAGAGCCCTTTGAAGTTGCACTGAAACTGTAATCTAGACCTTCAACCCGTTGGCTCCCATTGAAGTCCACTATATGGAGAAAAATCCTAGAAGGTTTTCCTCAAAATCCTTAATTTCTTTTCTCCTGAAGAAAGAAAGACATGAACATCTTGGATGGCATGGGGGTGAGTAAATTATCAGGAAATTTGTATTCTGGAAGTGAACTAATCTTTTAACTTTATCGCATCAAAGATTTCCAAATAAAGCACCGTTTCCATCTAGAAGAGAGACGAAGAGAATAAAATCATAACTTCCTGAAAATCGGGGTGCCAAATATCACTAAGAAAAGGGTAATTTGGTGCAGTAGAAAAAATTTGGTGCAGTTTTTTTTGTACATAATAAATTACTTGCACAGACTTTATATGCATCTTGGTGTTTCCATGCAGTGTTTTTTTTTCTTGGCGATATCCCAAAATGTGCAAAAAAAAAGCGGATGGAAACATAGCTAATGGCTACCAGCAACTGTTTGGTCACCAATAGGGATGCACCGAATGTTCGGCAACCGAAATGATTCCGAAATGATAATTTTGGTTGCCGAACATTCGGTGCATCCCTATTGGTGACCAAACAGTTGCTGGTAGCCATTAGAATAAGCGAAAAGACCAAATAAATTGTACAAAACAATGATATGACGCGATCAAATAGCAACCAGCGCAGAATGAGAGGCGCACACTCTTTATTATGCAGCACACACGTCAGCAGTGTGGAAGCATTTAAACTGTCGGAGAAAGACGCAAAAATCATTACAAGCACCGACAGCGAGAGACTGTTTAGGACTGCATCGCATGTCTTCAATGAGAAGAGGAAGGGGTGATTGTTGCTGGTTACTGTATGATGAATGAAATCGCGAAATGGCCTTAAACAATTAGTAAACTCATAAAAAATAAGTTCAAAGCATGAGGAAAATCTGTGCTGATACACTCGTCAGTTGCTCAGTCACATTTTTATGTATTTTTACAAGGCATGTGACAA
>NW_015505344.1:1070526-1072541 GCF_001515645.1 Sinocyclocheilus grahami | reverse complement strand
CACTCTTTATTATGCAGCACACACGTCAGCAGTGTGGAAGCATTTAAACTGTCGGAGAAAGACGCAAAAATCATTACAAGCACCGACAGCGAGAGACTGTTTAGGACTGCATCGCATGTCTTCAATGAGAAGAGGAAGGGGTGATTGTTGCTGGTTACTGTATGATGAATGAAATCGCGAAATGGCCTTAAACAATTAGTAAATTCATAAAAAATAAGTTCAAAGCATGAGGAAAATCTGTGCTGATACAGTCGTCAGTTGCTCAGTCACATTTTTATGTATTTTTACAAGTCATGTGACAATGCTATACGTACGACGTATTCGTAATGAGAATCATTTATAAATCTGTTGTCAACAAAAATAAGCATTGAGGTCTTCCTGCGCGTTTCCGCCAAAATAAAAGTTGAGAAAAAGCAAGAACTCTTATCAACATTCATAAATGTTAGTATAGTAATTTTACTGTTGTTCTGTAAAATAAAATAAAAGTAAGACAATAATAACGATAATAATCATTATAACAGCTCTGTTTTAATACATTTATTATAATATTCACACATAGTGTTCAAATTAGTATCTGTAATATTTTCTAATGTTTTAAAAGAAGTCTCTTCTCAGCAAGGCTGCTTTTAATTGTACAGTAAAAAAAATAATAACAAATACATGCCTGATTCAAGAAGGGGGTCTGATGGCCAAAAATTATTATTTTACTAACTTGTTAATCTTAAGTTAAATTGTGCTTTGTTGGTATAGTGTCTGCTAGAATGTTAAAAATGTTCAGTGTTAAATATATTTAAATTGTTGTTTTGTAATTGATTTTTTTGTTTCTTTGAAAAGCAAGACAAAACAGTAAAAAGCACATTTTGGCTTTTTAATTTATGCAATGGTGAAATTTATTTTTGGCAAAATACATGGGGGAAAAAAACTCCGTGTTCGGTATTCGGCCCAGTGTTTAATTTTGCTCGGTTTCGGCTTCGGCCAAGAATTTTCATTTCGGTGCATCCCTAGTCACCAACATTCCTCAAAATATCTTCTTCTGTGTTCAACAGAAGAAAGAAACTCATTAAGGTTTGGAACGATACAAGGGTGAGTAAATGATGACAGAATGCTCATGTTTTGGTAAACTATTCCTTTAAGACACATAAACAAGCACAAGTGTCTCTGTGTGAAACAGCTGTGCTGTAATCAGCATACTGCATTCTGGACAGGGAATGTAACTGTTGTTTAACTGAGATGAGAAGCAGTGACCCTTTCCAAGACAAACAAGCTGCTGTTTAGATTAGCGTGCTTTGCCTTTGGGCAACTTGCTACACAGACATCCAGCCTTGCAAGAACATTTAATACAGAGACAAGCAGCATTCACTGTGAAGCAGTCTTCATGAATGTATACATGACATGTCCACTATGGAGCCACTTCTTATCCGATGACCACCTAGTACTGTTTGTACTGCACTGCACTGCATGGACCTTCACCCGCTACCTGAAACATGTACACAGGCTTATTTTATCACTGTATTATATAATGACCTCTGAAAGCTCACATACATTTCTGCAACTCCTTTTCTTTCTTCCTTCCCATCTGTGGCTTTTCTCACAAGTTATATAAAGCTCTACTGTATTTATAAAATGCAGTATTGCAGGCAGTACAGAATTTATGTATTATTCATTAATTTGACAGCAAAAAAAATAATACAGAGACAATATGATACACCCACACATGTATGTATAGACTGTATGTGATTAAGTGTGTTTAATCAGCATGGTTATTATTAATTATTTTCTACTCACAATGATAAATTAATTAATTACAGTAATACATGAATACTCATAATGAATACTCATAATGACAAACAAAAAAATAAATGACTACTCGCAATGATACTGACAAACAAATTATGCACACACACACACACACACACACACACACACACATACACATATATACTGTATATATATATATATATATATATATATATATATATATATATATATATATATATATCCCACTCAAAAAACAA
>NW_015505344.1:990806-1070393 GCF_001515645.1 Sinocyclocheilus grahami | reverse complement strand
TGTATATATATATATATATATATATATATATATATATATATATATATATATATCCCCCCCACAATGACAAATCAAATTGATAGTGAATGGTTGGCATTTCCAACAGTGCTTATTACTCTATAAGAGTTGCTCTTACCAGTAATGCACAAGGCAACTGGGACACAGTTGTGGCCAGAAGGGCTGACCCAGTGACTTGTGGTAATCGGTATTAAGGCAGCCCAGCTGTTCACTCTGGGATTGTTTATCTGATGATGCTGATATTCTGCATGAAACAAGTGCTCTCAGACAATATTAGATAAAAGTGGAGGAAGAGCTGTCTGCTGCTCAGGCTTTGATCTCTGAAACCTCAAGCGAGGAGGGCACTGGGGTCAGCAACATGACCACATTAACATAGCTCTAGTGCACTAAACACAGACAAAACAAACACACAACGCTTTTCTAAACTGATGAAATTACATAGTTGAACCAAATAAAACAGTGCCATGACTTTTTCCTAAGAGCAAACTTCACTTTTCTGAGACATTTTTGCACTTTGAATTTGAACAAACTGGACCAAGGTGATCTTTAGTGAATTTTGCAATAGCCTGTTACCCCTGGGTTCACACAGGTGTCCTAACAGAATAAGCAAAGGTGTTGTTCATCATATTAAAGGAACAGTTCATCTGAAATTTAGAATTCTTAGTTTGTGTTTTTTATGAGTTTCCTTTCCTTTTAGATATGAACGTTTCACTAATATCCACTAATGACACCAAGGCGGCATCCAAAATGCATACATTAGCATATTTTATAATACACTACAGCTTAGTGTATTTATATTACACAAATATACAGTACATAAAGAAGGTATACATCAGCATAAAAGGTATACATTTTATCAGTATGTATTTACTGGGAGCTGAACCTATGACCTTAAAGTTTCTTTTAGAACTACAGGAATATACTGTAAAACAAAATATGTATTATTATTACCCACTATCTATTCAAAATATCCTAGATCCATTCCGTTTGATTTCTATGGTGAGACGTTCTATGGATGGAAATACAGTCCACATAGTATTCAGCGCTAGGCATCTAGCTCAAGTGTGGATTGCTTTTACAGTGTTTCACAGATACATAATTTCTCCGAGAATGACCTGAAACGATCCCGCGCTACTGGAGGATACAATTACATGATTGCTGTTCTCTTCGTGCCAGAAAGAGTCATTTTGCGTATTACTCCGCAATGATGGTTTACTTGACAAGCGACCTGACAGGAACTCATCACGACGACTCGTCAAATTGAGCGTAAATATTTGATTTACACTGCCATCTACAGGAGTAAAGCTCTAGGGGAGGGTGGTGAAGGAGAGGAAAGCCCCAGAGGTCTGCTGTCAGGAGAAACTTCACCTGTGCCAGCCATATCCTAACTGTCCTCGCTCAAAGAAAACAACTGAGTGAGTTTAGCGTGCAAGTCAATGTTTCACTGCTGTCTACACTGGGCTGGTTAATGTAGGCTACCATGGACAGCGACCGGCAGTGTTCGAGGGCGAGCTCATTAGTATTCTGTGAAACATAGTAGAGTTAACTCTTCTCAGTATCATAGTAAAACATACGAAAGCTGGTGGGAAACGCTTTAATTGAAAGCACAACTGTACTTACACTGCCAGCGTCACCGCGACAAAATCATTAGAAGTGTAGCCGATTCCTGAAGCAATGGATCTTATGAGTCAATCAAAAAAAAATTAAACAAAAATAATACATACACTGCAGCCCTATTTCCAATCGAATGGGTGACTCTTATGAGTCGGTTCTCTTTAGTGAGTCAAAAACAGCGCACCCAATGCACTCAGATTCCTAAACGAACGATTCTTATGAATCGGTTCTTTTAAGTGATTCAAAAATACTTATGAATCAGTGAGAACTGTTACTGTATAAAACCGAGTCACTTAAGCCATTACATGTCGCCTTGTATAACGTGAAATAAGCTAAAAACTGTTATTGTGTTATGTTTTACTTAAGGTTTGTTATAAATCAATGCGACTATACTGACTACTCATTCATCTGGTATTGAATTGCATGTATGCTGCCTCTGAAAAGTCAACAGACATTGAAACGTTAACGTTCCTTTTAAAAGAACGGTGGCAAATATATTCTGATTTACAAATTTATTCCGTTTTAAATCTGAAAATATCATCATTTGGCTACAGACTAGCGGCAGTGAATGCAATAAGCCCAGCAAAATAATTATTCCTCAATAGTAGCCTACTAAAAGAATCGTTAATGGCACCTAGTCGTTCACAGGAATCATAATCAATTCAGTTGCGTACGATTCCTATCCTAATAAACAAAAACAAACGGCACTTAAGTTTTCTTTCAGGACGAGGTATCTGCGAATTTAGCGTTGTATTTGTAACTGGTGACACAATTGCATTTATTAATGCTTTGAATTACTCATTAACAACTTCAACAGCACCATTTTATGACATAGATGCGGGTTTGGCCATTAAAAAGGCGACATAAATGCTAAAACATATCGATGGTCAAACCTACCTTCCCGCTGTTAGTTAAGAGAGAACGATGTTGGTCTTCGTCCAATATGACATTTGTGGACGATTAAATCCTTGGAGTATTTGAACGAAATTCAGGGACCGCGACAAAAATCCCAAACGCACAAGATGTTGATAGACTCGTGATGTTGACTCAAATGAGCTTCGGCACGAGAGGAGCGGATGAGAGGATCTCGATCTTCAAAGAATCCCGTGAAACATCCACGAGGATGAGTTCACGTGCTCTCGCTGAAGCTCTGAGGAGGCTCAGCTCAAACCATCGCTTCCGTCTAAAGTTTCAGAGCTCCGGCGGTCGAGGTTTAGCCGGTGAGAGACTGTCCGGATATTCTAACTCACATCTGGCGTTAACAGTCACCCAGTGTTGTTCCTATAGTCCGTAGCCGGCTATGAGAGAATAAATGATGCATTGAGTTTGCAATTTATTATAGAAAACGACGCTTCAGATGAGCGACCATGAAAGAAACACAGCATCTTTCTCTCCTTCCAAGAAAGGGCTTCTGCAGAAAGATGTGTGTAGATGAGGGAATGACGCACAGGATGTTTCACAAAGCAAAAGGCGGTGATAATACAGGTTTATTGGTATTGTATTGTCAGTACAGCGTCGCTAATAATTGTCATTTTGGTGCATTTTAATCATTTACTGGGCACATGGGCTTTATGATGTTAAAATATTCACTCGTTTTAATATAATGTAAAAAGTGGCAACGTGCAATTGTTACCTTACAGGGCTGTTTTAACCCTTAAAATGAATTGTGTTGGTATAAATTAATGTATTTAGGTTGATTCAACAATGTACTTTTTTTTCCGACTTGAATAAAAAGTCAATTTAGATACCATTTTAGGTTCATTTTTTATTTCATTGTATACTTTGCAATGAGTTAAATAAATAAATTATTAAACAAATAACACGTATTTTTGCAAAAAAAAGTATATATACTATATATTATATTTTATATGTATTCTATATTATAATATAATATATACTATATATTATATTTTATATGTATTCTATATAATTTTATAAAAATGTAAGGGGGTCAGAATACTTTCCGTACCCACTGTATATAAATCATGTATTTGAATGTTTATGTCTTTATTTGATGCGTGTTTAAAGTATAAAAGAATATAGAATAGAATAATTAACATTAGTTAAATATTAACTAATTAACTAATTAATCATTAATTAATAATAACATTAATAATTAACATTATAAAATAAATATAGAATATATATATATATATATATATATTCTATATTATTTTATAATTTAAACAAGTATCAAATAAAGACATGAACATTAAAATACATGATTTTTATATTTATTCTAATATAAAATATACAAATATAAATGCATAATACTCTAAAGTCAAATTCATTTCTCACGCAGCACTTGTTTGAAAATCAAACAATTTAGCAATTATCTAAGGAGGTGCCCATAATGATCAACTATTATTCTGAATGATGACTAGCCAAATCCATATTGTGTTTAACAGGCCTGCACTTTAGTATCAATAAGCGAGAAAAAGTCACTAACCTGTCACTTAACATATTGCAATCCAGCTCCCATTAGAAGGTTAACTATGTCATTGATGCATATAAATGCATGTGTGATCTGGCTTCTTCCAATCAATAGAGTAATCGAGATTGAAAATGAGACATCGGCTTTTGAACAAACTATCCTTTATTAGACATTCAATGGCTAGATGTACAGGAGTTCTTATTCTTCTGTCTCCGTGCTGTCCAGTAATAGAGTCAGGGGTACTGTGCTAAAGGTTAGGAATCAATTGTCTAATGAGTTTGGTTGATGAAATCAAATTAAACAGCTGATTGATAAGGGTCAAAAGTGTTTGGTTCATCAACAAAGAACAACGAGCAATGAACTGAGCCGTTCGCTCAATGGTCTCTGTGCCCATAGAAACCACTGAATGGTCTTTATTTTTATTATTCACAAGGAATCTGTATTATATCCGATTATAATTATGACTTTAAATACATTCAATTATGACGTTCAGCATCCAGCATCTACGGGACCACCTTTATTCTTCTTCCTCATTCATTCATTCATTCTAGTATCTAACCTTCACACACACACACAACCATATTCAATGGTTAAATCCAGTTGCCATTACTGTTCCTTATCCCCTTTTTCTTCTTTTCTCCTATAGGCTGAATCAACATGGCTGAATCGTTTTCAGACCTATACATTTACACTAGTTTCCAGGTAAATGAATAAGCACTGCATAATTTACATCTGAGAAAACCATATTACAGATGCAAAAGTGAGTGATGTAGTAGAAAAAAAATCTCGCAAACGGAGGAAAGGGCTGATGGTTTCTAATATGGTGCTTATGTAAACTCTAAAGCTACTTGTCAAGGTTAAGGCATGAGTTGTAATATTTTTTATTTTACTTGGAAATATTAAAGGCATCAACTTGGCGGGCATGTTTTCTGGTCCGCAGATTACAACCCACACAGAGCAGTAAACTACCTTGTTTGGCACATTTTATTTAAGGATATACTGTTGGCAAGGCCTGTTTGACAGTTTCATCCTACTGGAGTTTATATTTCCTCTCTGGAAAGCAAAAAGAAAGTTTTCAAACATTACCAGGAGCGAATCTGAAAGATGGGATGAATCAGATCGTTGAGATATTGATTCTTTTACATCGCTCATGAATGCATGTTGAAAGTTCACCAGCGTCAGAAATTGACACACAGCATCATCTTGTACTCGTCTCTCCCGCCACGGGACGTCATGCGTGTTCTCGTGAAGTCCTTAATTTTTAAAACCGCATTTATTATTATTGGTATTTAATATTTGCTGCATGGGGAAATTTCTGTACCCAGCAGTCAGAAATAAGTGAATTGTGAGAGCAGAGTGCTGTGTGTCAGGGTGAAATATGTCTCTCCACGCACTGCTCATGGCTGCACAATGGTGTGGGTTTCATTAAAATGAACGCGAGGCATAAGGGCCAATCAGAAGCTCATCACTCTGTTTTGGCTGTTAAACCATGCATGGGAGAAATGACAGACAGTGTGATTTAATGCCTGAAAGGACCTGAATTCCAACATGGCACTATGTATATAAAAAAATATATATGCATGAATCACAATTAAAGCTTCCTTAGACATTCCTTGAAGTGCACTCAAGAACACCAGCGGTAGTGAATACTGAACACCGCACAGCCGGATCCTGTTGGCATAACAGCAAGCATCATTAGCGGGAGGTCTAACGGTCGGCTAATGCCAGTCGGCTAATGTTCACTGCATTATGGGCATGCATAATACCTGCTGCTAATTTGTATAGGCAGCGATGTCAATCCATGTCCATATCAACCCTGTAATGCAAATGCATACGGTAGTAATCAGATTAACCACTCAAAATGAATCACTCAAAATCTGGACATATTTCACCCCAATATGACATAAACATAATAATAATTCAATAAAATTAGGTTTATTTAAGGGACTATTCAAATTCAAAATTCTTATAATACATAAACTCTTATTTATTCAAACATCTGCATTACTAGAATGTAAGAAAAAATGTGTGTGTGTGTGTGTGTGTGTTCAGGTTTGGAGAAATTACTGTACATCACTTGCTCATCAATGGATCCTCTGCAGTGCATGGGTGCCGTCAGAATGTCAGAACAGCTGATAAAAATATTACAATAATCCACAAGTAATCCACACCACTCCATTTAAATTTTGGGGTGGACTATTCCTTTGAGACAATAAATGGGGGAAAATATTATGCCCAATTATACTATACACACACATTGCAGTAATGAGAAACTTTGTGAAAAATGTGCTTGATTGTAATGAGACAAAAATATATATATATATATATATTTCTAATCTGAAGGCGGCTTCATTTTCTTTATGAAAAATATAATTATTTTGGAGTGACATGTTTTTGTGTGATTCAATCCATTGAAGATATTATTATATAATTTTAGTTTCTTTTAGATTCCTATCATTTAATTTTTCTAAAATTGTATCTGTATTGGTTCAAATTTAATGGCGTCACTAATTACATTGATTCATTCAAAACATTTATGTGCCAAAAAAATAGATTTCTCATTAAATTAATTCATCAAATAGACATTGCCCCCTTAATTATTTTTGTAATTTTTTGTTAATAGCTTTATATAAAGTAGTTTTTCAACTATTTAATATTACTTAAGCCACAAATTAGCACCCCAACACTGGATACAACAGGAAGAATGAGCATTTTCCTTAGCAGTTCCTGTCCAGTTTCCAGTTTTATCTAGTTATCTCACCTAACAAGAAGAAAGCATGTGTTGAATTTCATTTCAGCTTCGTATCCATTAGCATTATAAAATATAGTAACGCCCTCCCTGTAACCTTAGATGACACTAAAGTTTCACAAACCCAAATAAGCAATTTCCTCCATGATCTTCAGTAATGATGGAAGAGTCTCAATCGCGAGCACACCACCCCAATCCATTACTGCACCAGTGAATTGGCCTATAGAGTCATTTAACATGCCAGTAATTAGCGTTCCTCAGGAGGCCCAGAGAGAGCGTTGTTCACCGCTCCAGTGTGGGAGCTCAGCGGCCTACAGCTCTATCTATAACTCTGACAGAAGCCTCAGCGCTGTCAGTCCCTCTGTGGCACCCTCCCCAATCTACAGAGAGGATGATGAATGCCCCATCCACTCTGACATCACAATCAGAGCGCACTTGCAGTCCCTCTCTCTCTTGAACTCTCTTTGTCCTCTTGTCTTTCACTCTATCATTCTCTCACTTTGTCTCTCGCTTCAAACACGATTCTTTCCCTTTATCTCGCTCGCTCTCTTTCTCTATGAAGTGTCCCCTTTTTTCGCCCACGAGCTGCCCACTTTACGTTCCTCTGTTTACTATCGTCGTAATTTCGCTCAGCTGGAAAACTAATTCGGTGACAAATCCAGGATCAGACACAGACCGGATTATTCCATTCTAAAGAGCCGACGCCGAATTATCAGCTATCAAATTCCACCTATTGTGTATGACACAATATGGAATTAATAAAACTTGCTGCCAACCTTTTTTAAAACACACAAATAAAGCAGCGTGTTTACAGAACACCATTTTCAACCAAAAACAGATGGCGTTTTAGAGGCTTGAAAATGCAAACTTTTGAAAACGGGTTTCTAAGTGCACGTTTTTGAAAACAATACGCAAAAATGCAAATTTGTGAAAACGGTGACATCGTGCAAATGCGTATTACTGTATGTGTTCAGTCTATAGTCATGTGTTTTAATAATTGTATAGTATCCATCTATAGTGATTTTGTAATTCAAAAACTGCCAACATTTTTATATAGTTATAGTAGTATATTTTATATATCATGGGCCAGATTTACTAAACATGGCAAATTAGCATTAGAGCGCAATTCCATAAAAGGGCCGATGGGAGGGGGAAATTCTGCGTGTGATTTACTAACAATGTGCAGATTAAAGAACATAATTTCTATAATGACCAGCGCAATCTATCAAGAGCAGCGCAAATTACCGCCTGCTTTAAGACATGCTTTTTTGGTTGTTAAATTATGGGGCGAAAACCAGTAATTTGATGACCGCAAACATTTGTAAATAGCGTCGCTTGATTTAATCACTAACTTTTTTATATCAATACAGTACGTTTATTGGTAAGCTTAAAACAAGTTTGTTGAAAAGTAATCTGAAAAGTAGCCAGAATACATTACCTAAAATGAGTAACCTATATTACCTAACTACAGATTTTATCATGTAATCTGTAATCAGTAACAGTCTACAATTTGTAAGTAATCCACCCAGCTTCCTTTAGTTTTCTATAATTTAACATTTGCATTGGTTCAATATTGATAAAGAGCAGACACTGAATTATCAGCTATCAAATTCCACCTATTGTATAAGAGCACAATTTGGAATTCAAAAACTCTGCTGCCAAGCTCTTCTATAACCCACAGAAATCGATTCTATCTCATCAAGACCTTTAGAATATGTATGCGCTGGCCATCTATATAGTCAGGGCCATAAGTTGAGGAATGTCTGCACCGCTCCGACCCTGCCCACACCAGAACCTCAGCCAATTCTCAAGACCATATTTTGGCCTTTATGGTGCATTGTTGCACTAAATAATTCCACAAACACAAACTTAGTAAATGATTTTGCTTCAGGACATAAGTAGTACAGTAGTGACCCAACAGAGTATCAACTTGTATTTAATGAAGTTTGGGTTATATTTTGTTTTACCTCTTTTAAGGTTTGAGGGTATGTTCTACAAACCATGCTGGTATTTATGTAATTTGATGAGCTTCTTCCAACAGAGTGCTTTGCACTGCATGTTGACATCAACCTTTGACATCAACAACAACAGATATGTGAAACATTTCCTCTTACATTGTAAGTTCAAAAGACTTACTTTTTGGATATTGCTATCCTAACCACACATTACTATAGAGCCTGTAAAGGCACATTTCCCTGTGATGGGGGGGGAATTAGATTGCAGGAAAAATTATGTCAATGCTTTTTTTTCTGCTCGCAAACCTTTGCCTTGCCCTGAGAAACTTCACATTTGCACATAAATATTTTGTGTTCCTCTCTAGTAAAAGATTTTTAAGTAAAAGAAAAGTTTGTCAAGCAAAGTTATGTGTTTGTGGGCGAATGGAAAATAAGTGATGAAAATCATGAGGTGGGAGGAAATATTAAAAAAAAAGAATAATTTTGTCGACAAAAACTAAAAAGAAAATGGGCATCACAACAATAATTGACAAAAATATGAAAATAGATACCGGCAATGCACTAACAATGTTTACTGAAGAAGAAAAAATGGTTTCATATAATCCAATCGTACTTAATAATGTCAGTGATTGACCCACTTGAGCTATATGAGATTAATCAACAAAATATTACAACTTGATTTTGCACAAAAATGCATATGCATAAGTGAACATACTCAGTTATGCTTGTCAGGATTTTAATATGCTCTTTCTGGGGCAACACACTAAACAGCTCAAATTGACAACGAACAACTGTAGCATAAAGAATTCACAAAACTGTGCTCATAACATTATTTCAGGAGCTCAGGATTTCACAAGGATAGTTTTGACATGTCGTTAGATGATGATACGTAATTTAATATAAAAAAAAGCAGTATTTGGTTTAATTTTGCTGTCTCGGCAACTAAAATGTGATTTTGTCATATTTAATACTATTAAATATAATACATATTTAATATTAAATACATTTTAAATATTAACTCTGCCTATCCCATCAGAACAAAAAAAACAGAACCATATTTTGCCCTTTCTTTTATGCCTTTTTCTCAGGTTCATTCCGGGCGCAAAAAAAAAAACTCATGGAAGTGATTTTGACTGCGCTTTCTACCTCCATCTGTCAGAGACTCTGTCTGTCTTTAATGTCCATCTGTCTCTCAGTGTCTGTTTATTCTAGTCCTCTGAGGTTGCACTGAAGTTTTTTCATGCACATTTGCACATTAAGAGATTTGTAATGCCAACTCAGTCTCTTAGAAAATTTAGTTTATAGTCACCCAGATCCACCAGAGGCACTGCAGGAGTGTTCTTAGCTGCACAAATGCAAATAAAGGGTAGAAGCCTGCTTTAAAACATTCCCTATAGAGCTGATCTCTAATGATGTGCCATGTGTGACAATAATATTCATGTTTAATATTTTGCTAATACTATTAATGTATTATGTATGATTTCAATCACTCAGAAATCAACTTCTACAGAACACAAAAATAAATCTTTTACTAAATGTAACCGGTCACTTTTTTCCGTACAGTTACACTGAAATTAAACTGATGCATTCAAGCATACGACTTGTGTTCTGCAGAACATTTATCACACAATATCAGAAAATGTAGCATTATATCACTGCTGACCAACGGATCCTCTGCAGTGAATGGGTTCCGTCAGAATGAGTCCAAACAACTGATAAAAACATCACAATAATCCACAAGTAATCCACACGACTCCAGTCCATCAATTAACATCTTGTGAGGTAAAAAGCTGCAAGTCTGTAAGAAACAAATCCATCATCAAGACATTTAAACTTTAAACCGTCGCTTCAAAAGTCACTGTGTTTTTGGATCGTTTCTGCTTGTAGACAGTGCTTGATCTGTGCATATTTCTCTCCTGATTCAGCTGAGATTACTTTTTCAATAGAGAAAGCAAACTTATAGAGGCCCGGAAGCAACGGTTTAAAGCTAAAACCGTCTTAAAGGGGTCATATGATGTTGCTAAAAAGAACATTATTTTGTGTATTTGGTGTAATGAAATGTTTATGCGGTTTAAGTTTCAAAAAACACATTATTTTCCACATACTGTACATTATTGTTTCTCCTCTATGCCCCGCCTTTCTGAAACGCATCGATTTTTACAAAGCTCATCGTTTTGAAAAGTGAGGTGTGCTCTGATTGGCCAGCTATCCAATGCATTGTGATTGGCCGAATACCTCAAGCGTGTGACGGAAATGTTACGCCCCTTACCATACTGTGATGCCGTGTCCCGGAGCGACGAGACAAAAACATTAAAACCCATTACAAACGAGCCATTTGTTGCATCCAGTGGGGACATAATTACTGAATATAATGACTTATACTGTCTTTTTACGCGTTGCATCGCGCCGCACACATCTGAATATTTGGTTAGAATGAGCCGTTTTAGGTAGGTGTGGTTGACTCTTTACTTTTATAAAGAATATCTCTTTGGATTTGAGACTTTAGTCTTTGCAACTTTACAGATCTTCTTTATGCACCAAGAGCTTGTAACACTCCAAAAGAAAGGAAACATTGAAATCGCATCATATGACCCCTTTAATAATGAATTTGTTTCTTACATGCACACAGCTTTTCACTTTGGACATTAATTGATGGATTATTAATAGCTGGATTACTGTGATGTTTTTATCAGCTGTTTGGACTCTCATTCTGATGGCACCCATTCAATGCAGAGAATCCATTGGAGAGCAAGTACAAAATCTATCCCAATAAGGAAAAAACGCATCTACATTTTGGATGGCCTGAGGGTGAGTGCATTTTCAGCAAACTTTCATTTCTGGGTGAACTAATCCTTTCCATAGAGAAGATTATCAGTGAATAATGACCTAAATTGTTTCTCACTCCTTTTGTGAGATAAAAAAAAAAACAATCCCACAGGTTTGGAAAGACATAAGGAAGTAAATAATGAAAGAATTGGTAAACAATAACAAGTCAAAACGTAAAAAACAGCAGGTTTCTATTTAATTCTTCAATTAATTAATTCATTCCATCTTTAAAAATTGAAGCTTTAACCAAGCTTTTCCCTGCAGAGAAAATATATGGAGTGGAGGATTGTGGGTCTCTCAATGTGGCCCTAAAACATTTTCTAATCCACTTTTATTCCTCACCAAGGTCTATTAATCTGGGGAGCAGATACTTATCCTGCTCTGATTTATCCGCTTATAAATGAGCTGACATATGGATGAGATTAAGCATTGGCATGGTGTAAGGTTTATAGTTAAGGTTTATGATTTAAAGCCGGGCCTATGAGATTCCAGTGGCGTAATGAGAGTCCACTGGTGTAATGTGAAGCTCAGCCCAGTGGATTTTAGCCTTCAGTCCTGAATGAGAGGGCAAAAAAAGAAATAAATAAAAGCTAGAGTTTGAAGGAGCTTGTGCAATTTATTTAAACATTGGACTAACTAATTCCATAGATTATATTTTTCATTTTCCATCCACACACAACTGAGCACATGAGTAAAAAAGCTCAGGGTTGGTGAAATTCACCTTTAAACCAGGCCAACGTGTGCAGTAATGATCTCCAGATAGTTACATAATTTAGATCATCAGTTCTCACGAAATCCTTTTCCTTTCTCGCCTCCACTGCTTTCATTTATTTCATTTTACAATATTAACGAGGCAAGAATGCTTTAATTAAGAACAAAAGAGAGACACGATGGCAAACGCTGTGATCGAGCAACTCTCTCTGCGAACCAACAATATATTATGACAGTTGGCCTGTTTAACTAATGCGAATTCTAAAGCTCTTCACATCATTGGGCCGCAGCCTGGTAACGGAATCCTGTCAGCCAGTGCATTCAACAAACGAATCATCCAATTACACAAGCCAAATGAGACAAATACCTCCAAACTAGCTGGTGGACACAGTGGTGACAGTGTCAAGACTTCCCACTTAATCATCAGTGCGTTTCGTAGTAAGAAGGGCTTCAAACCGAGCCTTACTTCAGTCACAAAACAATCTATTTATTCATGTTTTTTCCTTTTTTTAACTCCCCAGCACTGCCTTCCTATTCCATTTTCACTTTGAACCAGCAAAGAGTAAACAGGCTCTCAAGGTTCCGGAAATAATCTGGATTAATATGGATGAGACATCTCATTAACAGCAAAAGATGGGGGGAACATTAAAGCGGTCTGTAAAAACAGTGGTGCAATATCTCTTCCTTAATGTACGGTATATGACAGCACGACCGCTTTGTAATTGAAGCCTCTCTGAGAAATCATGAATGTTCTTAAAAATACGAAGATTTAAAAAAAAATATGCAGAGAGAGAGAGAGAGGGCTGCTCAATTTCTTACAAATGTTCCACTTCACTGTGGTCACATTGAAGCTATTCAAGACGTCCTTTAGCGGCAGACTAATAACTCAGGTCTGTGGTCTTCGTAAATTGTTGATGACACCGAGTGGAATCGCTGTCTGCCGTGAAAAGCACGAGTAGTACATGAGGAAAAATGCTATTTATATGCATCAGGGGTGAACAGGAGAGAGTGTGTTTGTCATCCAGTGCTGATTGTCCAGGCCAGACGCTGAGACAACGTGCACCGATGTCGGTAGAGTTTATTGCAGGAGAACACAATAAATTGAAAGGTGCTGGCTTTGCCTTAGTCTATATATGTGTGTGTGTGTGTATGATGGATAATGTACACAATTGCAGCAACTCAGACATGTTGGAAAATCAATGCTGGACATTCAAGATATAAACTAAACTCAATTTATACAGCGACAGACAACGCGCAGCCATTTCTCTGTATAGCAACAGTGAATCACATCTTAACCGTACATTCTCTGGGCTAACCAAATAAAGAAAAGTGTTAAGTATTTACTTAACTGGTGTATAAAGGATTTTATTTTAAGTTAAATGAGGCCTATCATGCACCTTTTTACAATATGTTATATACGTCTCAGGTGTCCCCAGAATGTGTTTGTGAAGTTTCAGCTCAAAATACCCAACAGATCATTTATTATATCCTTTTGTAAATGCCTATTTTGAGTGGAAGCAGAAACACGCTTTTTAAATGCAAATGAGCTGCTGCTCCCCGCCCCCTTTTCCAGAACAGGGCTGTGTCTTTACAGCTCATCCCTCAGATACTCTGCTTGGTTTTGATTATCATGTCTATTGCACTGAAATAATGCGTTTGAAACCATATTAGTTTATACTTCTGATATATGGTTTTCTAAGTGCACACATCCGAAGCAAGTATATTATAATAAGATCCCCTTTCTACGTCATGGCCACAGTTGCCAAGTCGGTGTAGTTTACGCGACTTTGGGCTTCTTTTTTTGCGAAGTCGCGTAAAAAAAAAAACATGGGTCGTGTTTTTTGGGCTTATTTAAAAAAATATGGTTGCTTGTTAGGGAAAACCTGACAAGCAACTTAGTTTCTTTACATTTTTGGACGCAGTTTTTTTTCCAATATATTGTTGACACTGTCTGCTCGTAGGTAAAAGCCAATCAGTGCAATAATTAATGCGCTGTAGGGTTATTCGTCATCACACATCACGCCCCCTCCCCCCTAATTGGAGTAAAATCGCGTTTAACTTGCATGTTAACGTTAGTAGATTTAAATAGAAAAACAAGGCCACCAACAGAGATGTACAGAGATGGAGGAAACATGGGAGAAGGTGAACAGTGCAGGGGAGTAAAGGGACCTAATTTAATTTGTAAAATATTTTTATAATGCATTAATCATTAGCAGTAATACTAATAGTAGATACATGGTTCGAGTTTATTTTATTATAAATATATGGCTATATTAAAGCTCCCCTTTAGTGCTCTTGTCTTGTTTTATTCTCCTTTCCCATCTCCATAACTCTTCTGCTCGGAGGACAGTGCCCACCCGCTTTGTTGCAATTTGATGATTTTTGTAAAATAACTTCTGTTTTTGCTCTTGAAACTCTGAGTGGTTTCATTTTACTATGTTGCAGGCTCATTTATTGATAATAAATAATATAATAATATTGGGCTTGTTTTTGAAGCTGCGGTTGCTCATTTAGCTTGTAAGAGTTGGTAACACTGGTCACGGGGGGATCGAAATCTGAGCTTTTGACGTTTTTTCACAAGCTTGCAGAGAAAGGCTTATCAAAAACAATTTACTGGGTTGCTCTTTTTCACGTTTTCTGGGCTGGTAGATGCACCGGGGACCCGATTATAGCACTTGGAAAACAGAAAAAGTCTGATTTTCATGATATATCACCTTTAAAAATGTAATTCACTGGCACGATGACTTAAATGCATCTCTTTTATGATGAGCATGTTTTTAATTTGTGATTAATTTAATTTAAAAAAGCCTTATTAGAATGATGCATTTCTTTATTTGGTGCTTTCACACCTGGCCCGTTGTTTGGGAACCTGGTGCGTTTCCCCCCTTAGCTCGGTTCGTTTGGGCATATGTGAACACAGCAATCGCACTCGGATCCGCACCAAAACAATCAGTCCGAGATCGCCTGAACGAGGCGGTCTCGGCTCGATTGAAAACGAACTCTGGAGCAGTTCGGTTGTAGTGAACAAGCAATCCGATCTAACGGACCAACGGACCAGGCTATAATCACAATGTATAATGGGAAATTACGTAAGTTCTGTGAAAATCATTAGCTTTGTTCTTTTGCTAATACTTCAAAATGAACCTGCGAGTGTCTTGTGGGTGAGCACGTCTTCGCCATTCAAAATCAAAGCTCACTTTTTCATTTTATAATGTCATCTTCTTCCTAGTAGGTGCGTTTTAAAAATGTTTTCCAGATGAATCCTGAACTCCTGCTCAAAGTGATAAATTAATATAATGACCGCTACAAAAAACAATAAAAATTGTCGTGACGGATGACAGCCGTGACAGCGGTGGAATCCCGGAAAATAAACCATGGAACTTGGAGAGAACAGTTTACACGCGCATGACTTGTATTAAAGGGGTCATATGATGCGATTTCAAGTTGTCCTTTCTCTTTGGAGTGGTACAAGCTGATTGTGCATAGATAAGATCCCTGAAGTTGGAAAGACTAAAGTCTCAAAACCAAAGAGATATTCTTTATCAAAGTTAAGACTCTGCCACGCCCCCCTAAAACGGCTCGTTCTAACACGCCCCCACATATCTACCTCACTATGTGGAAATATTTGCATAATGCGGCCCAAACGTTCACGCAAAGAAAGAAGGCGTGGTTTCAGGAACCGCAGTTAGTGTTGAAGCAGCCATGTCAGGGAGACACTGTGTGTTTCTAGGCGAAAGCAAAAGCACTTGATTAGGCCTTCCGGAAGTAGATGCATTTAGGAATCTTTAAGATTACTTACAACAGAACAGCAATGCATTTTATGGACGACCGTTTCATGAACCTAGGAGAGGAGGTCATTCTGACTTTGCTATGACAATCTGGCGCTTCTGAATCAGCTTATGTTTTGTTATTAGTTTAAGTATTTGCTATTGACTGTTCAAATGCGGAGTTTTGCACATCATGTGCGCGTCACATCAAGAACGCGTCACATCAAAGGTGGGTCAGCTGGCCAATCAGAGCAGACTGTGCTTGTCGGAAGGAGGGGCTTTGTAGAAAACGAAGCGTTTGAGAGAGGCGGGGCAAAAAGCAACACTGTAATAATTTGAATCCGTGTTTCGGAACAAAGCAATCGATCTACAGGTGTGAAAGCACCCTTAACAACAAACAATAGGTAAAAAAATTTTTTTTTTTTTTTAAATTTAATATTGAAATAAATTATTATTTCCGGATATTTGGAAGAAAAATAAAAAATGATTAAAATGTATACACACATACAGTATGTAATGAAAATATTCTTTTTACTTGATAATTATACATTTTTAAAGAATCATTCAATTTAAAACATTATTGAAAATGGTACAAGAGTTGCCAAAACCATATGGAAAAATAGTGAACATAAAGAGTGCATTTTTAAGAACATGCACCGTTTTTAAAAGATTTTCCCTCTTCTTTAGCATTGACACTCTTGTCATTGTATGAAATCAGTTTTAATCCTATGAGCATTGGGCCCTGTTCAGTTGAAAAACATTATGGGATATTTGAGATTTCTTTTAAGCACTTCCATTCGTATTGTTTTTTTTGTTTTTTTTTTCCCCTTTGCACATATGAAGTCCCTTCTAGGTTTATCATTTTCTGGCACATCTGCAGACAGTTTATTTCCCCCCAGGCTGTAAAAAAAAAACACACACTGAAGCCCATACACACACACACTGTCTTATTTTATAAAGCTGACATTCCAATAGGGACTGCTGTCCTCCTCACCGAGTATGAGAGACAAGTATTTTATTGTCAGAAGAAAACATTACCTCATCGTCACCTTACCAACAATTGACATGTTGTTTGAGCGATGCTCATTGTCAAGGTTAATCGAAACGGACAGTCTTATGAAGATTTAACACAGCAAAACAAGAGCATAGCTATTCATCTGGCTGCTGAGGGAGAATAGAAATGATTAATGATTAGGAAATGTTATATATAAAGTGAGTTCATACATACCGATGAACAACTGTAGAGTGACTCAGTGAGCAATTACTGGAAAATAGATAACTATTTAGCTTTTACTCCAATGGTACATGTCTAGTTCTTAAGAGAAAGAAATGAAAATCAAACAACTTCAGGCGATCTTATGACACTGACACATTTTTCTAAATTAATTGGGTGTGACAGACTAGGTGTCACAGCCTAAGAATGGAAAATTACAATTCCCTTGACAACACATCTGTAATTTAGCCTATTTATACATATTGTCAGATGTTGATGTGAGACAGGCTCATGACACACTAGTAGTACAATCGAAAAACGATAATAATAATTACTGATTCTTGATACCAATTAGTTTGTTTTGTTTCCAGTGTTAACTATTAATGTAAGTTAAGTGCTAATGAAAACGAACACTTATAAATAAATAAAAATTAAAACTATGCATGTAGTCTACTTTGAGTAATTTTCTCTACAAACTATAATCAGAGACATATTTCATAGAGAGAAATTAACTGAAAAGACAACAGTAGCGAGCTGGCAATCTATTATCCCCTAAATATGACAATATATTACTGTGTATGATTACTATACTGTATATGTAATGTATATATTAGAGTACTATAAATGAATTTATTATGTGTCTTGAGCGACTATCCTTTGAGACAGCGCTCTGCATCTGTCGGCAAGCTGTCAGTGATGGTAGATAGAGCTGTGTTTACTGTAGTGAGAAATGCATGAAGTTGAGAGCTATCGACACACATCATAATAACTAGCTTCATTTTAAACAGTGCGGCCATCAGTAGTTGGGTAAGAACTGATTCAAATGTTGACACTAGTCACATATCTGACTGTCGCTTTGGCTAATTATGTCAACCAATCAAAGCACAGAGTTTATCATGAGTACAACCAGTTGGGTTACGAAAGTAACAAAAAAAAAATCCCATTCATTTTCTCCACTGTGGAATTGAATTTTAACGATAACGTATAAACCCTTTTAAAAGCAGATACAAGGTTGTTGATGGTATATGTGACCCTGGACCACAAAACCAGTCTTAAGTCGCTGGGGTGTATTTGTAGCAATAGCCAAAAATACATTGTATGGGTCAAAATTATAGATTTTTCTTTTATGCCAAAAATCATTAGGATATTAGGTAAAGATCATGTCCCATGAAGATATTTTGTAAATTTCCTACTGTAAATATATCAACACTTAATTTTGGATTAGCAATATGCATTGCTAAGAACTTCATTTGGACAACTTTAAAGGCGATTTTCTCAATATTTAGATTTTTATTCCAGATTTTCAAATAGTTGTATCTCGGCCAAATATTGTCATTTTAAATACTGACCCTTATGACTGGTTTTGTGGTCCAGGGTCACATATGCTTTTTTGAAGCCATCAGCCCACATTATTTCAACTTTTTTTTTAAATAAGCATGTTTAGCAGTCCATGGTGAAACACTACATTACCCATGATTCTGAAAGAAAATCAGAAAATCAAACAAATTGTGCCAAAATAACTCTGTAGCACAAACCATTAAGCACCGTGAGCAATGTAATCAAATTAATATATGTTCTCCAACTACTTAAAAATTCAATAAAATATATATATATAATTTAAGGGGGTCTGAATACTTTCCGTACCCACTGTATATATATATATATATATATTGCAAACTGGTGTTTCTTACCATCTTAATCTTAATTATGAACACACTGGTTTGTAGTTCATACTGTTTTACCATTTACTGCACTTTGTTATTCTTCTCGTTATTTCCCTACAGCGGCTAACGAACCGGAAGTCTCGCACATTCACAAAAAAAAAAAAAGCTTACTTCCGCGTTGAAAAATAAGGTGGATATGAAAAAAAATACCAGAACTAAAAAAGTGGGCGGGCACTGTTGCACTCTACAACAGTCAGTCCTGGTGCTCTAATCTGATTGGACAACACAGTTCCACAAGTTGTGTGGTGATGTCAGTGATACAATGTTATTCTTCAAGCTTTCAAAAAGACACATTTCACTATGAGAACTCAGAGGTGAGTGCAGCTTGACATAAAGCTTTTTTTTCAACAGAAATATTTTTATATTAGGCTGTATTCGATCAAAAGGGTGCTTCTACTAAATACTGAGCAAAGGGTCTGAATACTTAGGACCATGTGATATTTCAGTTTTTCTTTTTTAATAAATCTGCAAAAATGTCAACAATTCTGTGTTTTTCTGTCAATATGGGGTGCTGTGTGTACATTAATGAGGAAAAAAAATAACTTAAATGATTTTAGCAAATGGCTGCAATTTAACAAAGAGTGAAAAATGTAAGGGGGTCTGAATACTTTCCGTACCCACTGTATATATATATATATATATATTGCAAACTGGTGTTTCTTACCATCTTAATCTTAATTATGAACACACTGGTTTGTAGTTCATACTGTTTTACCATTTACTGCACTTTGTTATTCTTCTCGTTATTTCCCTACAGCGGCTAACGAACCGGAAGTCTCGCACATTCAAAAAAAAAAAAAAAAGCTTACTTCCGCGTTGAAAAATAAGGTGGATATGAAATAAAATACCAGAACTAAAAAAGTGGGCGGGCACTGTTGCACTCTACAACAGTCAGTCCTGGTGCTCTAATCTGATTGGACAACACAGTTCCACAAGTTGTGTGGTGATGTCAGTGATACAATGTTATTCTTCAAGCTTTCAAAAAGACACATTTCACTATGAGAACTCAGAGGTGAGTGCAGCTTGACATAAAGCTTTTTTTTCAACAGAAATATTTTTATATTAGGCAGCAGTCAACATTATTTCCCCCAGTTGAGGCATCAATCAGGATACAGCAATAGTTACAGTTTAAAACTTATTTCATATATATATATACACAATTGGCTTAATATTTATTTCTTGCCACCTAGTGGGCACTACAGTCCTAAATCCATATCTAGTGCCCACATCTGCACTATAACAAGAATTCTTATGCCATATGGCTCAGACTACAGGAGTTTTTAAATCCTAACCGATTATAAAATCTGGTTGCATCATGCCCAGATTGTCTTCTTTCAAATCTCAAACATGATTTGAAAATCATGGAGCATCATACCGAACAAGAGATTAAGATTATCATGCCAGAGGAAGCACCTCACAATGGATAACGAAATGTATATTGTCTGTTCTTCAGCAAAGGTGAGATTGAACTGCCAATTTTAATATCTGTTCACAGTAGTATGCTAGCTAACAGTAAAAACGGTTTGCCATTGCTTAGCAACACCATCAGCGCTAGGCGCTAGCTGCTTTTTACTCTCACCCGGTAAGTTCAAAACTGAGGTGCTATCTGCCCAGCTTTTTTCTTTGTCCGTATCAAGTATGCCGCACACGTCTTGAAAAGTGAAGCCAAAACATTTTGATCACCATCTGGTGGCTGGCTGCATATAGGTCATAAACCCTGCCCTTTCCATGTAAACAAATGGGAAAAAATCTAATTAAACGTCAAATAAATATTTCCCGAAGATGGTTTCCATCTTTTTAGGTAGTTCTTATCACTTTGATGTGTTCAAATGTTTGTTTTTCTAAAAAGCTTGCTTTTAGTTAGTTATTTAAAGCTTTAAAAATGGGGTTTGGCGTCATGATCGTGAGCTTGCGAACTTGCAAGTTTAGGCTGGACATCGATATCGCGGCTCCAGCTAATGATAACTGCACAGGCTCTGGTTCCAAATGATTACAGCGACCATACATGGGACACTTTGGCTTCATTTATTTTTTTACATTTGAAGGAAACAGAGGCGCATTGTCCATCGATTTAATTCCTCTGCTTCAAACATTATATTACATTTGATATTATCGGGTGTGTAATGCGAGCACATCAGGAGAGTTGAGATTAGATCTGAAAATGCCTTACATTACCAGACAATCTGGGTCGAACATCGTAAACAACCAAGGTCCTACATAAGATTTTTTTTGGGGGGGGATAAATTGGCCTAAAACTCTTGTAGTCTCAGCCAGCCTGCTTTAAAACGTATTTATAAGGACAAAAACACTCTTTCTGCCCCCACGGTAGTAACACACACACATAAAGATGGCAGAATTTGCAGTCTCCTCTTAAAGCAGGAGCTCGGCCCATTGCCAACAGGTGTATATGTCACAGTGACCTTTTCCTAAGCACATCTCAAGAGCGGCAGTGAATCAGCACCCCGGCCCGCTACATTATTTAAGTGACTTCTCTAACAGTACACTAACAGCAGCGCTCTTACAGAAGAATAACAGCAGCGAATGTATTAAAGTTTCAGCCCGCTTAGAGAATTGAGAACTTGTCTGTAAGAGGAGAGCAGGCCTTCATTGGGATGTAAAATGCATTTATTTCCTGGGCTGTTTGAATTCATAGGGAGTAACCCGCGTAGGAATGGGATAGTCTGCATGTGGGGTAGATTGTAAGTTGGTTGTCTGTTATTATTAATTCTGCGCGTCTATCTAAACACGTCGATCTAGCACATGTTTCAAATAAAAAAACATTAAAAAAACAAAACAATGGAAGAGCAGTGCAATGGGATGAAGAAACGTTCTGTGCAAATGGTCCCTAAAAAAAAGTGTTGCATTAAAGGAATAGTCCACCCATAAATGAAAATTAGCTGGAAACTTACTCACCCTCATACTATCCAAGATGTCGATGAGTTTCTTTCTTAATCTCAGCATTTTAACTCACCAATGGATCATCTGCAGTGAATGGGTGCCATCAAAATGAGAGTTCAAACAGCTGATAAAAACATCACAATAATCCACATGACTCCATTCCATCAGTTAACATCTTGAAGCAAAAAGCTGCATGTTTGTAAGAAACAAAGATGTTTTTTTTCTTCTTCAAACCATTGATTCCAGCTAAAATTCAGCTAGAGTCCTTCATCCATAATATTGTTTTCTTCAGTGAAAAGGTCGTCTCATCTGAATCAGGAGAGAAATATGCTCAGGTCAAGCACCATTTACAAGTGAAAACAGTCCAAAATAGCTCTAAACAAACATGTGGGTGGATTTTGATGTGAGAGACAACATGGACACACTTTTTTACTGGAGGAAGCATTAGTATGGATTTTGACCAGAAGCGATTTTTTTAAGTTAAAACATCTTGGATGAACTATTCCTTTCATTTTAAATGCCTTTCAGAAACATTGCAAACTCGACTGGAAGCCTGGAACTCCAGGGACTAGAGCAGATGGTTTTCCCCAAGTACACAGAGCATCCAACGCCTGCTACAATCCAGCCTGAGGAAAAGGGCCCAAACAAGAGAAAAGGGAAAAAGACAGACAGCAGTGCCCCAAAGAGGAGCAAGAAGAATGACACTCGAAGAAAAGATGGATCGCCGGACGACTGTGCGGGAGCAAATAATGAACGAAGCCCCCTTCCTGAGCCCCCTCGCATTTCTCTAAGAGACCTGATGGAGGCTGAGACAAAGTTAGTGTTCAGTGACGAACAGGACATTACCCACAAGTCCCTGGCCTCCACCGCCACACAATTAATGTGTCAAGCGGCTGAAATAGGAGGGCCTCCGAGTGGACCTAATCTCAGCTTTCTGCCTCAAATTGACAAATGGCTCGATGTAGCTTTACAGGACGCCAACTCGTACTACCAACAGAAGAAATATGCCACTGCAGCCAGCCGTTTCACTGCTGCACTAGAGGTACTCGATATTCAAATTATACCACAGGCTGCCCTTCCTACAGACATTTATCTGTGCATTTAATACACTTACGCACTAGATTGTTTGAAAATGTGCGTGCACATGCACTCTTATGGGGATCTTAAGGTGTTCAAAGTCATTTTATATGCAGTTGCTATAGGAGCTGTTTGGATGTTCAGGGTGGTTGAAAGAAAGAAGAAAAGCCCATCCAAGTACAAGACATAAGATTGCTTAAAAAAGTAACCTCTCAACAAACCACATGATCTGAGGTATCCTTCATAGGGCAAATTAAGCGATTTATGCATTCATTTCATATTTCATATTTAATGTTTGAGGCTTGTTCAAATGCCCAACACTAAGCCTGAACAATAAAAATAATTACAAACAATGGTCACCATGGTATTTATAAAAGTACTGTGACACTGCCATCTGATACTGTGGTCACTGAGATTTTATTTGGCCAACAAAAAAATAAATAAATACATTTAATAGTGTTATTACATTTTTTAAATTTAATTTTTGGCAGTGGCAAATGTAATCCAAACATAAAAATAGAGAAACTAAGCATGCTCAATTAAAGTAATTAAAATAAATTAATAACCTGATTTCTGACTTGACTTAAAATGTTATTAAAGATATTCTGAGGCACATCTTGAAGAGCTTTAATTACGGTTTACAACAGTTTTTAAAATCATAATTCTGACCTGTTATCGCTATTACCTGGATCCCGCATTAACAGACTTTGACCATGTTTAAGTGGATCTGTAGATTGTTAAACATTAGAAATGTTTCTTTCATTTCTCTCAGCTGAGATTAATACAATTTTAACGGCATAATGTCTTACATGTCATTACGTAATAATGTCATACAATACAAGAGGTCAAATGAGAAAAAGGTAATCAAGAAAGTGTTTATACACACGTAAAGTGAAGAGAACATTTTCCTTTTAATTAAGTGGTATGTTCATAGCTGCGCTGACAGTACATTCAAAAACATTCAGTGCTCAAGGTGAAATTCTTCATATTGTTTGGCTTTTTTATTGCATTGCTCAGCTTGGGTCACAGAAATGCATCAAACTGATTCTTGTAATGTGACAGTGACGCCATGAGCCTGAATATTTTCATTTATTTTCACTTTCATTCATTTAAAAAAAAAAAAAACACATTACATTTTATTTGACAATTAATCAACTATAAGCAGGATTATTTTTTTGTCAACATCTTTCAGTATCTCAATTAATGGAAGCTACCTTGGATTTCTCCCACCTTTTCTCTCTCTCAGCTATGTTCCAAAGGCGCTGTGTTTGAGAAACCTTTTTATGCTGATTATGAAGACATTTGTAAAGTTGTCAGCTTTGTTGAGTCCAGAATAGTTGCCTGCTATCTCCGAATGGAAAGGCCTAACCCGGCATTGCTGCACTGCTACAGGTAAATCACACGCAGAACATACCATGAGAATTTTCAGACCCTGGGCCCCTCAAAAATGATGGGTATTTATTATTATTCATTGTTGTTGTTTATAAAATAAAATTAAACAGAAATACACTGCAGTTCACAAGTTCGGGGTCAGTAAGAATTGTTTTTTAAATAAAATAAGAAATGTTTATTCCACGAGGATGCATTAAATTGCTATATATCTATATATTTCAAATAAATGCTGTTCTTTTGGACTTGGTTCATCAAAACTGAAAAAATTGTGATTTGCACAACATTGATAGTAAAAAGTGTTTCTTGAGCAGTAAATCAGCATATTAGAATGATCATGTGACACTTAAGACTGGCGTAATGATGCTGAAAATTCTGCTTTGCATCACAGGAATAAATTCAATTTTAAAAATATAAAAATAAAAAAAGTAAATTGTAACACTAGTTCACAACATTACCATTTTACTGTATTTTTGATCAAATAAATGCAGCCTTAGTGAGCATACAATCTTATAAACAGTAGCGTAACTGTATAAATTGCAGTTATGTACTATTTGTTATACCAAAGTAGTGTTGATTAATTAAAATAAAGCTTTACAAATACTACAAAAATACAATAAAAATACTGTAATTATGAATCCACCGATACTGAAATTGTTAACATTAATAAACTGATATATATATTTTTTTTTTTACGATAATAACCAATAAACAGCCAATACTGAAAATCTATATTAATTTATAAAAAAAAAAAAATCATTACATGCACACTGCAACTCATTTCGCCATTCATTCTTAAAGGGTAAGTGGAAAATTAGCTCCATAATTCATCTCTTTGCCCTTAAATTAGTGCCAGATGATAATCTAAATCTTAAGGTAGACAGAAACAAATACTGAATATTGGCCAATAGAATCCTAACAATGGGCAAAACTGATAAATAAGTTCTAACATCAGCCGGTAACTTAAATGGTGCTGAAATATTGTGCATACTTGTCTATAATACTATTAAAGTTCATAAAAGACAACTTATGTACTGCTGAAAATAATAGCATATGGTGGGTCTGTAAACTTAAAAGTTGCCCATCTAGGTTGTCATCTAGGTTGAATCAGCAATGTTCGCAAATGATGCGCAACACTCACTCAAAGCAGATGGATGTTGATTGGCGTGTTTGAGTGTAGTGTGACAACAGTCATTTTTTAAGTGGACGGTGAGAGTAAAGCCTCCTGACCTCCAGTTAACTGTGTCTGCTGTATCCAGTCAGTCATGGCCCTGTGCTGTTCTCCTTTGCTCCTCCATTAGTGAGAGAGAAAGAGAGAGAGAGTTTGCGGTTTCTCTGAGCCATAACTCATCCTGACTGCATTGTACCCTTGAAAAGTTCTGAACAGCTTAAGAAATGAAATGCAAGCTTTTGCAGCTCCCTCTGCAGACTAGAGGATGAAGGGGACAGGCAAAGTAAGCTAAAGTAATAGTAGAGATTTATTCATCCTGCATTAAAACTGCAGTTCAAGTCAATGTGAAATCAAAATTCAGTCAAACATTCCTAGGCAGTGTGTGGCTATTATGTTCCACCTTGATATGTAATGCTCAGTTTTAGCCATCAAATCATCTTCAATTCACATTGTCTTTAAGCATTCTTTCAGATTATTTTGTCTGAATATTATAAATATCTTAAAGGTATAGTTCACCCAAAAATGAAACTTTGCTGAAAATGTTTTCACCCCCCCCAGGCCATTCAAGATGTAGATAAGTTTGTTTCTTCATCTGAATAGATTTTGAGAAATTTAGCATTACATCACTTGCTCACCAGTAGATCCTCTGCAGGGAATGGGTGCCGTCAGAATGAGAGTCCAAACAGCTGATAAAAACATCCACATGTAATCCACATGACTTCAGTACATCGATTAACGTCTTGTGAAGCAAAAAGCTGTGTGTTTATTAGAAACAAATCCATCATTAAGGTTTTTAATCTACAATATTGTTTTCTTCTGTTAAAAAAGTAATCTCAGCTGAATCAGGAGAGAAATATGCACAGATCATGCACTTTGTTCAAGCGAAAACAGTTCTAAAACAAATATGTTGGTGGATTTTGATGTGAGAAGACAACAGGGGATATACTTTTTCATTGGAGGAAGAATTATTATGGATTATTGACTATATTTTGGACAGAAGCAATGGTTTAAAGGTGACCAATTATGCCCCTTTTTGACTAGATGTAAAATAAGTCTGTAATGTACCCAGAGTATGTGAAGTTTTACCTCAAAATACCACACAGATCATTTGTTATAGCTTGTTAAAATAGCCATACTTTTAGGGTATGAGCCAAAATGCACCATTTTTGTGTTTGTCCCTTTAAATGCAAAAACAAACGCCTCATCCTTACATAGTGCCAGGAAGCTCTTTCAGAAAGGCAATTTGGAAAACAAACACGTGATACTTACTTTGTCTGGAACTGACGTTCGCACACGAAGCATTGGAATTGATCCCTAAACATATAGGGGACTTTACAGATTATTTTCCAGGACATTTCCTTCAAAAATTAAATTTCACCACAGTGTCCTCAGCGGCTCAGATGGAGGGAGTCTATGGACTCCTATGTACATTGGTGCATCCCAAAACACAACACTTGTAATGCCTCTTTGGCGCTGACATTGTATATCTCCAGCAGCTACAGCAGGAAAACAGAAATGGCGGACTGCTGCTTCTCACTCAGGCCTGTGTCTATGCTAATAGCGCAGAGAGCACCACAAATGGGCGGGACTTTTTCCCTACGCTGACGTGTACATAGGCAGAAATCTGGAATCACTTGTTCTGAGAGACTGTTTATGATTTATTGGGATTATAAAAAATAAAAAATAAATAAAAAATGAGTGGGTGGATTTTTACCATTATAGGCTGGTTGTTTTCACATACTGCGGCCACACAACTGTGTTCAAACACCTTATAAAAGTGATTTTTGCATAATAGGTCCCCTTTAAAGTTAAAATGCCTTAATGATGAACTTTTTCCCCGGAGGAAGCATTACTATGAATAGAGGAATCAACAGTTTGAAGTCAAAAACATCTTGTGGATTATTGTGTTGCTTTTATCAACTGGATTTGAACTCTCATTCTGACGGCACCCATTCACTGCAGAGGATCCATTGATGAGCAAGTGGTGTAAAGACACATTTCTCCAAATCTGTTCAGATGAAAAAAAACATAAAAAAAACTCTACATCTTGGATGGCCTGAGGGTACATTTTCAGTAAATTTTCATTTTGGGGTGAACTATTCCTTTCTAAAATGAATTTGATTATTATTGTTAGTTAAATGCTTAACCAACTTTTATTATCATTAGATTTTGTCAAGAGGTTGGCATTTGGTAACTCATGCCTGCTTAACCCAGGCTATGCAATAGAGGCTATGCAATAGAAATAGAAAAACATGCTATAACATGTGACGTCTGCAGATCTTGTCAGCTCGTGTCCCATCTGTCAGTGCTGTTGCTAGCAGTGTGCTACTTAATATTGAAAAAAAACATATACTGTAAAAGTGTGAAAATATATAAATATAGAAAACGCTTTTCTGTGAGAGAGCACTGGGAATATTAAAAATAAACCTGACACTCAAAACAGTCTAAAAATCATATGCAGGGAAGCTAGGGAGGAAAATCATACATAAAGCAAAAGAACACATATGTTCTGAAGATATATATATATATATATATATATATATAGATATATATATATATATATATATATATATATATAAATAATTATAGACTGTTTGGTAGGAAATGAGTTGAGGTAGGAAAGATATGTTTAACAGAAGCAGATGGGTTGTCGTGGCAACATCATGAACCATATGTAATGCAACAGCAATTCTGTGATTGAAATCAGGTTCTCTAAAACTCAGTCCACACCATATCAAAAGCACACTGCCTGAAAGCCAAATAGAGAGCAGTTTAAATTATTCAGGGAAATGCAATTTTGTAGGAAACAACGACATAGAAAATAAACATGGGAACATAATTTGGCTGACCTCAACAGTGTTCTTTTTCTTTTTTACTTCAGAGGCTAGACATATAATATATATTTTAAAATAATATTTGAATGATTTCTGAAGGATCATGTGACACTGAAGACTCGAGTAATAGCTGCTGTAAGATATATTAATCAAATATTGTAATATTAAAAAATATAGTATTGTCATTACTGTACTTATCATATAAATGCAAATAGTGGGCATAAGAAACTTCTTTAAAAAAATAAATAATAATAATAATTTTTCATAAACCTTACCAACTCCTAACTTTTGAAAGGTAGTGTAGCTAAATATCTTCACTAGGCCATAGAAAATGAAATAATAATAATAATAATAATAATAATATGCATATAAAGTGTAAATGACCCACTTTTCCTGTATTCTGCTTATATAAAGTATATGTATGCTTATATTAAGTATGTTATATTAAGTACATTGACCTAGAGCCTGACTGATATGGGTTTTTTGGGGCACCGATACCGATATTAGGGCGTAAAAAAAGGCCGATATCAATATGTCGCCCCATATTCTTTGTGTGTATTATAGTACAGTACCAGTCAAAAGTTTGGACACTTTCCCATTCCTGTGTCCAAACTTTTGACTGGTACTATATATAGAATACAGTATATACATAAACAGAATATATACTGTATACATAAACACATTTTTTGCAATGATCACTCAGATGTGGTGATCAAACACTTATAATGACGTGACAAAGATATGTAATGGAGGCAGGGCATTTAACAATAAACTTTATTATGCAAAATGAGTTTGACATCAGTGCACTGAACAGTAAATTTGAAGTTTATTCAACTTTATTTCAATTCAATTCCATTCAACATTCCCCGAATTTGGAGCGGATTCGCAGCGCCATTACGGAGATATGGCCGTTCAAAGTTTCAATGGTATTCCATACACTTAAGCTTTAAAGCGTTTCATCCAGGTCGCCAGTAGCAAACAATGGAGCGCACTCTGCTGGACAAACTACGTAATTACACAATTTACAAGCATTTTATCTGCGTTTTATGTTCTGTAAAAAAAATTCATATCGGCGGCATATTCGCCGATACCGATATACAGTATCTGCTACAGGCTCATATCGGCCGATAAAATCAAAACGATATATCGGTCGGGCTCTACATCGAACATGTTATACTGTATATCCAGCAATACATTTGTTTTACAGTTATATATTGAAGCGTACAGTGTTACTAATCTATAAAGCAGGATATATTTCTTACATTGAATAATGTTTTAAAAAAATAACTTAGTAACCATAAACGCTACAATGCACTTAAAGCATGCAAAGTATTGTCATTACTGTACTTATCATATAAATGCAAATAGTGGGCATAAGAAACTTCTTTAAAAAAATAAATAATAATAATAATTTTTCATAAACCTTACCAACTCCTAACTTTTGAAAGGTAGTGTAGCTAAATATCTTCACTAGGCCATAGAAAATGAAATAATAATAATAATAATAATAATAATATGCATATAAAGTGTAAATGACCCACTTTTCCTGTATTCTGCTTATATAAAGTATATGTATGCTTATATTAAGTATGTTATATTAAGTACATTGACCTAGAGCCTGACTGATATGGGTTTTTTGGGGCACCGATACCGATATTAGGGCGTAAAAAAAGGCCGATATCAATATGTCGCCCCATATTCTTTGTGTGTATTATAGTACAGTACCAGTCAAAAGTTTGGACACTTTCCCATTCCTGTGTCCAAACTTTTGACTGGTACTATATATAGAATACAGTATATACATAAACAGAATATATACTGTATACATAAACACATTTTTTGCAATGATCACTCAGATGTGGTGATCAAACACTTATAATGACGTGACAAAGATATGTAATGGAGGCAGGGCATTTAACAATAAACTTTATTATGCAAAATGAGTTTGACATCAGTGCACTGAACAGTAAATTTGAAGTTTATTCAACTTTATTTCAATTCAATTCCATTCAACATTCCCCGAATTTGGAGCGGATTCGCAGCGCCATTACGGAGATATGGCCGTTCAAAGTTTCAATGGTATTCCATACACTTAAGCTTTAAAGCGTTTCATCCAGGTCGCCAGTAGCAAACAATGGAGCGCACTCTGCTGGACAAACTACGTAATTACACAATTTACAAGCATTTTATCTGCGTTTTATGTTCTGTAAAAAAAATTCATATCGGCGGCATATTCGCCGATACCGATATACAGTATCTGCTACAGGCTCATATCGGCCGATAAAATCAAAACGATATATCGGTCGGGCTCTACATCGAACATGTTATACTGTATATCCAGCAATACATTTGTTTTACAGTTATATATTGAAGCGTACAGTGTTACTAATCTATAAAGCAGGATATATTTCTTACATTGAATAATGTTTTAAAAAAATAACTTAGTAACCATAAACGCTACAATGCACTTAAAGCATGCAAAATAATATGCCAGTCAGACAAATCACCTTCTACCGATTATTATATCTACATCATGAATGCCTAGAAGTGTACAAGATTGCAGGATGCAAAAACAGTATAAGAAAACAAGTAGGTTTCACAAGTGCCTTCAAACTGAGAGAACAAGATCACACAGCATGATTGAAAGCGTGAAAAAAAGTGACTGTGTAATTCATACAAACTTTAGCTCAGAGGGATTTGGTTTGCTCAAGTTTATATTTTGGACTTCTGTGTTGATGTTCAGAATATCTGTACAGAGTTCTGAAACATCATAATTCCACCATCCAGCTGCCCGTCGAAAGCCAATACTGCAACATTTCTGTTCCTGTACACATACAAACACTCCTTCCCTGTCAGCTCAGATGCTTTAGAACAACAAATAAATGGCTCTCGCACACCTGAATGGTTGCAGACAGGTGCACTGAATACAGGACATGATATGAAGAAATAAAAACCATGCATACAGCTGCAGCTTGCAAGAAATCAGATGTTTTTACAACAGTACATCTGTGATTTGGCCATGCAGCCCTTGTTAGTTATCGACTAAGATTCTAAAGGGCTTGTAATCATGAAATCTACAAAGATAACTGGTTTGTGGGGAGATCATGATTAGGCTTATCTTGGCCATATTTCAACTACCATAGCTATCTTATCAAATTAGATATATTTACGCTTTAAATCTAGAATAGAGTTTGGCCGCAGCAGTTAATACAGGTATGTTAGACCATGTGAGCAATGACACAAATTCGATGATAAAAACCGAACAGTCAAAGACAAATGGACAAAGTATGCCTTAATCACTCTCTTACAACTATTACATTCATTTCTCTTTGTTTCTTTGCATCTTATTCATTGAAAGGCAATAGTGCTTATGAAAATTGATGTGATGCGCCACTGAACATACACTGAATGTATCTCAACTATGCTTTTTTTCATACAGTATGTACAGTACAGCGCTAAGTCAGCATTCTCTGCCCTGAACAGCATCAAATCTAGTTCAAGCTCCATTTAGGCCCATGTTGAAAATATACAAGGCAAGGAAATGCTGCTTTTTTTCTTATACGGGCTGATATTGCAAAAAAAAATAAATAAATCAGGTTTTCTATTTGTTAATTTGATGTTTACGTCTCCTTTTTTTTAATTGTAAAAAGAAAGAAAGAAAAGAAAAATACAAAAAAATTATTGTTTGTTCTCCACACTTTTAAAAAGTAGTTTTATATATTTTTATGTATTTTAGATAACATTTTCAAACACCGGAAAATGTTAAATACCCCTGATATACAGTATGTTAATACAACATAATGTAAAAAATAAATAAATAACAAAAAAATAAATTGCAAAAAAAAAAAAAAAAATCAGGTTTTCCATTTGTTAATTTGATGTTTACGTCTCCTTTTTTTAATTGTAAAAAGAAAGAAAGAAAAGAAAAATACAAAAAAAGTAATGTTTGTTCTCCACACTTTTAAAAAGTAGTTTTATATATTTTTATGTATTTTAGATAACATTTTCAAACACCGGAAAATGTTAAATACCCCTGATATACAGTATGTTAATACAACATAATGTAAAAAATAAATAAATAACAAAAAAATAAAAATGTTAAAAAATGGTTAAAGCTGTGAAGTTTCATTTGTTCTCCAAACAGACCTTTAAAAATAAGCATATATATCCAAAATTTGGCAAATGTTTAATACCCGATTATACTGTACAGTTTGTTAATATAGTATGATATTTAAAAAAAGTTTAAAAATACTTTTTTTAGTTTAAGCCATGAAGCCATGTGTGTTCTCCAGACAGACCTTTAAAAGTAAGTGTTTATATCCCAAATTTGGCAAATGTTAAGTACCCCTGATTATACTGTAATACATTATAATATTAAAAATAAATACAACAAATTCAATCTGTTGTCCAGACAGAACTTTTAAAAGTAAGCAAATGTTAATTAAATATCCCTGATTATACTGTACAGTATGTTAATAAACACACAGCATTAAAAAATATATATATTTTTTTTTTTTACATAATTGACAACCGGCCCCAAGCCGCCCCACTGCATTACATTCCGATAATCTGGCCAAGTGAATAGCGCAGATGAATGTTTTTTTCCAAAATGGATCCAGCAAGAAAGTACGTGAGCTGATGCTCTGAATACCGCTAGCATCCTATAAAATCCTTTATGGATTACTCCTTGGCTTGTGCATTTATCTGCCTGTTTCAGTGAAGAAAATAAGGAGAGAATACCTTGGATGTCAATTGTTATCTCTCCAGTCTCCTCGTAGGAACCCGCTTTGAGTGCCATGAGGATGTGGGTGGAATCCCATCAAAGACAGCCTTGTTGATTCCTGTCGAACAGATTTTGTATATATTAGCTCCGTGCACGACGAGCAGGAATGCAACAACACAATTCAGATAAAAATACAAAGGTAGCGGCTTTTGTATTCCGTGTGATGACAATGCTTCCAGAGCGTTTAAAGTTGTAAGGCTACGTGCCTCTTCCTGTCATGTCCTCAGGTTGGAGTTGCCATTTTCGAACAATGCTCTTTCTTTAGTCTGTCACTGTGCGAAACTAAGTTTGTGATCTACAAATAATTATTGTCAGGCTTCTTGAACAACCCCTAAAAGGAGACTAAGCTAAAGGCAGACAGAAAGACATGAAAACGGTTTCCTCTCATGACAGATTAGACATTTCTTCGAGTCTTTTTTTTTAACTGTCTATACTGTCGATGCTAATAATAAATGATAAAGCCAAAACTGGCCTATATTCTATAAATTTTTCCCATCTTACATCAAACATGTCACAATTAGTTTTTAAAGAATATGTTCACGTGTATGAATGGACAACTGACCACATGAATAAAACACCTTTTCAAGCCATAATGTCAACAAACAATGGAGGCAATGCTAGCAGGGCTAATATATGAAGGGCAAAGTCAAATGACAAATTGATTGTAAAAGATAAAAAGCTACATTTTGTTTCAAGTGGTTGCAGTTAACAACCTGTCTGCATTACGACACGGAGTAACTCGTTTAACAATTGTAATAAATTATAAAATGGATATTGGGAGTGAGCCATTAAGAATTATTATATACTTGATTGTTTTGAAATTGTATTTATATGTTGAGGTGTGCTACATTTACATTCAAATGGCAATTAATCTACACAGAATGTAATCCAAATCCTAAACTTTAGGTATAAACTGCTTAAATGATCTAACTCCAGAAATTTCTGATAAAGCATATAAGTGGTCTTATTTTGATCTTAAAGATGCACCGATATTAAAATATCACAAGAATTATTTACATGTTATGGCCAACATTAACATTTTAATGAAAATTATAAAATTATACTATTTTGTCTAAATGATATTGATTTCAGTTCAACAGTTCATTAAACAAGAAGTTAAAATTGTTACATTTTAGACACAATATTGTCAGTATTGTCTGTTTTTGCTCAATTTTGCCAATGAAAATAGTTTCGGACAAAACCACAGCAGAACTGTTGTGCCTTTCCCAGCAACACACAGCGCTGTTTTGTTACTGAATAAATTCACGTTTTCAAATCGAGTGAGTCAGTGATTCAGTGATTCACACTTCATGTGCACTTGCGGACTTACAAAGGCCTGCTTGTGTCCATTAAATCCACAAGACCATAGGATGTCCCAATTGTCCCATTTGTCATTTTAGCTTTCAGAAGGGTGCTCACGAGCACCTCCTTTGCGGCCCTTGATGCACAATCCTACCCAACAGTCAAAGCGGCATTATGTCATGAAATTGTGGACTTAGAGGAAGACTGCAAGGGTTTAGGGTGCAGTTTAGGACAGGAACTCACTTGCTTCATTTCTGAATGAATCAAACATTTGAACGATTCGTTTGAATGAATGAGTGAATGAACAACTCACTCAAATCATTGCCACCACCTACTGACAGCTTCAGTTTCATGTTTAAAGTATCATTTTCATTTTTGATATTTTAATTTTCATTAAAAAAAAAAAGCCCATTTAAAACAGATTAATAACATATCATGTATGCAGGTTTAATTGTTGAACATTCTGTATAAATATACCTAAATTCCACTTCAGAAGTAGCTTCTGAATGTGCACTTGCGGACTTACAAAGGCCTGCTTGTGTCCATTAAATCCACAAGACCATAGGATGTCCCAATTGTCCCATTTGTCATTTTAGCTTTCAGAAGGGTGCTCACGAGCACCTCCTTTGCGGCCCTTGATGCACAATCCTACCCAACAGTCAAAGCGGCATTATGTCATGAAATTGTGGACTTAGAGGTAGACTGCAAGGGTTTAGGGTGCAGTTTAGGACAGGACCTCACTTGCTTCATTTCTGAATGAATCAAACATTTGAACGATTCGTTTGAATGAATGAGTGAATGAACAACTCACTCAAATCATTGCCACCACCTACTGACAGCTTTAGTTTCATGTTTAAAGTATCATTTTCATTTTTGATATTTTAATTTTCATGAAAAAAAAAGCCCATTTAAAACGGATTAATAACATATCATGTATGCAGGTTTAATTGTTGAACATTCTGTATAAATATACCTAAATTCCACTTCAGGAGTAGCTTCTGAAAAAAAAACGTTATGTAGCCAATACTATTTTTCAATATTATTCAATACTTAATTTTTTTCATTTAACACAATAATGACTTTAAATTATCTTTTGGGGACCCATTTCTCAGCCCAAATTGATTGTGATTTGTAATGAGTCAGACTAATCGGCATATCATGTAATTATTTAGACTAATTGACAGCACTAATTTTAATCTATTAAAATGGTTTAAAATAATTAAAAAGCCCTTTCCTAAGAGACAACCTCTTCCAATCTATATACTGTCAGATGACCCCTTCTTATCTAAACCCATTTCTTGGTCAGAATATGTTGCAATCATTACCACAAGTCAATTACTGGGTTAGATGTGGTTTTAAAGTGTCATATTCTGACATCTGGATGGTTATAGAGCAGGAAGAAAAAGAAAATCCAAAGTTTTCACAGGTTAATGGAGCACTAGTTTAATAACTGAGGATTCAGCTCTGTAAATTATTAAGAAAGTAGATAACAGAGAGGAAGTGCTGCCCAGAGAATGAATAAGGCCTAGCTTTTTTCACACTCTGTCTCTGTCTGGAGGAAGCGCAGCGGCGATTCATCTGCCTCGTCAAACGTACGGCGCCGGCTCCTCAATTACCAGCGACCTCGGCTGTAACCAGCACATGTAAAGCACAAGGAACACGCAGTTAATTTCACCAAGCATTAAAGGGCTGAGTGAAAGAGCACGTGTGTGCCAAGTAACACCCCGCATGTTGCGACAAGCGATGACGGAATGGCAATTAATGGAGCTTCAAAGTTGGCTATGATCGCTGGCAGGCAGCTGTGGGTTTTTTTAAAGGCGGTGTCACTGATTCACTGAGGTCTCTACGCCTGTCTTCCTGTCTCTCAGTCTCTCGTTGGCACACCTGTCGGGGATGTCTCAGAATTTAATGAATAGTGAGGAGATACCGTTTGTTTGTTTCCTGACGGTAAATGGCTGATCAGACCGAGAAGCGTATAGGAGACGTATGTTTTTGGTTGTTGTTTGCGGTTGCATTCCTGATTGATTGACATCGCTGTAGTTGCTACATGCATTTTTCGACATGATGCGAATCAAACTTCAAACTCCACTCTCGCTGATTGATGCATATTATATAAATCATTTGTTGTTGAAGCGTATTCCTTTATTTCTAAATTTTGTTTCATCGTTATTCGGAATACTCCATCCATCTCATGTAATTTCAATGACTTAAAAAAGGAACACCATTCTGAAGGATTTTTTTGATACTAATAGACATCAGTGTCTTCCATTTTTTATTTATATTTTATTAATCCCATGATTGATCTCTCTTATGTATTCTGGTTGCAAATTCTTCCAGGAAACATGATTTTACATTTTCCCATCTCTCTCCTCTTGATTTGCAGGAGCATCCAGCTAAACCCCATCCGTTTTCAGAACCACCTTCGACAAGCCATGGCGTATCGACTGCTGGGAAACCCCTGTGAGGCAGCGAGGTAAAATTGGCATTAATGGAGGGCTCAGAAAGGGTCCTTTCCTCGAAATGAAGACAGATTCAGTAGGAGAAAAGCTCCCAGTCATTTAGACAAACCCCGCAAACACATGTCTGCCCAGTGGTTCGTTACATCTCCCTCTGTTCTGTCGGCCTGTGCTGGAAAAATATGTTCTTGGCAATACATAAATACTGGCAGTTGGAAGAAGACAATTAGAGCTATGGTTACATCCACTCCCGCCACTGCTGACTGACATCTTCCCCTGTCGCCTCCGCCTTCTAATGTTCCATATGTGTTTTAATGATATGGCTACCAAATGCCCTATGTTCCACCATTGGTCTTTTAGAGATGACAGCTACCATTAGTTATTGGACGGTGGTGGAATAAATCGTTTAGAGGCGTCGGTTGCGCCAAATGCCATGGCCAACTGGTGGCTGCGGGGGCCATTTATCGCGAGAAAGTCATATTCTGTTTGATCATTATCAAGCCACATTAACCCAGTTGAAATAGATTAGAGCAAGAAACGGGTACTTTGGTCTCTTTCTCGCACTTGTTCTTCCTTTCCACCCCCTCTCGCATTTGAGTTTCTGCAAGCAGAAATAGATCAGCTCCGCCACCCTGCCTACAAATTTAGTGGCACTGCCCCAGTGGGGGAAGAGATGTTTTCTGGTAAGTGTAACCTTACAGAAGTGCATTTGGTGTATGTCGCACTTGTACTGTCTGATTCAGGCTCTTTATGCATCTTTATACACCATTGCATTATATCAAACTAGGTGGCACAAGCATACTTTTCACAAAAAGAAACTTGTAAGCGAAATTAAGATTGTTTTATTTATTATGTTATATGATAAAAAACAGTACTGTATATTGAATATATTTTTTATAATTTTAAATAACTCTAAATATCGGTTATATTTGAATGTATTTTAAAATATAATTTATTTCTGTGATGGCAAAGCTGAATTTTTAGTCATTACTCCAGTCTAGGATTTTTGATTAATAGAAAGTTCAAAAGAAGACCATTTATTTCAAGACGAAATCTAAACAATGTAAAACTTACATAAAACACACACAAACACATGCACGCACACACTTTTTACTATAGATATATGTATTTATATATACACAGTACACACACTTTTTTATTTTGGTTGTGATTAATCACGATTAATCATTTGACAGCACTAATATATATATATATATATATATATATAAGGACAAACTTGACGACTCATGATGTTCACATAAAGGTTATATGTGATTAAGACTCAGCGCACACTGACTGGCATCTAATTCAAATCTTTCTACATTCCCATCAAATGAATCTCTGCTGACATTGCTCAGTACAGTCCACTCCTGAAACTCCATGCTATATTAAAGCAGAGTCCAAGTGCAGTTTGTCAGAGCACAATGCATGGTTGTGCATTTCAAAGAAGCGAGCATGGCCATTGAAGCTGGCGCCACTCTTTAACCTAATCACATCCTCCCTCCAGCAAATGCTGATCAGCCATTTGAGCTCTTTAAGAGGAAAATGCATCTATGTTTTGAAGTTCACATGCCAGTAAATTTCACAGAAGCAATAGCTCTCCAGCACAAAGAAACCAAATTATTCTCCACATTTTCATCATTGTACAGTACGATTTTCTTCCTCATTGTGGTAATGGTTACTTATATCCATCCATGACTCCTTTATTCATTTCTTTTTTCTTTTTTTTTTTGAAAGAAAGAAATCTTTTTTTTTCATTTCTGTAGGCAGTATCAAAGTCAGATGTCAACGTGCACAATCAGAAAACATTAAAAACAGTAACAGCTTCTCCAGGAAATATGTGCATATAGATTCACCTCCCCTCACAATCTTAACCAAAGGAAGAGTGAGTGACACATCAAGATATTGAACTCAAAAACGGAAATTATTCTAGAAGGCAATATCGTTCCGTTTGTGCTGGAGAAAAGCTTTCTCGAAAAATTAACAGTGTAACCTTTGCTCTTGATGGATCCTGGCAGAATTTGCTTTAGGAAAGTGGTATCCAGCGAGAGCCAGTACAACAGTAAACACTCCTAAATGCGCCGTCAGCATTTAACACAGGGAAAAAATGAACCTTATGGCTCATTTCCAGAAGTCAGTTTTGTTTTTCAGTTGTTTTTCAGTTCTTGTGCAGAATCTGACTGAACATTTAAGGGTGTTTATGTAACTATGCGGCACTTTAGTGACTTTCAGAAAATGAACTCTATCAGAAAAACACACTTTTCACCTTAACTTGTTTATTTGTCTACTTACTTTGTGATGGTTTTGACATTGAATGCGTTTTCTGTCAATAGCACCCTATCTAGTGATTTGAATATTACAGGTTGCCACTTTAAAAGACTGAATAAGAATGTTTACTCAAGCTCCCCTGACAGCTCTCTGGTTAGCCAAGTTGCCCCATTCTCCATGAAAAGTGCATTTGTGGGTGTGTGACTGTGGACAGCCAAATTATTCCGTTTTTGGCTATTATGAGGCCAGCTGCGTGCCGTCAGAGAGGCTGCTGACAGAGCCATCAGTCTTGAATGGGAGGTGTGCATGGAGAAGGAAGCTCAGTGAGCTAACGTTCTCTGCCAGCCCCATTTACAGCAATGACATCTTTGTCTCTGCATTAAAGCGATGATGCTTATCGCTCTCAAACAAGGTCAATTGTGGAAGCCCTTTACTCAATACACACAGCTGTGAGAGACACTTCAGTGTGTAATCACAATAATATTACACACACATGTGTATTGTTAAAGTTGAGTGTTATGGCATGTTTGTGAAGCACCTAGACAGCATAGCCGATGCATTTCAAAAGGTAAGCAGCAATAGACAGCAATGCTTAGGAAAGCAAAATGTACTGGAACCATAACATTTATCAGTCAATAGCACAGCTTTTTTAATTACTGTAATGGTAGCTATTGGATACTGTATATATCACTTGATATTAAATAATGAATTGCTCATTTGCCCATATTTAGAATAACCTTGCCATCATCTCACTCAAAGGAAATATTTAAAAACACAAATAATTTAACATTATAAAAGTTCACTATAATTATAGTTTTAGTGGGTTATTTTTAACGTAAAGAGCTGAAATTTTATATGGAATATTATTGTGAAGGTTAAGGTTAAATATTTCATTTCAAATAATTCAAACTCTTTATATTATTGTGTATGTGAGAGCATGTGTGTGTGTGTGTGTGTGTGTGCATAAACAATAATAGATTTATATTTATTCTATATACTATATTCTTTTTTAGATATACCAAATGAATAGAATAATTATATAAAGAATATTATATTATATATAGAATATTATATAGAATACATGTCATTTTATTCCATTTTTTTTAAGTAACTCATTAACTATTAAATAACTTCTCAACTGATAAGCATCACATGTATGCTTTGATGAGAAGAATCCCACAATGCATTGCATCAAGCACATTCAATTATTCAATTAATTCAAAAAAGAAAATAATAATTTTATTTTTTTTAAATGGTTACGTTATGGTTTCATTAAAAATACACTGTTTACCCAAGAGTATCTCAACATTTTTTTAGACTCTACTGGAATAATTAACTTCTGGTATAGTACTGTCCTATAGCAAAGTGTGGTAGTAGCTATTTCTGGTAACTGTCGATCACACTTAATATTATTACAATCTACAGTTTGTAGTATATTATTACTTAATTTCCACAGACAATGCAGCACCGGAAGTGGTGTTGGGCGCTTAGGCTAAATGTGAAAGCCATCACGCAGACAATTTCACTTCCTACTGTATGTAGGCAGTAGAGAGCAAGGCTAGGTTTTAGAACATTGTGTCCTGATGCAAATTTTTATTTGTTTGGTTGCTTTTTGGGGAGGAGGGGGGGGGGTGAAATGCATAAACAGTCTGATTTGTCAAGCTTGGACAGGGGGTATGAGAGGAATGAGAGAGCAGTGAACCAAACCTCACGCCGCGGAGCCAAGAATGCTGACGCTATAGGAAAACAATGCAGATTGCCTGATGCCAATCTCCAGTTTTTGCCTCACCGTGTGAATTAGGGGACATGCTGCTATTCACAGGCTAAATACTCCTGCATATTTTATCACTGCTGTTCAGCAGGAATGTGGCCTTCTAAAAGCTCAGCGTTCCCATGAAGGAGCTGTTAGAATATTTAACAAAGAGTGAAAAATTTAAGGGGGTCTGAATACTTTCCGTACCCACTGTATATATATATATATATATATATATTGTCTTATTAAAGTTACAAAAGTGATTTAGACAAGAGCAGCTTTTCTTTCTTTTGATGTTTGATAAACAAGAGTGACAGACAGCAGGGATATTAGACTGCTGTCACTTTAAGAGCTACTCTGATCCAATATACTGTTACACATGTGTTTTCTTTCTCAGCTGTTTGCTTTCACTTAAGACATAAATTACTGTGTTTATGAGGATAATTGCAAAGACGGCATTTTGACACACAAGTGTGTTTATTTAACCATTAAAGGACTATAAAGCTGCAAAAAATAGGCGCATATAGCAAAATTAGTTCTCTTTTGCTCCTGATTGCATTTCAGTGACTTAAAATCACTTGTTTTTAAACCGCAATGCTCAAAAAAGCATGCAAACAGTACGTTTTTGTGACCACATAGCACAGCAGCGTCACGCGAGCGTGTAACTGCGATAGAGACGATAGTCCAAAATCGGTTTCTACCGGTTAATCATGTTTACTGGTATATCGCTCACCCCTAGACAGACATTTTCACAAGTCAGAGTAAAAACATTTAGAATGTTACAAAAAAATCTAAATAAGAAATGTTTCTTCAGCAACAAAAATGAGTACATTAGAATGATTTCTGAAGGATCATGTGAGAATGAGGACTGGAGTACTGATGCTGAAAATTCACAGGAATAAACTATATTTTAGAATACTTTAAAATAGAAATAATATGAAATTGTCACAATATTACTGTTTTTCTGTACTTTTGATCAAATAAATGCAGCATTGGTGTTAGCATTTTTTGTTCCCTGCAGTAACTAATATTTTTTTGCCTCATTATTATTATTATAATTAAAGATCTATTTTTGGCATTTTTGCCTTTATTGGGACAGAACAGAGAGAGAGAGAAAGAGGGACATGATCGGGAAAGGACCACAATCCTAGATTCGACTGCGGGTCATCCTGGAGCACATCCGTGCTATGTTTCGAAGTACTACTCACAAGGCGTTCTGCTCTGATGCAACCTTTTTTTTAAGCTATAGAGTTTAATGGTCCCTCATCAAAAGAATGGCGACAGTTCTCAGTCCTGTTACCTCAGACGCTAGTGAGGGCGATTAAATGGTTAATTCACAAATCCAGCATGCTTCTTTTCAAAGCAAAAGGATGGTGTCATGTGTTGATCGCATGACAGGGTTTAAATGGCATTTAAAGGGCGATCCAGACCTGTTCTGGGGGAGAGAAAGATAAGTGCTGCTTGTGCTCTGTTATAATGACAAACACACACACACACACACATACACATACACACACACTCTAGCATCCAGTTTCTGTGTGGGGTCTCTAGTCAAGCTCACCGTGCCGCTCAGCGCCACATCATACACAGACAAAAACAATTATCATTTAATTTGATGCTTGGGTAAGAAAACAAGGGATGAGTGACACACCATGTCTCGGCTCTCATCCGAAAACCGTCCCATTTCAAAAAGAGAAAGCGGCGTTACACACCAGGAACTCCTCTCAGACCGAGCGGCGTTGCGCCACAGGAATCGGCTCTTCTGCCGGCGCACAACAGTGCGTGACTGCTGCTTCAAAGCTGCAAATGTGACACCTGGACAGATGCAGAAGTAGAAACACTTAACCAGCCCTGCTGCGTCCTTAACTGTAAATGCCATGTTTACCCACAACAACATTTCAACCCCTGAGGGGACAAGTAGGGACTGTGGTTAATTATTTGTAAACATTTAATTGGCATTTACACCCGAGAGAATTGCTCCGTTCACCCCAGCAGGACACTTGCACATCCTCATCAAGCATTAATCAAGCAAGCTAAATGAGGCCTCCCCATGATTCCTGGCTCAGTGCTATCGAGACAGGGGGTGATGCTGGATTGTTATTCAGTGATGGCTGGAAGAAAGTGAAACGATACGTTTACTGTCTGGAAACACTCTAGATTAGCAGATCATCAAGAGGTTTTGAGTTTAGTGACGTCACAAAGATTTTGACTATGTCCTAATAGCACACTATGTTTCATTTTTGGCAGGATTTAGTATGCAGAAATCCTGGACGACAATGGAGTACACTTCATTGCATACTATATCCTTTAATTCATTGTGCTCGACTTGACCTTCCATTTCCATTTTTTTTTTTCGATATACTAGATTAACTAGAATTGCTCCATCTTTAATCCAGTCATAATAATTTTTTCCCCAGTTCATTCGCCTCAATGGAAATGGGAGGTCAAGTGTATATTTTGGCAATTGTTGGTCATTCAGAAAATGTATAACAGAAATGGTCCAAAGTTTGAAATTGCTAAGGTTATTGAATGTTTTTGAAAGAAGTATCTTATTCTCACCAAGGCTAAAATAAAAATAGTAATATTGTGAAATATAATTGCAATTTAAAATTTTTTTTTTTATTATTTTAAAATTATTTTATTCCTGTGATTACAAAGCTGTTTTTATTTTTGGTCATTTTTTTGGTCATTTTTGATCAATTTAATGCATCCATGCTCAATAAAAATTATCAATTTCTTTCAAGAAAAAATACCTTACTGACCCAAAACTTTAGACTATATACTGCAAGATTATAAAATAAAAAATCCAGCTGTGGTTGCCATTAAAAAATACAGAAACATTTATCATATACTGACAAGCACCATAATAATGCAGGTAGTAAAAGAGAAAACCGTATGAAGAATCAAAGTTCATCACAAGTAGCTTTCCCACAAGCTTAAGTATATACTAACCTACAGAATGTGCACAGATTCATTCACGCAAACACAAAACACCATCATGGTAACACACAACACTTAAATAATGCAATAAACTTTCATTAAACAACAGAAAATGTAACATAAAACCCATAACTGCTAACAAAAACTATTAAGAAACATGTTTATTTAAACAAAATACTTTCAACTGTGGAAGTGTCATGTTGATTTGTTCTTTTTGACTTCTAGAAACTGTAACATTGACTGCATTTTACTGTAAAATGACATTAAACAGTTTTACAATTTTTCCCTGTATATAGGATGGGAACTTACTGTAAACCTATGTCCAGTTTTTACAATATTTTACAGATAAAATTACACTTATTTCTTTACAGTGAGGAGAATTAACACTATTCTGAATATTTTTATCAAGCCATTTATATTTCCTAGCATTTATATCCAAACATAGCTTCTAGTCTCTGGAGATGAGCCACATCTTGGGTTATTAGATGACTCAGTCATGACAAACACAGCAGCTGTTTCCTAGAACAAAACCAACTCTGGAGTCTCTTCACTCAACCACCCACAAATACATAAACCGATTCATAGATCTGATGAAGAAGATGAAGCGTTATAAGCACAATGATCAGACTACACTGGTGACAACTCTCACGTGGGGTTAGCCGTCATTAATGAGCTAAAAGATCAGAACCAGACTAATTGCAATTACACTGATTAGTGTAAAGATCAGAACTGGACTAATTACAAGGGTTATCGTCAGGTCATCTGTACACGTTGGCTCTAGATGTAGATTAGCTCTCTGAAGGAGGCCAAAGAGCAGAATACACAAACTCAAATTTCACAGCATTCTCAAATCAGATTTGATTTATATCATGGGAGGAAAACAAGTGTCTTGTTTTAATTTCCTGCATTATATAATAAAAGTGCATGTTCACTTTGCCTAGTGAAATGTGCCCTTCTATTCTTGTGGGGGGGGAAAAAACAAGTCATTTGATTCATCCAGGCCAGATAATTTAATCAACTTAGTTTATCAAAATGTGTTCAAGGAAATGGCACCTAATACAATCCAAGTCATGTACTTTCCAGTGCATTCGTGAATTTGGAGGGGTCTTAATTATATTTCATAGCACAAGGTGATGAGGAAGGTAATATTTCATCCTTAACACTGCTCTGCTGTTTTTTAACGTGCCTCCAGAGTTTTGCATGCAACTCGTAACTGCATCATCAATTTGAAGTTCACACATGCATATGCATGTCACCTGATGCTCTCTACTGACACATTTAAAAGATAGCCTGAACTTCACTGTATGACTTTTCCGATACTTCTATGTCCTTGCCTAAGCAAAAAGACTTTGTATTTAGTTTCTTAAACAATGACACCACCAATGTAATTATAAATAGGAGAATATGAACATGCAGAATAAGTACTGCAATATGGCAAGACTGCTATTGTTTCAAATAATCACAGCCGTGAATGATATTCAGACCAATGGTTTTATACAAGTTAAATAAACATATAACATTTACATAGTACTGCCAATTAGTTTATGTATTTAAGCATACCTGAATCAGCTGATTGAATTGTTCACTCATAAAGTCAGTCACTTGTCGTCACCTACTGGCATAAGTTACAAAAACATAACACTAGACAACATTTACTTCAGTTATTATTTCCTTATTTGATAGAAATGCACGTCTTTTTGAATAAGTGTATAAAAATAATTCCAGGGTATCAGCAACAATGACTTTATTTCATTTTTAATTTCATTATTTAATTTAAAGGGGTCATATGATGCGATTTCAATTTTTCCTTTCTCTTTGGAGTGTCACGAGCTCTTGGTGCATAAAGAAGATCTGTAAAGTTGCAAAGACTAAAGTCTCAAATCCAAAGAGATATTCTTTATAAAAGTTAAGGGTCAACCACGCCTACCTAAAATGGCTCGTTCTAACACGCCCCCACATATCTACGTCACAATGTGGGAAGATTTGCATAACGCCGCCCAAATGTTCACGCAAAGAAAGAAGGCGTAACTTTTATTCTCGCTGTAGTATTGTTGTTGCCGCCGCCATGTCGTGAAGACGCTGTGTGTTTCGTTGTGAAAGCGGAACTACTTTGTTTGGCCTTCCAAAAGAGGACACGACTATAAATCAGTGGTTAAGTTGTATTTACAACACTGTTCCAGAACTGTTTAACCCAAATATTCAGATGTGTCCAGCGCATTTTATGGAGGACTGTTTCCTGATCCTGGTAGAGTAGACTACAATGCTGGCTGTTCTGTCTCACAGACTGTAAGTACATTTTTTATATTTAAAGAATTTGCCATTGACGATTCAACTGCGAGTTTTGAGCAGTGTATAGTAGCACTTGTTGTTGGTCATTTCTCCGATCACAAATGCAGACATGGTTTTATGTTTACGCGGCGTGATACAACGCAACGCGTAAAAAGACGTCCCCACTGGATGCAAAAAATGCCTAGTTTGTAATGGGTTTTAATGTTTATGCTTCGTCGCTCCGGCCGGACAGGGCATCACAATATAGTAAGGGGCGTAACATTTCCGTCACACGATTGAGGTATTTGGCCAATCACAACGCTCTGGATAGCTGGCCAATCAGAGCACACCTCGCTTTTCAGAACGATGAGTTTTGTAAAAATCGACGTGTTTCAGAAAGGCGGGGCATAGAGGAGAAACAATAATGTACAGTATGTGGAAAATAATGTGTTTTTTGAACCTTAAACCGCATAAACACATTTCATTACACCAAATACACAAAATAATGTTCTTTTTAGCAGCATCATATGACCCCTTTAATTTGTATGTATTTATAGAATGTAATGCATTATAATCATTTTATTGCAACCAGAACTGCAGCAAACATACAGTAGACTTCACAGAGAATTCCTATTAAACAATTTATTATATTATATTTAAATAACTTATTTTTAATTAACTCATTGTTCATTAACATGATGTAAAATAGTTTTATATAGTATAATATAGTATAATATAATATCATATTATATTATATTATGCCAGGTTAGACCTCTGTTTCACTTTTTTCTTCTCCCTCATGCGTCAGTTTTCTCTTTCACATCTCTCAATTCTGACGATTTGATATCCATGGATTTTTTTATTATCTTTATTTTGACATATTTGATCAGCCTGTTGAAAGACATTTTTCTTTCAACACAAAACTGAAATAATAACAAAATAAACATTTCTATTTTATACTTGTATATATTTCTATATGCATATATAATATTTAAACTATATTTTAATATTATTTTATATTGACTGTATATTGTGACAAACTATGTAGAATACTCTTGTTTAGAACGTTTGTCATGGAAATAATGCCTTTTGTTTCACTTAATGAATAATATACTAACTTGTTATACAGTATACACTGTATTCTTCCTTCTGTTTTTTTTCAAAAACTGATCTGAAACTATATGCAAAGATAAATATTTCATCTAATCTCATTGTCACATGACCCTCGTAAATTGAAGGTAATTACATGCATATGGTTTCTACTCATCATATCAGAGATAAATGCAGTTTATTTCGCCTTGTTATATAAAGATTTGTCACCACAGGTCAATTTGATACTTTCACATCTCTCAAGTTTGATGATGTGATGCATACACATGAATATTATTAGCACAACGCTGTCACGCTGAGAAAGAATACATGCAAGAGAGAGACTTTTGTGCCAGCAACCGCATGAGTCAGCCTGATGCAAGCGCTTTGACTGTATCGAGAGACACGGCACGGTGTGTGCATGTGTGTCTGTCGAGTGAATTCCCTTATTGAGTATGTGCCATGTCTCCTGTGCCGTCTCCCTCTAGATGATGTAACATCTTGATTGAAAGTTGTCTGATACCGTCCGCCTGTTTCTGTCCTTGTCATTAGGGGCGCCATGATTGCTGACTACATTTACTGGCTGTCAGGAGGCAACAACCGGCACATAAGCAAGCTCATCAAACTGTATTGGCAGGTGAGGACGGATGGGCTGCTGGGTGCCCACTGCGGCCCAGCGCCCAATCAAAAGCTCAATGACTGATTATTGCTTAAAAGAGTGCAGACTGAGGTAGATCAGTGCGTATCAATCACAAAACGTCTGTGTGTAAAACATCAGCGCCTTTGACTTGAAGGAACACCGTTTAGTTTGGCAGTTCAGTGTTGTGTAACGCTCCTGTGATACTGGCTTCACGCTCATTATTCCTGGTTTATTCTTTCAGTTAAATCTGCAATGTGAATTCACTTTATTAAAAATTCCAAGATGGTGGAAATATTCATACTAATATAAGTGCTCTTAGCCCAGGCTGCCTCTCTCATGCGAACTCAAGGGAAAAGCGCTTTTTTCTAATTTACAGCATATAAAATGAATGCATTTTGACCTCCTTAAAGTGGGTTGTATCTGCTCATAATTTGCATTTGCTTGAAGTGACTTGAGTGTAGGATAACTCTCAGTGTACATCAAGCCCACTCCTTCTTCATTTATGTATTTCTCTATCCATTTTCATCCCACATGGATTGCAGTTCAACTCGTGTGTTTATTTTGATGGCCCACAGTAAGGGTGAGCTTTTTCATCTTCTCCAACCTGCCCTGAGTTTAATTTTTTCCCCACTGAAAGGTTTGGTATACAATAGAAACGCATTCACCACTGCTGCCAAAGAAATATTCTGTTTTGACCAATGTAAATGAAGAGAAGAGCGTCTTTTTGTATATATTTTTGTCCTCTGGGGAAGAATAAAGTGTAATGATACACAGCAACACTTTTATCAGTGTTCCCTATGAAGAAGAGGGCAACATCCTGCAGATGTTAGTGCTGTAAATTCAAAAGAGAAAGACTAAACATGATGTACCTTAAGTGAAAGGTGTCTTATCTAAGCTTTCGTCAGTGGTGTTTCATGGTCAAACGGCATAAATCGTTTCACAGAACTCAAATAGATCACCATGGGTTCAAGACTTAGGTTATTTCTGGATTACTTTTATAAATAATGCTTTCAAAGTTTGCCATTAAACATTTTTTGTCAGTATTGTTAATATTTATATTTTTGTGTTAGCCTCAAACAGCCTACAAACCTGATCTGACTGTCTGATACACATTTTGTACAAAAGGCAGACATCTAATTGGCTTCTATGTTGCTAAATGCTAGGTGGCTGTTCACTTGATGACGGTCACTTCATGTCTTGGTCAGAATAACTAAAACTATTAAAAATCGTATTATTTTAAATATTGGAAATTTGTAAACTTAAAAAACCTAAACACAAATTAGAAATGTTGCCTTGTCAAAGCTGGCAACTAAATGAAGTGCTAAAATTACTAAAACTGACATAACATAACATAACATAACAACATAACATATATTTTACTTAGCTCACATAACAACATAACATAACACGACAACAGAACATATAACATAACATAGTTAGTTCAAATGTAAATATAAATATTTAAAAACGCTAATAAAATTGGCAAAAGTACAAATCACTACAGTTTATTCAAATGTATTTATAAATTAAATATTATTAAATACTACAATAGCATATGCATAATACTAAAAATAAAACTTGACAAGACTATATATTCGCACGCACACACATATATACTGTATATATATATCAATGTGAGTGTGAGAGTGCGTGTGTGCGTGTGTGTATAGGTACATATACAGGCTTGTTTTGGTGTTCTGCTTATTATAGTAATACTTTATTATTTTAGTCGTATTATATTCTGACAGGAGGTGGCTGATTACCTCAAACAGTCACACACCAACGGCTTGAATAAGAAATAAATCATAACTCTGAATAAGATCTGACACACCCCTGATTTAATCACGTCTATGTTTTAAAAGTATAATTATATTTTATTTTGAAATGATCAGAACCACATGCCAATCTAACAGAAGTGCCAGAGAAAAATATAAAAGCTAAATTATAATCAGGAAATATAATGATAAAATCACATTGTGCATTTCAGTAACTCTTAAGTATTTATGATCTGATTATATGTAAATGAAATAAGTGTATTAAAAACAAATCCCTTTCTCTATTTCCCTTCCACACAGGGGCTCCTGGAGGCAGCGCTTTCTTTGGAGAAGAATTTCTCAGTCATGTTCACTCCCTGGTCTGGAAAACCATCCTCAAACATCATAGAGAAAATGGAGGAGGCCTTCCGGAAGCTTCATCCAGCCTTCACAGACTACATCTTTACTGGTATGAGGAAATCAAGACACTCCACATTCAGCATCTGCTTATTTAATAGTGAAAAAAAAGAAAGACCTTCCACAATGAAGCACTCAAATAGGAAGCTTTTAGGTTCACAGGCATTAGATTGTGTCTGACTAATAGGTTCAGCTTTGTCTAAGGCAGGTGTTGCCCTAGCAACAGGTCATGAATTAGTGTAGCTTGTGTCATGCAGAGATGTAAGGTAGCTCTCTTTGTTGTTCAAACACTGAGGCCTGGGCTTCTCACACAGGCAGGTCAAGAGCACACCTTCATGTTTCAATTAGCCTGCACCGTTTTTACACCCCCCCACTATTCACAAATATATAATTCAGCACTCAGTTTGTATATGTTATCGAAATCCTGACCTTAGACCTGAATTACTTCAAATTACACACTTTGCAGCAATTTAAACAACCATTCACACAGTACTACTCAATGCATGATTATACCTCTGGTTGATTGTATGTGTGTTTGGTGAGATGAGTTGTTAATTTCATTTGTAAGTTAATGTAGCCTTACAGCGACTGTCAGCTGAGGTCATTGCATTGTAAGGCATGTAAAGCACATGAGAGTTATTGCCAGAGAGAGAATCGAATTGGTCAAAATGTGTATGTGATGGTCAGAATTAGCGTTTTTGTTTTCAGACGAATTATAGAGTCTGTTTCAGAATCAATCAGTGTATTTGAATGAAAAGGTTGAATGAGTGATTCAACGATTCACACATTACGTTTTTGAACTAATCGCTTGAGTGAATTATTCAACGATTTATTCATGAAGTCGGTCAGTGTTTCTGATGGAATCGATATTTTTGAATGAATCAACTGAATGAAATTCATAAAGCCTATCACTTGTTTCGTGTCTGAATGAATCAGTTTTGAACTGTTTCAGTAATTCACTCCTAAACGCAGTTGCTTGTTTTGTTCCTAAATGAAGTATATTGGAGAAAATCTTTGGAGTGAATGATGAATGAACTAATTCGTAAAGTCGCTCACTTGTTTAATTTCCAAAAGAATCAGTGTTTTTGAATGAATCAGTTGAATTAATGATTCAGACAGTAACAATAAATACAATAGACAATAAATAATGCAGGAGATTTCTATGTATTGCAACTAAAGAGAATCTCTGGGTTATGGGTATTAAATAACCATAATCTCAGATTATGCATTTATTCTGGATTAATTCATTATGAAAAGAACAGCTATTTGAAGCTATTTTTTTCTTTCAAAGCAATGCTCAAAAGATACACACTAGTGACGCAAATGTCATGCTTTCCCCTGCTCGGATCAAACGATTCAAAGACGCCTCACGGAGACACAGTGGAAAAAACATGTCTGAGAGCATTCCACTTTATTGAAAGTTAAAACGTAGATTCACCATGAAAATTTCGGAACATCCTGACACAGCAGGGTGTCTGTCCCCAGGACACAATCTTATGATGCATTCACACCGCAGCACAGACACTCTCCAGAACAGGCCACAAAAACCTGGATAAGATGAAAGCTGTATATTGTAAGGAATAGTCCAGTTAAAAATAAAATTCTGTCATCATTTACTCACCATCATTTCTTTTCAAGCCACTGATTTCTTTCTTCCATAGACCACAAAATGAGATGTTAACCTTGATGTTAATGTTATAAATGGTGCAAACAATGAAAGTAAAGGGTTAGCAGGGACTGTAAAGCTACAAAAAAAAAAACTTGCATGCTATATTAAAAGACTTCTAAAAAGCAGTGTGAACATTCTGGAAAAACGTCTCTTTTTGAAATCCATGTACGAAAGAAAGGACATAAAGGATTGAAACAACATGAGTGTAAGTGACAATTTTATTTTAAGGCTATAACGCTGAGTCGTTTTGTGAAATATAGACAAAAGACAACTGTAAAGACAAACCTTTTCAGCAGAGATGATGATGCAATCTGTTTTATACAGCACAAATTCCATGGAGTAGTCATCCATCCCCTGCTGTGCTCCATGTCTACATTCTCATTCCTCAGGGATGCTGGCTTTTTTCTTTTTTTTACCATGTATCTTCTCTTTTTTAACAAATTAAATTAGCATAATGTTCACCGTTGTGGAGAAATAATCCGCCATGACATAAATGTGTGACACTGAAAGACACATTGAATTTAAATTTAGTACCCTAGAGGAGAACAGTCACTCATCACAGGGTTGTCAACATCCATGTCACTTCAGCACTCTGCATCCGCTGTCCTTGTCTTTATGTACCGCCTTCAGCCATCTGTTGATGCAATCTCTTTGAAAGAAATTTATGGATTCCATCAAAATAGAACATAATGTCACTTTTAGCATCGCATCAACTAAATCAAATTAACATCGATTAAATCTCTGTATATGTGATCTAGTACAGTGCTGTTCATCTGTGGCCACCCAATCCAGTATCATAATGGTTCAATGTACAAATGTAAACAAACATTAAACATAGCATTTATTATATTTCCATCAACTGCATATGCCCGACATGCAAAACTTGTTGGAATCTGAAGTCAACTGGCCACACCCCACAGGAAGCTGATTTGGAATGACACAAATAAATATTTATCGAACTATATGTAACCCTTGTGCGACCTTTTGGATTTTTTTGTACTTTTCAGTTTTTTATCATTTTGCCTTTTGGCAATTGTGTTATTGCCAACTGCATACATTTTGGCACAGGTGTGTATTTTTACTGGAATTTTACTATTTCACTTCCATTTCCTTTAATAAATCTGTTTTGCACTAGGTACAAATAATTGTTCCTCTCAGGACCTCATGGACAAAAACGTCCCCATTGAAAGCCATTAAAACGGCTATTTTTAATCGCCGTGCCATTCAACTGTAAAATGATGCCATTTTTGTTAATAGGCTTTCATTCTGTTGGCAAGGCTTTAAAATTTAATTTTTGACTATTTTTTGCCAGATGATGCCATTTTTTCAGAATTGCCCTATGAAGCAAAATTCCTGTTTTCTGCTTCTGCATATTATAGAGCCAATTGGATAAATAATGCTATAATTGTATAAATAAAGCTATAATTGTGTGGGTGTGTTGGAATGGATGTCAGAGTGTGGTTTGTATGTGTGTCATAAAAAAAGATTGTGTGTGCGACTGTGCGTGTGTGTTCTTGTAAAATTTGAGAGAGAGAAACTCTACTGCAAATCACAAATCCAACCACTGTGTGCACCAGCAGAGTTTTGCTGGCATCTAATAGGGAAAATGTGGTACTGCGCCCAAACAAAATCTTACTGAAAGCTCATTTTTTGAGATATCAACCTCAAATTTGGAACACAACTTGTTTAGATTTGTGGCTTTGATATTCTAGCAGGTATAGAGTTCAACATGTTTCATAAAATGTATATTTTATATAAAACATTGTTCATAAATCATTTTCATAAACATAAACATCTAGAACTTTTTTGGGGTTTAATTTTTTTAACTTTTTATTTTTTTTACTTCAACAATAATCTGCCATGGGTCTTCTTAAAATGAGACCAAACTTAACTCTGTGCTCCCAAGCTTCAAATTTTTATGACAGTTTTTTGACATGGACATTTTTTGTCCACAATGGATCTATGTGTAACTTTTTTTAATTGACGCACAAGGGTTAAAATAAAATAAACAGGTGAAGCACTGTGGTAAATTAAGTTCAACATATATCTGTCTATCTATCATCTATCTATCTAGAGGCAGACAGATACCCAGACATGTGACATGTAGAACGATGGATAGAACAACAGACAGACAGATAGATAGATAATTGCCTGTTTAAGATGATTTTTAAAAAATTATGGCCGTTCTTCATCTCTATCTAGACCCGCGTGGAGGTCATTTGTTGCCACAGACAACAGACTGGAGTCAACCTTCATCCACACAGAGTTACTTCCTCACGCTTGGCTTCAGAAGGAGAAATGATGGAGACTTCCTACATAAACTTCTCCACAGGAGGTGTCCCACATTCACAGGTTGGTGTGGGCTCTATATTGGGTGAAGAGAGTTTATAATCTGATTCCACAGAACACAAACTGAAGACTTTAGCACTGCATGTTCATGGTGTTAAGATGAAGGCTCTCAGACTCTGAGTGTGCTGAACAGGACATGGTATAATCACAATACATCTTTGACATCACACATTCACCTGCTGGGTGACATCGTTAGGAGCTCTCGGAGTGTACTCTCTTGTGAAAGAACATGAGCGAGAATGCGCTAACCTCAGGCAAGCTAAATGGATCACAAAGCTTGCGGCGTCGAATACGCAGTGCAAATAGACCTCTCAATCCTCACAACCATTACAATGACAAAGATGTTTTAATACAATCCCTGAGGGATCTTTTCTATTCTAGTCACACTTTTTCACTACAATGACTTTGTTAGGTCAACAAAAAATTAATTATCTAGTAGTGCATGGAAATTAGTCCAATTGAAATCGAGGGCTAACGCTGTGTCATATGTTAAATGTACAAATTTACCTGACTGACCTCCAAGGTCACACAATCATCATCTTTCAAGTAAGAGAAATTCCTATTAACTCAGCTCTTTTCTGCTCTGTTTAAGCAGACAAGAGATTACAGGGGCCAATCAATGTATTGACATCAATGGCATAACATTTCTCAATTAACCTTGGTTCGTGCAAAGCCAGAGAGGCAAAGATGACATGGATGTCAGATATACTGCCGGTAGCCAGGCTGCACAGTAGAGCAGGAGAGGTCGGCAGAGTTCGGGCTGTATTTGTGAATGATCTCAATTATAGTGGAAGAAAATCTATGACATTTGTGTAATGTCTCTGTATGGGTCATTATATTAATCAATCATCCTCAAGATGCTGTTCAAACTTCTTATTGAAAGGTACTGATACTGCATGATCGGCCTCCCATTTTCAACTCGTCATAATATTATGCACAGTTCACAGAGGCTGTTCTGTATGCTGCAGATGTGTTTACCTGCAGCATCGCTCTATACTATGAATAACAGTGTTAGGATATACCAATGTTGCAGGCAAACATGTATTGCATAGACAGTAGAATAACACAACCCTGTATGGTTTCAGGCCCTGAAATCGCTGTAATGGGGGGGCCCTAGGGGGGATTTTTGTGGCTCATGGGCCCAGGAGTCAGTCCCACCTTTTCCCCCACTAGCGATGCTCCTATCATGCATAATATTATAATTAGTTGATGAAAATTCAACTTTCCTCAATGGGTGGTAGTGTGTTCAAACTCTTGAACTCACTCCCTCTGAGCCTTCATAACACCTCCACTGCCTCCAATTCTTCTCTCAGCATTACCTGCCAAACTAATTGTTTTTGATTGTTGTTTTTGTGCCTTATTAAACAATTTTCAGCTTTGGAAAAGAAAAAGGTTAAAAAACTATAAACTAAACTGTATCTATAGTTCTGTCTGTCTCTGTCGTTCTAAGGTGTCTAACATATCTATCTATCTATCTAATCTTTAATGTCATGTCAATTATTTTGTTTCTAAAATGTTCTGTTTTTCTCTTAGCATTAATCCCAGGTTTTCAGTGTGTTTGGGCCCTACTGTAAATGATAAAATAAGTCATTTGTAAGGCTTACTGAACATTTACACACTGTTGGTCTGACTTTTTTTTACAGGGCAAAGTTCTCCATTCACGCCTCCCAGCTATAGAGACCTAGAAATGATGTTTGAGATGCAAGGAAAGAAGATCCTGCCAGTTCTAGATTTCATTAAGTGCACCAAGCTAAGTGTGGGTTTATGTTCTTGTAAATTGTGTGATGCTTAATGACTGTCCAACAGTATGTTTATAAGTATTATGCTGTTTGTTAAAGGGGTCCTACTATGCTTTTTCACTTTTTCAACTTTAGTTAGTCTGTAATGTTGCTGTTTGAGCATAAAACAGATCTGCAAAGTTACAAAGTTAGTACACTTCAAAAGGAGATATTTTATTTAACAGAAATCACTTTTCAAAAACTACAACAAACGACTCGTTTGGACTACGACGAGACCTGGTTGAGCTGCACTAGAGAAGGCAACAAGTGTTATCACTATGTCGGAGACACGCTAGCTTTCCCAAGGCAGATGAAGTGGGTACAATCATCCGGGTTTAAATCGCACTCAAATTTATTTGATTTTGATTGATTTTCAATATTTACATTGAAGCTTGCAGCAGGCGGCTATGGTAAGGGGCATGAAATTTCCCGACCAGGCACCGAGTGGTGCCAATCACAACACACACTGGCCCAGCTAACCAATCACAGCACATTTCGTATTTCAGAAGGCAGGCTTTCATTTGATACAGGAACTATTCGAGCCGTTCATGCCAGACTGGGGAGAGAGGTGCTGTAATAATGTAAAATATTAGAAAAATAATGTTTTTCGAACAACCTAGTATGAGAGCCTGTTCTAGTACACCCCTAAAACTAAATCAAGACTTTGTAAAAGAGCATAATAGGACCCCTTTAAAGAGATGAAAATTAAAATTCTATCATCGTTTAGTCACCATAATGTCATTCCAAAAATAGTCAATCTGATCATTTAGAATAGTTCAGTCATCCACACAATTTAATATATCATTCATGTCTACAGCACAAACTGTGCAAAAGAGTTACATTTGGAAGGTTAACATATTGGCTTAAGACTTTGTTCAAATCACTTACCCAAGTATGAGCAATAGTGTTAGTGATGCTTCCTCTAGCCAACACTCCTAATTATATACACTTGCTGGGCCATCAATGACTAACAAGCCCTCGCTGTCAGTATCCCTGGCACATCCACTAATAATTGCAATCTTTCTACAATCTCACAATGGACTACTGGAGACACAAACATGCCCACAGATGAAGTTTTCATTTCATTTGGAGGTTGAACTCTTAGGGCGTTTATTTCAGAGGACGGTGATTGAATTAGAGCAGCAACGGCAAATGTTTGATTGGCCCAGACACGACGCTAAATTACATTAGTCAGTTATTCTCCAGCCGAGCACAGCCATCAGCTCTCGATTAAAACACAGAGTTGATTTCATCTCCACTGTGATGAAATCTGTGGCAACACATTCATTCTCAGAATGAAGAACTCAACCTGTCAAGCAGTACAGCGGATTTCAGTACTTTTTTTCAGGATTTCCGCACACACCCTCCTTTGCTGAGTCACAGAATCATACAAATATATAAATTATTAAGTAATGTACATCAATATTAAATTATCCCTGGGCATTTTAGGATGGATTTCATATATCAAAGTTTCAGAAATGACAGATCCACTGCATCCGTGTCCAAACATAAAGAGTATGAACAGGAAAATATAGGTTTATAATATATTAGAAAAATAACTCTGTATATGTAAAATATAAATATAAGAATGAAGAACTCAACCTGTCAAGCAGTACAGCGGATTTCAGTACTTTTTTTCAGGATTTCCGCACACACCCTCCTTTGCTGAGTCACAGAATCATACAAATATATAAATTATTAAGTAATGTACATCAATATTAAATTATCCCTGGGCATTTTAGGATGGATTTCATATATCAAAGTTTCAGAAATGACAGATCCACTGCATCCGTGTCCAAACATAAAGAGTATGAACAGGAAAATATAGGTTTATAATATATTAGAAAAATAACTCTGTATATGTAAAATATAAATATAATTGATTATATATTATAACATATATACAGCATATCCATTACTTAAATTTTTTTTAAAGTAACTAATTGATTGCCCTAATATATACTTTTAGTTCATTTTTATTTTTAAAAAATTACAATAAAAAAATGTATAAAATATTATAGCTAATAAAAAATAACATAAAATTTATATAAAAAAAACAACTAAAGGAGATACTATTAATTATATTTATATATATTTTTTTAAAGGCCAAAGACACTCTATTCTTGCTTTCTTTTTCTCTAACCTGCTCACTGTCTCTCTTGCTTGGCTTATGGAAAGTAAACAGTGCTGCGTGATGAAAAAACGCCCAAAAGTACTGAGACAGTAGTGGTGAAAAATGATGCATGCTGGGGGATGTATGTTGGTAATAAAAATGACCATAAATTGAATGAATGCCACTGGAGAGTAACAGAGCTCACGCGAAATAAAAGGAGTCTAGAAAGGCATAGAGTGGAGCATCATTTAGACAAGCGACCTCGACAGGCCAAAAACGGTCCACAGGGGAAAGCGGTTAAGATGCGACCTTGAGAAGGGGGGTGGTGGAGTTGAGCGTACCACAAATAGCCGAAGAATAGCAGTTTTTCAACTTGACTTCTAACATTTTGTAGCCTTTTGTCAAGTTTCAGCATCAGAAGAATGCGTGTAACACAAGATGCCAAAGGGTATTTGACATAATGAATCATCAGGGAACACGGAGTTGCTTTTGTAGCACTGCAGCGGCTTGTGCGAAACGGCTCTGAGGGACTCTTTGGCGCTGGGAGCTGTCAGTTTCAAACAAAAGCACCTTATGCTGACACTTTTTTAAAGTGTTTGTTCTTCTTCTTTGTATTGTTACTCTCTGTGGAAAAGGTCAGCGTCCCTTTTTCAATTTATAATGACTTCATTTACATACAGCGCAACTCAGGGCATCAAGGAAACATGACAGAAACACACTTGTACACACACAACCCAATAACAACACATTCAGTTGCCATAAACACTCCTGTGACATTATCTGCGGCGGATTCATGTAGACGTCAAAGCAGCCAATGGCATTTGTGTTGAGAGATGCGTTAAAGCCCTAACGCAAATAGTGCGAGTTGCCTTGCTATTGTTTGAGTGACTATGTATTTTCGCAAGGATTGGTGAACTTGTTCAGTTTCAGGTTCTCTGTGGAAAGTATTTAAATTAAGCAAAAAATCCAAAATACTTCACACTCCAGTCCAGTAGATGTCAGAAATGTTTTGGAATGGCTACAAAACAACATAAAAGTGGTTTACGCCACCTATTGGACAAATTTTTATTCTGGGGTGAACTACTCCTTTAAAGATTAAGGGCCAGATTTACTAACAATTTGCGCCAGCGCAAACGGTCTTTTGGCGTTAAAATAGTACTGTCAGGATTTACTAAAAACGCGCAGTGAAGAATTATCGCTGAAAAGGCGTGGACAGAAACACACTTGTACACACACAACCCAATAACAACACATTCAGTTGCCATAAACACTCCTGTGACATTATCTGCGGCGGATTCATGTAGACGTCAAAGCAGCCAATGGCATTTGTGTTGAGAGATGCGTTAAAGCCCTAACGCAAATAGTGCGAGTTGCCTTGCTATTGTTTGAGTGACTATGTATTTTCGCAAGGATTGGTGAACTTGTTCAGTTTCAGGTTCTCTGTGGAAAGTATTTAAATTAAGCAAAAAATCCAAAATACTTCACACTCCAGTCCAGTAGATGTCAGAAATGTTTTGGAATGGCTACAAAACAACATAAAAGTGGTTTACGCCACCTATTGGACAAATTTTTATTCTGGGGTGAACTACTCCTTTAAAGATTAAGGGCCAGATTTACTAACAATTTGCGCCAGCGCAAACGGTCTTTTGGCATTAAAATAGTACTGTCAGGATTTACTAAAATCGCGCAGTGAAGAATTATCGCTGAAAAGGCGTGGACACAGTTGTTTTTGCTCCTGACTTTATCGAATATGCATTTGTAGGTGTTCCCTTTCAGACGCAAAATTTATGGGAGGAGTATTAAAACAAATCATGCATTGCGATTTACTAATGTTTGCGCTCGTCAAATTACTGCTATTTAACGCCCAAAAACAGTATGTCTTAAAGCAGGCGGTAATTTGCGCTGCTCTTGATAGATTGCGCTGGTCATTATGGAAATGATTTGGCTGCATCGGTGTTCTTTAATGAGCGCATTGTTAGTAAATCACCTGCAGAATTTTCCTCTCCCATCTGCGCTTTTATGGAATTGTGCTCTAACGTTAATTTGCCCTGCTTAGTAAATCTGGCCCATAATGTGTAATTGCTAAAAGCACCAAATTAAATAGCAAAAAATACAAAACTATTTCAAACTCTCCTTTCTGGAATTGTTGCAAAAAAAACAGTGGCGAAACTCACTCCATTGGTTGCGCCAGACTGAGACGGTCTGCTCAAACAAGCAGACTGCAATTCCCTTTAGTGCCACTAGTGGCACAGAGAATTATTATGTCCCTTTATATCTACGTTTATATGCAGTGTATAAATAAACATGCATTTGATGTGTGTCTAGGTGGGATTTTCCCAAGGATCTGGACTCATAGAGCGACTGCAGTATGCTAGTGTCCTAGGACAGTTGAATAGGTTCAGAGAACATATGCATGTACTGCAGTACACACTGGCTGAGCTGGCGGTCGCACCCTACCTTCAGGACATCAGTCCTTCTGACACAGAACTGGTGAGGCAGTTACTATTCTTCTTCTCCCCTCACTTTATTTAAATAATGTTTCTCGTCCATGGAATACAAAGGGAGAGATGAAAAACATACATGATTCTATTTACATACAATGAAAGCAAATAGGGACCAGGCACTGTGAAGCTCCATCAATGAAAAACAAGCATTATAAAGCATCAGAAAAGTGGTCCATGCCCTTGTAAAAAAAAATACACTTAGTTGCATTCAATATGCACTTGTAGTGTATGTCACATCTTCAATGTATAATTCTTTTAAAATGAATAAAGCAGCATAGGTGTTCTGCTATTAATAACTTATTTTGTTTTCCATTGAAGAAAAAGTGATAAGAGTTTCATGTGTTTGTATATTCTCATGGCAGAAAGTCCTGTAGCCAATTTCTGGATGCAGATTTCTACTTTTCTCTTGTGCTTTTTAATGTCATTTGATGAAAGAGAAAAAAGTTACATGGAAACAAAGCTATTCTCCTCATCGCCGACTTCAAACGAATGTTCCTCCAAAAGACATTTAAAATATGCAGATAAAGCGCTGCACAGGGCCAAGCTTCCTCTCCGAGTACAGGTGGAGGAAGCAGGCAGCTGGAATGAAACGGAGTGGTGATCCCTGGAGTGTGCATGCACTGAAAAATACAAGAATGAAACGAAATCTGCATGCTATATCTTATGCAAGATTAGAAACATTCTCTATCGGAATCTGATCAGTCTGAAGTGGGAATTTAGTCTAAACGCACATTTACATAGAGATCATTCCTTTATTTCCTTTCATCGCTGTTTAAGTGTTCCCCTCGCTGTGAGCAGGCTGAGCTACTTATGCAGATCTGTTGATAGCTCTGGGCCATCCTAAACACACTTAACCCTGATCTGAGAGCAGTTTCGGATGGTAACTGCTCTCACTGAGCTCTGACCCAAGTTAGCCACTGCTGGAAGGTGCTGTGAGTCTGTTCTTTTTAGTGAATCAAAAACATACAGAACAACTTGCATGCATTAGTCGTTTCTTTTAATGAATCATTTCTTACACAAGCAAAATGGACATTCTAACTAAAATATATGCAAATAAATCAGAAATAAATTGAATTAGGAGCTTGCAAATGGAAACTGAATCGAAACGCAGGCAAAAGTTATGAATTCTGAGTCTGACTACAAATGTTTTACAAGCAACATATGTACCGCTAACATTTCACAGTAGCCTATAGCCTGATGCTTTTTTGGAGTTGTTAATAGACATAAAATATCTATTTTTGTGGCTCTATGAGAAAATCACTAAGTTCAAGCAATAGACCTCCTTGGTCTTACTATGAGAGAGGGTTGATGCAATCAAGTAACATCACACCACAAGAGCAGAACCGGGCCAGCTTGTTTTAATAAAGGCCTGAATTATGCACGGCAATAAAACAGCTCTGCTGTGAATATTTATGAGACTGAAAGAGAAACTAGCGCAGACATAGAAGACAACTGCTATTGTGCGTGCAGATATAGAAGTGACAGAACAGAAGAGAGAAAATGAGCGAGAAAAAAGAAAGAATAGAAGAAGGAGGTGGCATAAATCTCATTCTGGCATATAGTGCTGAAGCACCATAATTGCCTCTTTACTAGATTAGCGCTCCACACTGGTGAGATTAGCCCAGATCAATAGAGTGTGATGTATGCCAGATTGTGACCAAATCTGTCATGAATGGAGAGCCACGGGGCGTTCAATTAGCGTGATGTTTGTATGGGCGCCATACAACACTTCCCAGAATTACACTGACAAATTACAAAGACCTAAATGAGTACTTAAATAGAAATCTACAACAGAGAAGCACACATCTCTGTTCATTGAAAGAAGCTCTATAAATAAGCTGAAAGTATATACTGTAGCTTTTTTTGTCATCTTGGTGAATATGGATTCAGGGCTACATGCTGCTCCTGGAAATGTTATGTACTTACATTCATGAACAGAAATAAGAGTGTAGAGAGCGATTATGTGAAAAAAAGTGTTGTGACTCCACTTTCTATAAACTGTACAGCACACAAAGGCAGAATACCCTTACTTAAACAGCACTTGGTAAAAGCACGTGACCAACCACTTCCATCCAATTTGAATCACATGTGCCAAGTTCCTATTAATCTTAGACATTTTTGAAAAAAGTCATACATAATTTTCAGCAAAAGTTGTTTTTAAAAGTATTATGACATTTTAACTGTATTTATTTTTATTTTATTTTTTCATTTTAATGATGGTCTACAGCAGGGGTCCTCAACTCTGGACCTCAAGTCCACTTTCCTCCAAAGTTTAGCTCCAACCCTAATCAAGTTTAATCCAGGTTTGATCCTCGATCTGCAGGAAAGTGAATCTCGAGGTCCAGAGTTGAGGACCACTGGTTCACAGACTTAAAAAAAAAACTATTTCTTCTCAACATTTTTTTTTAGCTTGCTAAAAGTTTTCTAATAAACCTGAAACTGTATATTATGAAAATCGTTGGCTCTTTGACAATTTGCTTTGATCCAAAGCAACTTACAAAAGAGGATCAAAAGCATCTGCTAAATGTCTTCTCTGTGATGTCATACCCTGTTCTATAATTTCCTTCCTGCAGGTTTGACGTTGATATTTTGGACAATTTAAAAAGAAATAGTATTAAATATCTTCATAATGTTATTCCACTTCACTTTTTAAAAATTTTAATTAAATAACTGATCCTTCAGCAAAATGGGTCTGAACATTCTTAATCTTAGTATTTTTTGAAAAATGTTGTTTTCAACAAATGTTTAATATATATAGATATTATAAATTGGTTATATAAATATATAAGTACGGTACATACATTTTTAGTTTGATACGTACAAAAAATGTATTTATGTATTTAGTTTTGAGTTTGGTTTTACACATTTATTCCTACAGGTTATAGGAATAATAACCTTATTTATACAGGTTATTATTCCTACAACAAACTGACTTTGATATCATTTATCATTTCAATATCATTTTTCAAAAAGAATATACTTTAAGTATATTCATATTATTATTTACCTGAAATAATTATTCAATAACAAGATTTTTTCCCCCAGTCATTTCATGGGATTTTTTTCTTCTTCATTACAATCTCAAGATGTCTTGCCCATAAAGATGTAAAATATTTAAATTAATTTAATATTAATTCATAAATGATAAATCAATGCCATGTCATTAACCCATATACTTTCTCTCTTTTGTCTCTTTCTCCGTTTCATAGTGTCTCTTTCACTCTTTAACTTCCCCTTCCTTCTCTCTCAGCTAAATGGGTCTCAGTGTGCAGCATGTACATTCCCATCTGCTGTGCCCTGTGATGGACGAGTGTTGTTCCTCAATTTGTCCACATTGTTTCAATTTCTAACCACCAGCCTTGTAAAAACCCAAGACCACCCCCTCCCTCTCTCCACCACCCAAAGGGGAACAAGAAGAAAGTCCTCATTATATGAGGGATGACTTATAAGAATCAGCTGCCAACAAATGATTTTTTAATTAGCTTTAAAGGTGCAGTGTTTAGAAAAGTTATGGCGTTTGTGTGAACTGAGCTGTGATAATCTTTATCTCCTCCTGGCAGCTGCTGGCTCTAATGGCAGACACCATGGACACCCTTGAAGGCAAGCGGCCTGATCAGGAACGTGTGTGGAATGCAATGCAAAAGGTAAATAGACAGCAAAAGAGAAAAGGAAAATGACGGCGTGTGTAGATGGGGCACAAATGCCACTCAGTGCCCATACACACATTCCTCAGAATTCAAAAAAGACATTTGATACACTAAATCATAAGGGTAAAATGTATTTTCCGAGGTGGTCTTCAGGGGCTGCAGAGACTTTTTGGCAGAACTGCCATTTTTATTATGGCAAACCAAGTCACGTGAACTTCAAAATGAAACTTTTGGTGTGGGCAGTTCTTTAATACTTGTCTATAAATGTATTTACGTCGTTAATTAGTCTAGCTTGGGTTCTTCAGATTGCTACTGAGAGAAGGAAATTGAGCCAGGACCCTGGCAAGGACAGAATTACGCCCCAGAATCATGATTCATATTTTATAAAACACACTGAGTTTTTGAAATGTTGTTCTGAAGCACCATGGAAACTATTGGCAGTGTTTGCTAGCCTGTTTACCACCTTGTGCCTCAATTAATTGAATCTACCTCCCACTCTTTTGGAAGCCTGACCAGAATGGAGACTTTCAAAGGGAAGTTTGAGGAAACTTTGAAAGCTAAAGAGTATATAGAAGATTTTAAAAAAAGTCAGTTTCTCTCAGGTATTTGTACATGTATTGAAATCTGTAGTTATTGAGTGGAATGTGTAGGCTCAAAGAAATGCTAGTGTTTACATTAGCTGCTTGTTTATGAATTTAGCTGGCGCCACGGAGGCATTTGGGTAACACTGGAGATCAGGTTCCCATTTAAGATTAAATGTTGCCAATGTTGCCTTGGCTGAAAAAAGAAACAGTTTGAGCTGAATATAATAATTTTTTTTAAACAAAATTAATAAAAGTTAAACTAAAAACCTATACCAGATTCGAGCCATGCATCAAGAGCTCCGATTATGGTGATGCAAAACTACCCAGTGCTGTTATTGTGAACTAAAACAGATAAAAAATTGCTTTTGGTAATTGAAATAAGCTGAAATAAAGATATAAATATATAAATAAACTTTTAAAGGGGTCATATGATGTTGCTAAAAAGAACATTATTTTGTGTATTTGGTGTAATGAAATGTGTTTATGCGGTTTAAGGTTAAAAAACACATTATTTTCCACATACTGTGCATTATTGTTTCTCCTCTATGCCCTGCCTTTCTGAAACGTGTCGATTTTTACAAAGCTCATCGGTCTGAAAAGTCATCTGCGAGGTGTGCTCTGATTGGCCAGCTATCCAGTGCGTTGTGATTGGCTGGATACCACAAGCTTGTGACGGAAATGTTACACCCAGTGCTCTGATTGGCCAGCTATCCAGTGCGTTGTGATTGGCTGGATACCACAAGCTTGTGACGGAAATGTTACACCCATACCATACTGTGCAGGATCAGGAAACAGTCCTCCATAAAATGCGCTGCACACATCTTAATATTTGGGTTGAACTATTCTGGAACAGTGTTGTAAATACAACTTAACCACTGATTTCTAGTCGTGTCCTTCCAAAAGAGGACTTGGCTTGAGTGAGTGGAGGCCGACACAACGAAACACACGGCAACAACAATACTACAGCGAGAATCAAAGTTACGCCTTCTTTCTTTGCGTGAACATTTGGGTGGCGTTATGCAAATCTTCCCACATAGTGATGTAGACATATGGGGGCGTGTTTAAACGAGCCGTTTTAGGTAGGCGTGGTTGACTCTTAACTTTTATAAAGAATATCTCTTTGGATTTGAGACTTTAGTCTTTGCAACTTTACAGATCTTCTTTAAGCTTGTAACACTCCAAAGAGAAAGGAAAAATTGAAATCGCATCATATGACCTCTTTAAAAAGTACTAAAATTACTAAAACTAAAAACTGAAATAACTATAAATTAAAGGTAAATAGAAGCTTTAGTTAAGAACTGACAGAGCACATAACATTACTAAAACGTCAACTAAAATGAAAAACAAACTAATATACAACAAATTTAAATGTATAATTTACAACTCTTACATTTTTAAATACATTTTGTAAAAAATTATAGGAATACTACTAGTATATAAATAATACCAAATCAACACTAAAACTGCTAAAATGAGAGTTTCCTTCATGTTAAACTCAGTCTGTGTATTTAGACCCTCGTATTTATTGATCTTGGTCTTTTCTCTATATGAATTCAGAGGTTCACCTAACTGGAACTTTACTACACAACAATGCAAATCCAAAGTCTAAAGTAAAAGATCTAAGAACATTGTGGTGACAGCTTTGATTACGAGGGTGTTTAGGATGTTTCAGAGCAGTGGAGATCGGTGCACATTTTGAACTTCTCCCTAATCAAATACACCCCATTCAGGTCAACAAGCTCATTAGTAGAGACTCCATGACATGAAGCAGGTGTCTCAGAAAAAGGACACATTCAAAATGTGCAATGTTGGGGGACTCCAGGAACAGGGTTGTTTCAGAGGTTATTAGCCAGGTTTCATTTTAGTAGTAGAGTGGAGGATGTCGTTTTCAGGCTAGTGGGGTTATGGGTCAGAATCCAGGGCTCGGTTCAGTAGGGGACTGTTGGGTCAAGAAAGGAAATGTGTTGTCTGGATTGCGGCGGTGATGAATTACGCTGAGGAAGAAATGATGACACTCACACAGTCAAAGACAGTGCATCAACGGGTCAATCGCTCTCAGCCACAGCAGTGCCTGTCGCCGGGGGTTACTGACGGACCCTTATTAATCACTCCATCAGCTGCCCGCACCTCAGAGCCGCTCTGATTACGTCACACACTCTTGCTCAAACACACACACTCTTCTTTAAAGCTCACACTCTCTCCTGTGGACATGACCTTTCACTCCAGATCTGTCTCATGCATCATCCAGCCAGCATTAGGGACAAAGGGAGTGAAGGAGGAAGAAAGGGCAACGGCCAGAGATGAGGCCCACCGTGGAACCGATGATGTTTAAATACTAAAACCAGGGGAAAGACATTTCTGGCACAGCTGTGGAGTTCATCACAGTGTAATTGCTCAAGGGCACAACCTTTGGAAAGCCAGCTGGTTTGGAAAAAGGTTGCAATTGGGTGTTTTCTTTATAAGATGAAAGATAGTGCTCTGTAAAAGCAACAAGCATATTTCCACACACTTAAAGTCATCACACCATCATTCACGGCTCAAATCATTACTGCAGCAGCCAGAAATCACTGGATTTTAGTGCTGAACACTCAATACATACATTCATTATAAACTCTTAGAATGATTTTAGCGTATTAATAGATATTACAACGTTAATATATTTGGTCTTGGTGAAGTAGACTTGTTACGCTGCTGCTGCAAAGCAAGTACAGACCCGCTGCTGTGAGCATGTAAGATATGCTGCTGCAGCATGAATAGGCATACATAAATCCCTTGCCAGATCTAGACAGGTGGAGCTGGGAGAGGTGGAGGGTTTCGGGGCTCTCTGAACTATATAAATCATCAGCTTGTGCCATGAAGTAGGTGATTGCATGTAAAGGACCTATCAGTCTGCGCCATCTAGAGTTTCATGACTGAACTGACTGGGTGAAATGGGGTTTTCAAGCATCAAAATAATGAAAGTTTAATACAGCTTTGTTTTTTTCCGTACATTATAAGCTCCTATTTTTATTTTTCATACATTATTTTACAGGAGACATGCACTAAAATGTCATTCAGTGCAGCAATAGTTTTATATACCAAAAATCTTTTTTATTATAAAGCATATTTATAATAATAATCATTAAAGAACATTAAAGACACTATTTAAGGATCACAGTGCAGCCCCCAAAACTGATTAACTGCAATTTTACATGTCATTGCCACTGTCCTTTAAACCACTAGAGTTTACGCATTTATCACCAAGGCGTTTTTAATCATTTAAAATATAATACCATTTAGAATGATTACTTTTTCTTTTATATATTTTAATAAGCAAAGGTTAGAATATGTTGTTTCATTTGTACATAAATATATCTGTTATGGCTGAATGATGATGGAACAACATTTGATTTCATTTTCAGTTATCTGAAGTTATTTGACAAATTAATATGCTTTCTATGTATATAAAATCATTTTTGTGAATTTATATATTTTTAAAAATTCTCTGAAACTGCTTAACAGCTTTTTAATTCCATTCAGAACTAAACTGCCATGTAGGCTAGATCATGTACCATCAAGAATTGTAATTTTTTTTAATTACAATTAATTGATCTTTTATACTAAAATAACCTTCTAAAATAATTAAACAAAACATATGCAAATAAGTCAAAGTTTGAAGACAAAACTGTCCAAATGGTGTTTAGTAAAGTTAATGGCTAAATATAAAGCATCTTTAAAATAATTGCGATATTCACAATGTTGGCTATTTTATTTATTTTTTCAAAATAAAACTATAGATTATAAATATTTTATATATTATCCCAACCCCATTCAAACATGGTTTGTTTTGCTTTATGGAACAAATCAGAATTTCAGACAGGAACCAGAGGCATTGTTGAGAGGCCCAGGTCTGTGGGCGTTGTAGCCTATTTTCTGTTCTGTGGAGCACGTGGTCTTCTGCTTCATTCTCCCAATTTAGCAGTACGTCTAATCTTAAACTAAACATTGTGGACCATCTTTTTGAAATGAAGTCACTGGATTAATCTTCACCCAAGGGTTTCTGGGAAGACCAGGCCAAAAGATTAACAGCAGCCAAAACATGCCAACAAGGATCCGAGCCCAAGGGAGACCTCTGTTATCAAATACCGAATACAGACTGATCTGTCAGCACACATACATACAGTCTGGACATGGATTCCTTCTCTTAATCTCAAGATGTGATCCATCTGCCCACAGAAGATAAAAATACCAACGGTACAATACAGTGGCCAAAACATGAATGACAAAAAATTTTTTTTAAATAAAATTAAAATTTGAGAATAACTGATTTACCAGATGCTAAGCTTAAGGTGCTGATTTAGCAAACAGTAACTTAACATACAGCAGGCAGCAATATTAACACTAAATATACGTGAAAATGTGTGATGAAAAACTGAAAAAAATCAACTGCTTTACATAAAGGCATAAAAAGCCTAAAAAACTAGGCAGACATATGAGACTTGATATGCAGCTCAAGTGCTTCCCAGCCCTTAATTTCCTTCATATTACTGAGTAGTTAATTTATGAAGCTCGGCAGCACGTCCTTCTCAGAAACCCACCAGCAGCAGATTTAATTTCCAACCCCAATTTGTTCTACATGAATCAAAGGGGCATTAACTGACACATTCTGATGAGTGCTGGAGTTCACATATTGTGGCCGTACATGGAATGATTTGGCTATTTGTTTGTTTTTTAGAGAGTCATTAGATGCTGCGTTTCAGGCTGTTTTCCAACCACAGTAGTATAAGTGCACTCATCCCTGCCCCAGCAAATGGGCGTCTTCACATTTATGACTATAAGCTACATGCTCTCAGCTCGTTTCATTCTTTGCCAGCCACCATCCCATCTATTTCTGACTCCTCCCGCAGGAGGGAGAATGGATATGAGTAATCGTTCTTACATGAAGTCTGCGCTTTGGTGCTTGTCTATTCTGAGAGCAGAGAACAATCTGACTTCTGAAAAACCCTGCAGAAGTGTGACCTTTGACCTCCTGAAATAGAAAAACTTCAGGCAGCATGATCTCCTTAGCATACTTAATAGGTATTCATGTTCACACAATATTTTTGGACTTTTGTATATACACTGAACACAAGAACAATACGGATACGTGTGTGTGTGTGTGTGTGTATATATATATATATATCCGAAATGAAATACAGTGGCTGAAATGCATGCCAATAAAAGGCAATTGTTATGATTGGTACTGTTATGACTGGCTAACCTCATTGCATGTGCTTTAAACATGTCATACTGTAATTTACAGGCAAGGCATTATCAAATCGTGTACTTACGGATTGTGATGCAGCTGCTGTCAGATTAGTTGTTTCCTTCAACTTTCAACAAAAGCTGTCTTTGTGAAAAAGTTTGATGCTCCGAACAAACATAATCCTACGACGTGACCCGGGACGCCATTAAAAACAAACCAGCCACTCGTTTCTGACACTGGGTTACTCTTCATTTGTTCCTGCTGTGTCGAACAGCGCTAGCACGTGGAGTACATTAGAGAAATTTTACGCACATCTGTATACTCTGTATCCAGTCTAGACAGGTGTCAGCCGTTAAAGCGACTGAATGCGAGTGGACATGGCTTATGTGCGACACTGTGTAACTGTTCGTTGATTTTTAAAGGGGTCATATGATGCGATTTAAATTTTTCCTTTCTCTTTGGAGTGTTACAAGCTCTTGGTGCATAAAGAAGATCTGTAAAGTTGCAAAGACTAAAGTCTCAAATCCAAAGAGATGTTCTTTATAAAAGTTAAGGGGTCAACCACGCCTACCTAAAACGGCTCGTTCTAACACGCCCCCACATGTCTACGTCAGGATGTGGGAAGATTTGCATAACGCCACCCAAATGTTCACGCAAAGAAAGAAGGCGTAACTTTTATTCTCGCTGTAGTATTGTTGCAGCCGCCGCCATGTCTTGAAGACGCGGTATGCTTCGTTGTGAAAGCGAAACTACTTGTTGGCCTTCCAAAAGAGGATGATATCTGCTTCATCATGCCTGAAGCTGATCCGTGCTGGTCGCTGAGGAAATACATCAACTTAGGACTGTTTCCTGATCCTGGTAGAATGCCGGCTGTTCTGACTCACAGACTGTAAGTCTTTAGTTTTTATATTTAAAGAATTTGCCACTGACGATTCAAACGGGTTTTATGTTTACGTGGCGCGATGCAATGCAACACGTAAAAAGACAGTATAAGTCATTAAAATCCGTAATTATGTCCCCACTGGATGCAACAAATGCCTCGTTTATAATGGGTTTTAATGTTTTTGTCTCTTCGCTCCGGCTGGGACACGGCATCACAATATGGTAAGGGGAGTAACATTTCTGTCACACGCTTGAGGTATTCGGCCAATCACAACGCACTGGATAGCTGGCCAATCAGAGCACACCTTGCTTTTCAGACCGATGAGCTTTGTAAAAATTGACACGTTTCAGAAAGGCGGGGCATAGAGGAGAAACAATAATGTAAAGTATGAGGAAAATAATGTGTTTTTTTATCCTTAAACCGCATAAACACATTTCATTACACCAAATACACAAAATAATGTTATTTTTAGCAACATCATATGACCCCTTTAAAAAAAAAATTAACATACATAAAGGCAAATACACACATTTACAGCTCAAATCAAATTATAACAACAATAATATATATATAAACAATATACAAAGAACCAGGAAAATAACCAAAAAAATAAAAGATTGAGCCGGGGTAATGTATAAATTAAAATAAATTAGATTCAAGAATAAAGAAGAGGAAAGAAAAAAAGAAGAAAAAAAACACCTTTTTATCTTTTCTCTCCTCTTCCCCTTATTTTTTTATTTTTTTGCTAAATCCCTCTCTCCCTTATAGCCTATAAAAACACATAGTCAATAGCACATTATAAAAATGCATAAATATTATACTTTGTGCACAATGTATAGGATTTTAAGGCTTTGACATTGCTGGAAAAAGAGATAGTATTCAAATAACATTTCAAGTCTTTACAAAAAAATCATAAATAATTTAACAGACAAAAAAAACTGAATTTATGTATAAAAACACTTATACTTGTCTTTTAGATTCTTGTTAGAGTTATAAAAACCAAATAAGACGTAACTAACTATTCGTTGATGTCTTGCTCTATTTTTCCCATGTGACGTCACAGATCATAATATCAAAATGAGCCATTGTTGGAGCTTGATTAAATAAATGCTTTGTTCATAATGAAGACATTTTAAGCACTTGCAGGATGCTTTAATACACTTTGGTCAGGTTAGACGCCATTTTAAATGCAATTTATTTATTTAGAAAAACCTTTTCATCAGCTGAACAATCAATACGTTGTTAAACAACAGTATAATCCATTAAACACGTTTAAAAATTAAATATGGAACTTACCCTGACTATACAGAGACCTCTTATATGTCGAAAGATCAAGGCCAATTTGATTTCTCATGTCCTGACTCCTTTAAGTGACAATTTTAGTTAAAGTATTTTATTATACAGATACTCATCTTTTAACTTCAGCAGAAAATAAATAAAGAGACTTATCACAGCTTTAACGCTGATTCTCGTGCACTGATTGTCATGACTACAGCAGGCATGCAGAGCGAGAAGGGTCTGACTGAGACATCATTTTAGCCATAACTACATGATTTTCCCCACAGCAATAATAAAAGTTTATGAAATGTTATTTTTCTGTTCACATACTCAAACAATTTCGGCTCTGGCCTCCCAGGGGCCGAGTTTAGGACCCCCAAACTCCATCTAGTGAATAAGTGTCTAACTATGTAAACGGTTAAAAGGCCAGTAAAGGCCAGCAGGACTGACAGTCTGACTGCATAATGAGCTTTACCATATTTTTGAAGCAGCGGACGGGCTCTTTGATCAAGGCTCTGTTTCCTCTGTGACGAGGAGGCCTTTTGTTTTGGGGCATTTTTGATAGGCATTTTGACAGCTCGTGAATCGCTGCTGAATGCCTGAGCGATAGCAGAAGCAAAGAGCCATGCCCTGCACACACACACACACACACACAGATATGCACAGTAATGAAGAGCTAATTGTTGTTGGGATAGAGCCGAGTCTGTGTGTTTGTGAGTGGGTGGCCAGCCCGTTTGCCTATTACTCGCTCTGAGCCGGACATGAGGACCGCAAACGAGAAGGAAAGATTAAAAAATGGAAGCGTATTTGAGCGAGAGGGAAGAGAGGGAAGAGAGAACACTGCTGTGGAGCTTTCAGGTCGGTTCCCAGAGGAGAAAAAGGAAAAAGCTTCCAAACAAACACACTTGGACTGAATTCATAAGCAAACGGGACTCACCACCTACTCATAACTTTGTGTTTCTGAACTGCAGAGCCTCTGACACTCTCTCTCTCTCTCTCCCTCCACCTTTCTTTTCCATCTCCTAACTCGCAGCTTTTCTTCATCCCGCATTCACTTTCATATTTCACTCCCCGTTCTCCGAGAACAGACACAATAAATTCCCACGCCTAGCCATATTCTCAGAAATGAGAGGGCGAAAGGGGAGCCACGTCCCTTTCTTTTTGAGGTAATTAAGTCTCTGAGGGGGGGTTTGCGAGGTCTCAAAAATGTGCTTCAGTGTTGATCTGCAAACTTCTCAAATGCAAAAGCTTGATGAATATGATATGTCCCTGTCTTCTGATAGTGTGTGTTTGTTTATGTCTTAAAGCAACAGTACATACAAAAATAAATATTCATTTCCCTCATGTTATTCTAAATTTCAGTGGATCACAAAATGAGAAATGATCTTTGCATGTTCTCATTACACTGTAAAAATTGTCACAACTTGAAAAAATGTGCTAAGTCAGTAAAAATAGGACACAATGGGTGTTAACTGTGTTCATATGAAGACATTTTCCACATTCATTTTAAGATTATAAACTTAATGGATAATGTCCTGGCAGAATTTTTATTTTTTTTGGTAACGTCTAAACTGATTTTATTCAAGTTATATATATATTATTTAACATTATTAAATTATATAATTTAGGTTTTCAAAGATCTGATGAGGTAGAAATAGCTTTAAAAACTAGTCTTATATAATTTTTATATTGTATTAAAACTTGGAATAAAGAGAATTAAAATAATATATTTAAATTGATTTAACATTAATAAATGTTATCACATGAAATGTAAACAACATATAAATTCAATAAATAAATTTAAAAAACCTTTCTTTTGGGCTGAAACGTTAAAAAATAAAATAAAATAAGCTTAAACCCCCAATAATCAGGGACTGTCACGCTTCTCAAACGACCAAAAAGCATCATAAAAGTGCTACGAAATCCATCGGAACTCTGAAATCTAATTTGTGGATTCCCACATTCAAATTTTGCATGTCAAGATGCAAAGTTGGAGGTTTAATGATGGAGGATGCTGTTGATTTTTCAGTGTCTTCTAATCAAATATGCAAAATTCAGATACTATTTGAGAGCTATGGCGAAGGGAAAAGCAACACAAATTTCATCTTTAGAAGCTGTACTGTATGCTTTGGATGGCTGCTTCTTCTATGGTGATTTTTGCTCTTTTTTTGGAATTTGACAGTGCCTGGTTATTATACTGTACGCCTTTGTTACATTGAAAAGAGCAGCTATATTCTTCGAAACGTCTTCTTCATGAAGCTACGCAAACAATCATGTGGGGGAACTTTTCCTTTTCAGGTGGAGGCAGTGAAGGAGATGCTTTATCAGCTAGAGGAGACCTACCTGAAGAAGAAGGCACTGAGAGCCACCAGACAGCAAAAGGCTAAAGAGAAGAAAGCCCTGAAAAAGCTGACCCTCAGGAGTCCCTCCACACCACCCCAGGGCCAACTGAATGCAGGACCCTCAGCCCAGTCATCCAATAAGTGAGCCCCTTCCGCCACCCCACAAACACTTATCTTCTGCCAAGAAGTAGGACACATCACAGAGCCATTACTCCACCCTCAGAGAAATAAATGGGCTTTGCGGGCGAACCATCATTCAGATCTGTCTTTTCTCAAATCATCCCACATTCATTTTACGACTCCCTCCTCCACACAAGAAAACCCCTTCCTCACATGAATGTACCTGGGCACCTATTGGGTTGATTTCTTGCAACATGAATAAAATAGCACCTATTTTTAAAGCAAATATAGGGCTGAAAAGGGACCGTTTCCCTTAAGTAACTGTATTGGAAAAAATTGGGGGGAAAAGTAAGAAATAACTTCGTTTTCAAATAAAACTACTGTTTTGAGGACCATTATTTATTGTTGTTATTATTATTATTATTATTACTACTATGACAATTAAGCACATTTTACTTTTGAGTTTATTTATTGTCATCATTCTCAGTATTCTCAATTATAATTGTCATCACATTATAAAAATGTTTTTTCACATGAGCTACTGTAAAAATGGGCATTATGTGGTAACATTTAAATTATATATATATTTAATTTATATATATATATATATAAAATGTAATTAATATATTTAATTAGCTTAGTAATCAGTAAAGGTATTTTTAAAGTAACACCAGTATATTTATTTTTACAGAATTATTGAAAAATAATAATATATTATCAAATATTTCTAAAGCATAAATTAAATACAGTGCAGCAAATGTAATTGTTTTAAATGTTTAACAATTACATTGTTTTATTATTTTTTTATTCTTTTTACAAACTATATATATTATTTGTTAATTTATCATCATTTTACATCTAATTATCGTCATTTTACGTCATAATCTAATACTTTTTAATTATGGTACTTAGTAAGGGCCTCGTTTTCTATATATATATATAAAATGTAATTAATATATTTAATTAGCTTAGTAATCAGTAAAGGTATTTTTAAAGTAACACCAGTATATTTATTTTTACAGAATTATTGAAAAATAATAATATATTATCAAATATTTCTAAAGCATAAATTAAATACAGTGCAGCAAATGTAATTGTTTTAAATGTTTAACAATTACATTGTTTTATTTTTTAATTCTTTTTACAAACTATATATATTATTTGTTAATTTATCATCATTTTACATCTAATTATCGTCATTTTACGTCATAATCTAATACTTTTTAATTATGGTACTTAGTAAGGGCCTCGTTTTCTTTAAAGGAATAGTTCACCTAAAAATGAAAATTCGCTGAAAATGTACTCACCCTCATGCCATCCAAGATGTAGATGAGTTTGTTTCTTCAAAACAGATTTTGATAAATTTAGCATTGCATCACTTGCTCACCAATGGATCCTCTGCAGTGAATGGGTGCCGTCAGAAGTGAAAACAGTGCTAAACAAATATGGCAGTGGATTTTGATGTGAAAAGACAGCAGGGGATGATCTTTTTCAATGTATATTATGAATTATGGACTTTTTTGTTTAAAGTTAAATCGCCTTGATGCATTTTTTTATTACAAACATGCAGCTTTTCACTTCCCAAGACGTTGACTGATGTACTGGAGTCTTGTGAATTACTGATGTTTTTATCAGCTGTTTGGACGCTCATTCTGATGGCACCCATTCACTGCAGAGGATCCATTAGTGAGCATGTGATGTGATGCAAAATTTCTCTAAATCTGTTCTGATGAAGAACAAACTCATCTACATCTTGGATGGCCTGAGGGTGAACATACATTTTCAGCAAATTTTCAATTTCGGGTGAACTATTCCTTTAAGAAAACATAATTTCTCAATTTAATTCCTTTTGGCTTTGGCCTGAAAATTGACCTGAGAAAATGTATGTTCTTGAACACTACAAATGCACCACAAGCTTCACCAGTAAAAGCAAAACCAGCATGGCAAGACTAAAAAAACATCACTGATGCATGATTATATTATTGTTTGCAGAAGAGTTAATGGTCTGAATTCACAGGTTACAGTCAGGGGCGGAGGAGGATTGATCAGGCGCTTCAAAACACAAGGAGTAAACACATACACACAAACACACACAAAAGTCTCCGTCACTCGCGTGCTGGGTGAAGATTGATCGCTTGCACACTCACAACAGGGGTCCCGCGGGGGGGAGCCGTTTTCAGCCATCCAGCCTTATTGACAGCTGTGGAAATCTCTATGCACACACACACAATGCTGATTCATGTAAGTCCTTGAGCTTTGCAACATACAGTACCAGCAATCTCCGTTAGCCAGGACCCAATTATAGACAGTCTCAAACTATAGTGCTTAGCCCTGAGTTTCTGACGTGCCCGTCCAGTGTCTTTAGGCAATTAGGAGGCTTTGGTCGAGTCCGCACGGCACCGGTCAGCAATTAGTGCGTATTCATTTCAATACATTAATGGCGTTCATCGAGTGAGGTGAGAAGGGAGGACATTTGCATTGCACACTATCGGCATGTTGTAGAGATGAATTACCGTCGCATGTTTTCTAAATAGTAAACAGTTATTGTAATCCAGTGTTGCATGTAAAATAAGTAGGACTCACTGCACAGCAGCAGCACTACAAAGAGAATACGTGATGCTGTTTTCGGTGGTGTTTAGATTGTGTAATGAAGTTTCTGAATGCTGTGGATTTTGATAAAACACACTAAATGTGTGCTGATCCAGTTTTCGCTCATGTAAGCAGCTCGGGTGTTACATCATTATATACTACAGGAGTGATTGAAGTATTTCCGTCCACAGCTTGAGAGGAAAGATTTTAAATTAAAAAGGAGATGAGAGTTTTGCTTGCCTCTATTTCCCTAAAAAAAATAACCGGCACTCTGTGGTTCACATGATAAGCTATTAAGTTTCTATAACTAGCATGCGGTTTCTGCAGGAAAACCATTGATGTGGGTCTCATTAACACACACACACAGAGGTGCTAAGAAAACAGTTTTCCGATTTACATTAGTCGTATTAAAGTAACATTTAGTAAACCTCCTTATGTGCGTAATTTGGTCTTAATTTAATAAAATAAAAAAGCAGGCAGCAAATGATAAAATGATACCGTTCTTATAATGTTGCTATGCAGCTGATAAGGCTATTAGATCTCTATGATATTCTGGTCTCTATATATGACTCCGATCGCTCCTTCGATATACACTGCTAGTCCAATTTTGTGGTCAGCATATTTATTTTTAATAAAAAAATAATAATTAATACCTGTATTCTGTAAGAACATGTCGATCAAAAGTGATTTAAAATGTTACACAAACTATTTCTCATGCAAATAAATGCTATTATTATTATTACCTTTCTATACATCAAATAATCTTGTTTCCAGAAAAATATTAAAATAATAACTAGTTTTAACAGTGAAAATTAAATGTTCTTGAGTACCAAATTAATATAACAGAGATTTGTGAAGGATCTCTGAAATTGTAATATTATTTTTACAGTATTATTGTTTGATTAAATAAATACATGCATTATAGAGCAGGCAAAAACTGCACATCAAAACACTATACATAAAAGTTCAATTAAATTTAAATATAAAAATATTTTATTTTTGTGGTCTATTTTTTTATATTTTACAATTTTAAATAAAAATAGATATATTTTTAAAATGTTAAATATGTAAATATTAAGAATACATTTTTACTAAAATGTTAGCAAATTGATTAAGTGGTCTCCACATGCTATAGAATATATAGCCTCTTATGTAATAAGAGTGTTGCTGTGCAACAAACATAATGATCTATTATGGGAGCTGCGCATTGATATGGTAAACAGACCGTATATATATATATATACATACACCACAACAGTCCCAGTACTATCCAGTTCATAAAATATCTATATACTGTACAGGTGCATCTCAAAAAATTATATATATTTTTTGTAACATTTCAAAAAGTTAAACTTTTATATATTCTAGATTCATTACATGTAAAGTAAAACATTTCAAAGGTTTTTTTGTTGTTAATTTTGATGATTAGCGCTTACAGCTCATGAAAGCAAAAAATCCAGTTTCTCAAAATATTAAAATATTTCCTAAGATCAATTAAAAAAAAAAAAAGGATTTGCAAAACTGAAAAGTTCAAGTTCTTTGAAGTATGTTCATTTATGCACTCAATACTTGGTCGGGCTCCTTTAGCACAAACTCCAGCATCAGTGAGGTGTGGCATGGAAGCTATCAGCCTGTGGCACTGCTCACTATTGAGCCTTCAGCTCGGATCCACTGTTTCTTATCTTTTTCTTGAAAATATCCCATAGATTTCATATGGGGTTCAGGTCAGGCATGTTGGCTGGGCAATCAAGCACAGTAATATCATGGTCAGCAAACCACTTGGAAGTAGTTTTGGCACTGTGGGCAGGTGTTAAGTCCTCCTGGAAAAGGAAATCAACATCTCCATAAAGCTTGTCAGCAGATGGAAGCATAAAGTGCTTCAAAATCTCCTGGTAGATGGCTGCATTGACTTTAGACTTGATAAAACACAATGGACCAACACCAGCAGACGTCACAGCACCCCAAATCAACACTGACCTCAGAAACTTCACACTGAACTTCAAGCAGCTTGGATTCTGTGCCTCTCCAGTCTTCCTCCAGACCTTGATTTCCAAATGAAATGCAAAATTTACTTTTCTCTGAAAAGACTTTGGAGCACTGAGCAACAGTCCAGTTTTTTTTCTCCTTAGATGCTTCTGACGTTGTTTCTGTTTCAGAAGTGGCTTGGTAGCCCTTTTCCTGAAGACGTCTGAGCATTGTGTCTCTTGATGCACTGACTCCAGCTTCACTCCACTCCTTCTGAAGCTCTCCCAAGTGTTTGAATCGGCTTTGCTTGACAGTATTCTCAAGCTTGCGGTCATCCCTGTTGCTTGTGCACATTTTCCTACCCAATTTCTTCCTTCCAGTCAACTCTGCCTTTAATATGCTTTGTCCTACCCAATTTCTTCCTTCCAGTCAACTCTGCATTTAATATGCTTTGATACAGCACTCTGTGAACAGCCACCCTTTTCAGTAATT